>NC_021163.2:19313900-19386603 GCF_000331145.2 Cicer arietinum | reverse complement strand
AAGAGTGTGTGTTTGTGTGTCTGGGAGAGGATAAACAATGAAAATTGGGCAGACTGACACATGAATAGGAAACCTCTCAAAAATTGGCAGGAAATAACCGGGTTGTGGGTTCGAGCGGCACTGCCCTGCATGCTCTATCTATCAAGCTCTTCCTTATTGGATTCTTTTCTCGGAGTGACATTGTCATGCAAACTTTCGCTAGATTCCTCAGTGTTAGGTTTGCCCTGTGTCATAGGATGTGAAGTGATAATCTTTACAAGCAATAATGAATAATAAGCTTCTAGCTGCTGAAAAATTGCAAACACTGAAGGATACTACTAATAGTACATACACTCTTTTAAAGTGAACACTCTTGCTTCATAAATTGATCAATTTCATAAAAATGTGTTGCATTTTTTAAAATAGACCAATTATAAGTAGTGTGTTAAATAATAATGTGTTGCTGGAACTCTTCATGGACATACTACAAAATTTGGGAATAGCTCCAAAGATTAAATCCCAAATCAATAAATGGACAATTTTTTTCCTCAAAACATGAAGCCGTTCGTTCAAATAACTGTGCAGTGAGTTCGTTCAAATAACTGTGCAGTGAATTGAATACTAATGCCAAGGAATTGCCAATTGAACCGGTGTACCATCCAATGGTGAATTCTTCTAAATTCGATATAGCAACACAAAACTGTAAGCTCATCTCCTTTGCTTGAATAATTGTCAATGGGACATACTTGAAACACATAGAGAAGATCTTACCTTGTTTCTGTCACGCCAGCCAAGTCCAAAACTTAGAAGACCAATCTTCCGTGAAGGGTTTTCTACACGACCGGCCCTACAAAAATACTCCAATGAAAATGATTCAAAAGAATGTAGTCTCTAACAAATCCATCTTACATTACATCATATGCAACACACTTTTGTATTAGCGTCCCTTACTCGCAGATCAATGGAAAATAGGTAATGTCAGTCAAAGGACTTAGATGGTAGAAAGCATACTATTAAAGAAATGAAAGGAGAAGTTAATGAGTAACAATCCAATTTGTAAGGACACAAATGGTAGAAAGCAAATTATTGAACAAGTGTGTGTATAACACTCATTAACAAATCTTTGGATTTCCTGTGACATGAAACTTGTGAAGTAGGTTTATGTAAATTATGAATAAATGTTTCATTGATCATACATACAGAAAATGACAATGGTCTTGAGATATTAAGTTCGAAGAACTTGCAAAGGAGAATCATAACAAGTAGTAACAAACAATTTGGACTGGAAAAGTAATAAAACAAACAAACAGTTTGGACTAGAAGAGGAAAGTTGCATGTAGAATCTACAAAAACGTGATATCTAAAATAGTTGTTGTACCTTGGAGAAGAATGTGCTTTGGATTGGCCAGATTCATACTGAAGGGTAGCCTCCAACATACTTTCTGCCATGACAACTCGCTTCTGCATCTCAGAAATTGATGCCATGGCCTTCTCATACTTTTCCTGCATATTTTATTATACTGGAAATAGATATAATCATGTCTTGGAAAAATATTGATAAGCATGTTTCTATATAAGAATTTTACTCTATGGTATACAGTAACAATGACCAGAATCACCATTATCATTTAGGGGAGAGGTTACCTGGAGCACGTGAACTTCAAGTTTCTGAGCTGCAAGGTCTTGCTCCGCTCTTCTGCGGGCATCTTCAGTAATTTTTTGGTCCTGCTCTAGCCGTATTAGGACCTGAGCATGTAGAGGAGTTCAAAATTTCCTTACAACTTACATAGATATTTTTCTCGATTTCTATTTACTTATTTACTTCTGCAAATAAGCTTACAGAAATAGACACTGGAGAAAACAGGTGCACATAGAACCTGCAGCATGGCAGCTTCTTGTTCTTGCTTATCGGTAAGGACTTGTTGTAACACAGATACCTCCTGCTCCAATTGCTCAACCTGCATGATCACAAACATTTTTGTAAACCTTCAAAGTCAAGTTAACAAATAAGAAGTTTGTAGAGAAGAAGAAAGAAATCATTAACATTTTTGTACTTGGATACTAAACTAGCTTTCTAGTAGTTTCCATTTATGGGGTTCAGTAAAAAGTCCTCTCCACGGATTGAATGATATATATTTAAATCAAGATTATTTTTAATGATATATCTTAGGGAGTAGAGCAAGCTTAACTAGTCACCTTGAAAATTACATTGACGTTAATTATCCTTGTATTTTTATGTGTATAAATTAAACATTCTGCTGGGTGCTAACTCACTCAAGCGCATTCAAAAAATATTCTGCTTTCCTATTTTTCACATATTACTTATACTGAGACGTGCTTCAGGAATGAGTTTAGTATAATGGTCTGTCTTAGATATATAAGCAAAAACATAGGTGGTTAAGGTTAGTGTATTGTAATCTTAAAGTTTCAAAGTTTCTCCCTATTCTCTCCGATTCTATAGAAAAATGCACATTGACATAATAGTGATTTTATGTCAAGACATTATAAAGGATAAAGGACATAAAATATCTCATATTAACAGTCTGACTGACCCAAGTGTATCAGTTAAAAAATTGGCAGACAGGCTTTATCCTCCTATAGCATTGGGTCAAACATTGAAAAGGATGTACTGGGGGCTCATATACCAGCAGCAATAATTGTTTTTCCGTAACAAACAGCATAAAAAGATGAATTTAAGGCTGCAAATATAACTACAACCAAGTTTATGGCTATATGGAGCAAGCAATGCCATTGGTCTCTATCACAAACCAAATTTACAATAAATTAATAGTTGTTTTAGTGGTTTCTTCAACCTTTTTTAATCAGATGACTATCTTCCATTTGATCCACTTTTTGCACCACGAAGGATATTTCTAGGAAAATAATGGCAAGGCAGAAATGACTTCCATTTTTAGAAATTCAATAAACACTGTTAAGATCCCACATCGACTAGAGATATGGCAAAATACAGTCCTCATAAGGTTAGGACAATCTTCACCTCTTGAGCTAGTTTTTATGAATGAGTTAAGCCTAAATCAAATTCTAATATTGCATCAGAGCATGTCCTAGATTTGTTATAAGGCCATCCGTATTTGCCCACACTCTACATGTCTAGTTCTAGACATGAAGGGTGTTGTTATTGGGCCACCTACATTTGTCCATACTCTAGATGTCCCATCTTGGTTGTCAAAGGGGGTGTGTTGAGATCCTACATTGTCAAGAAATATGGCTAAATTAGTCCTTATAAGGCTTGGAAAATCCTCATCTCTTGAGCTAGCTTTTGGGACTGAATTAGGCCCAATCCAAATCTAAGTAACACAAATACCAACAAAGGGATAAAACAGCAAGATCAATTTTTCAAATGTTGGATATACCCTTGCACTCAACAGCAGACGATTATCTTCCTTCACCATCTCCATTAGAGCTGTTTCTAGTTCTTCAGATCTGTCCAAGATATGAAACACACATGGAAATGGATAAGATATTGAGGATATCCTACAATTATGAACTGAATAGATAAAGTTTTCATATTAATAAAGCAACATGGGTAATGAAAAGGGGAAACATACATATAGAACATCACTAGTACTAAATGCCAATGCATTGCAAAGATTTATAACACTTGAACTTCCTGAATGGATATAAAGCGAGTAAACAAATTAAAGAATATTCAAATACGGGTCAACAATGTGTGGTAAGTGAGGTTTTAGATAGATTGTTGGTTGAGAACTATTTCCAAACTCAGTTTTGGGCTTGGTTTGAACACAATGGAATTTCTTACGGGTACAATTTGAATTACTCTATTGGTAGCAGATAGGAGAGTAAACAGGGCTATGCACAAAGCTAGTTACAGTGGGTTGATAATTCCTTCACGAATTTAATTTTTTCTCCAATATATTCGAGAAACATTCTTGCAACTTTAGAAGCAGCAGGGTGAAGAAAAAATCAAGTTGTTTTAAAAGATTGAGAATTAGACTATGAACATCAATAATAAGGACCTGAGTACTGCAGATCTTTTCTCCTCCAGCAATCTGCACAATTCAACTTTCAAACAAACCACCTGTGCAAAAGCTGTTAATAATTGAAAATTTATGAAGAGTTGCACAATAATGGGTTATAATAAAACAACTATTTATAGGATAAATACTTTCAGATGAATGCATGCAAACAGTAATTAAACCAGGAAATTAGACTTTGAAATTATGAATTGTCATGATAGTAATAATACACGATTCAGATTTCGGCCGTTGAGAATATATAATGTGACAAATGAAGTTGTGATTCCATCAGGAATACACAGACAACCTACACTTAGGAAGAATAGAATAGATTATATTGGACTAGTTTTGCAGCTACCTACAGTATCCAGTCACGCCAACTATGCAGCGTAATAGATAACAAATTAACAATAGTCAACCCCACTACCCCCAAAAATAAAGGTCAATGGATAGACAACTATATATTACATTAGCACACAATTGCATACTTCTCTGGTAAGAATATGGCAATTTCAAATTTTGATTTCATTAAACATGTTTTATCCGTGACATAGTGGTCCTCCATCTTTTTTTGAAAGATGTTGAAAATAAAATATTAGTATGTAAATAAATAGAAAGTCTGTAAGTATTCCTATTGTCTGTAAGTATTTCTGTCATTATGTGTATTTATCACATAAAGTCTATATAAAGAAACACACGGGTTATACAACATGTCTCTCAATATTTTCCTCACATTCAACAAAAGAAAAAGTAAAAAAATTAGCCATTTATTTGTAAATAGCATGCTAAATTGCAAACATTTATATCTCTAAAGTATGTATTTAGTTAACAAAATAGTGTGGACAATCTTCTATAAATTACTAGACAGATAATAGATCCATAACTATTGATTTTATCATATTTTTAAAGTGAAGCAAAGAAACACTAAAGAAATGCTGCTTAGAAAATAATTATCTCCATAAGGAGCAAGCATTTCTAATAAGTACAATTTTCTGATAGATAAGATCCAATTCTGTTTTGAAAGACAAAAATTCAGAAGTATAAATTCAAAAGATAAAAACACACTGAAGATCCAGCACTGCAATTATATATCAGTGTTCTAGTTCCTTTAAAATCTTTTACATGCACCTGAGTCAAATGGTATACCAGTATCACAGATAGGCAGAGTCATAACATGACAACAACATCTGTAAAAAATGGGAGACTAGAACAATCAAGCATGTTATGAACCAGAGCAAATTACTCACGCTTGATAGAACATAATATTAGCATACTAAGGTGGATTTAGTATTTATACATCTACTTAAAGTTTAGTGGTAAATAGATTTCAATCTAATTCACAAAGATAGCCTCTTTTTTTGCAATTGAGAAGCAAGGTGAATGATGAGGAGGAGAAGCAACCTGTTGCTGGAGATCTGGTACGGAATCTACTTTGGAATCAATACTGAGGCTATTAAGCAATTCTTCAATATTAGAGGAATGGGACTCCAACTGCACATCCTTATCAGACACCACATCACCTCCGTCATTAGCTTGTTTTTCTTCTACCAGTGATCCTGGGTCATGCTTGAAACTATACAATTTAGATGCAAGTCCTTTGGAATCTTTCCAAACTCGTCCTTTCTTTGACCTTTCTTCTATAACATCTAATACAGATGGCCTGTGTTTTTCTCTGAGTTCTTGCAATCTTGCCTCAGTCACAGCTAGGTAGCCCATACAAGCAGTAAAGACAAGTTGGCTGCTATCAAATGTTGAGCCAGCAAGTGATTGCAATAGAGTAATTGCATCACCTGCATCTTTTGTTGTAACTAATGCAGGACCTACAATAACAGATGTATTATTTTAACAATGCAAAGAATAACTTAGTTTAGTTTACTGCTTGTACATACTAGTCAGCACAGATCGGACTCAAAAACAGACAAGCACAACTCAATACCATATAATTCCAGTAGAGCCAGCGCTGTTCGAAATAGCATAACACGGTTTCCTTCAAATAGCAGCACATCCCAAACTCGAATAACTAAGACGCAGAAACACGTCCAAAGTTAACATATTTAAGAATATGCCAAGTTCAAAAACAATGCTGAATATTGAAAATAAAATAATCATTCCAAAAAAATTTACCACTCTCCCACGGAATCATGTTCACAAAGATTGAAAGAAACCACGGCCCAGATATCCATGTCACCTGCACTCCCAAGTAATCTAGATGATTAACTGCACCAAAAACATCCATAGAATAAAAAAAGCTATCCAAGCTGATTCATAGAGACAATTATAAGAATACTAAATTAAGAGCAAAAATAAATAAATACAAACCAAGTTTAGGAAATCTTTCACGCACCAATTCCTCAAAAACAAGCTGGTCCACCTGACAAGTTAAAAGCTTCTGTGAGTCTGTGACTGGCAAAGAGAATTTTGTGTCCCTAAATACTATAATTATCAGAAATACAAATCTGACTCAAACTAGAGTCAGGATAAATAACGTTTTCCTTTTCATTTTTATTAAAGAGTGAGTTTGATTCACACCTGGGACTCTATCATTTCTTCCGTATAGTAGCCTTCAAAATAATCATCTATAATTCCAACAAATGTCCTGAGTTATCCCAGTACACCAAATCAGATCATATAAACATAAGACAGATTAAACAAAGTATTATAGCAGACCTCTATTCCACATCAACATTTCTGATTCCCCGGAATCTCACCCAAACTTTATTATATTCATTGATATATAGAGCTCTATTCCACAATATTGTCATTTTAATAAAAAATAAATTGTCTTATTTTATATGTCCTTCTACGATAAGAAAGAAATACCAATTCATTAAAAATTATATACTTTTTTACTTCTTTTGATACAGTTCTAATGTGTTTTGTGTTAAACAATACCAATATGCAGTCATAAATAGACACATTTTGAAGATTGAGTTTCCTTTATAACCAGTTACCAAAAGACAACATTGATGGAAGTTTGGTGGAACAACTATTGTATAAGTTGTAAAGTGGACTGACAAGGGTAAATATAAGGCAAGTTTCTTAAACCTACCAAAAGGCATTTTCTTCTGGCATAAGAAGCAGCAATAAACCAGCAAAGAAGTTCATTGCCTGCATTTATTTCAGTAACAAAATTAAATGACAAAAAATATGACGACGACGACGACGACAATAGTGAAGAATACCACCAATGAAGAGAATAATAGATGCAATCAACAAATTACTACTGCCAGTCAAACAAAAAATACAACACACATACAGAGTAACGACTATGGAAATGCAGAAATAGTCATTAATAGTGAGTATATCACACCTCACATTGCCCAGGACAAAAAATCTCTCAATCAGCTTATGCTCGAGGCTTTAAACATTCTATATCGTTCTAGCAAACAAATGTTCAAGTTTTAAAGAATAAGTAAAATAGAAGGAAGATCTATGTTGTCAATCCCAGTGCGATCCTGGTGCGGTGGAGGGGCTGACCATGGCACCACCAACCGGAAAAACACATTTGACGGTAGCGGCAGTCTGACTGCGAATCCCTCTATCACCATTACAGCAATTAAGTTGGTTTCGTAGCATCGTCTCTGTTTAAGCCTTATTGTATGTTTATTCATTTAGTCGACTGACTCAACCAGGACCATTGAGTGGTATATTAAAAAATCTTGTACAACATCTGTGTGCGTTAAAACATCATTTGATGACTCTAATTTTGCTGAAAAATAGCAAGATATACATAGATCATACTTATATATTAGAATTTGGGTTGGGCCCTAACTCAACCCTAAAAAATTGACTTGTAAGGTGAGAACTGCCCCCACTTATAAACACATGTTCTTACTTTGACAGTCTTTTATCATTGTGCTTTTCATTTTCAAGAACATAAGTCCGTTATAAAAAGAAAAATTAGACTGGAAATAGTGAAGCACGAGTTTCAAAGTGCACAAGAAGCAAAGGACATCTGAAAATTATGGGACACGTGAATCCCAAAAGAGCTTACCAAATTTTACAGTATATTAACATCTATAAACACATTCTATAGTTCTTAAATGGAAACTTCCAACTTCAGTTATAGGACATAATTTGCAAATCAGATATCGAGTGGCTAGACGAAGAAGAAAATTAGACTCGGTATTTAGCTCTATGCAAATTAATTTCAATAATAAATGAAATATATTGTTCTATGTTCAAACAGTAAGTGAAAACAATGAAAGGAACAATTTTTTTTTACAGTTTTACACGCACGAACAGATACACACACAAGGAGATTTTCAGTTACATCATCACTAATTAATTTTTCATAATAGGGGGAAATAATCATAGCAGTTTCTGGACATAATAACCATATTTTCCAATGGAACAACATATTTATATTTTTCAATCCTTGCAAGGAAAATGCTTGTTAGGAGGGATGGAGATTTTATGAGTGAGTTCTATAAGCTTAAACATTTGAAATAATGGGCGAATTAGTATTTTCCAAGAAATATTTGTTTACGCTACAGTTACCTGACAGTACCCAACAGAGGGGTTATGTCGAGCATATGCTAGCAGTAAACGCCTCAAGGAATTTCTGCCATTTTCGTCCAAAGCAGGGTGACCCGGGAAAGTTCGTGGTATGTCCTGAGAATGGAAAATGCTATTTAGTCTAAGGAGAGAGCCAACTTGCAATTTAAAGCAAAAGATGCAGCACCTACAAATCAAAATAAATTCCAAGGCGCGTGCAGCTAATGACCTTCTCAATCTGCTTTCTCCATTTCCCTGATGCAACAGATGTAACCTCTTTGCCTTCAGAATTGTTATTTTCTTGAGCTAACAAATCATCATAATAGCTCTCCACCCGCCGTGTGTTCACACCTACAAAGGCTTGCCAAACCTGTAACAACAATATTGTATTGTAGGGAAGGCTACTGTACTTTTTCCCCAGCAAAAGTGGGAACTTGAGTGAAATAGAAAGCATAAATTTTACCTCTCCTCTAAGATCCTTTGGGACTCCTCCCTGAACAAGGGACTCTAGTTCCTTCCATGGAGAGTAAAGTTCAGGGAAGTTTTGATCCATTAAATCATTTTCTGCCCTTGAGCCATTTCCACCATCTAGCGTCTCATTAGTGCAGACCTCTCCCTGAATATCTTCCTCAGAAGTCCCTTCTACAGGTTCTAATTCTTCTATAGATGGAAGGTGGTCATCACTACCATGTATCTTCTCACCTTTCATATTCTTTCCTTTCTTGACACGAGAGCTCAATATTTCACCAATGGCACTAAGAGATGGTCTAATTTCAGCCCAGTGTTGAACCTTACAGGTCTTTCTTTCGTCTGAATGGTGCAGTTCCTTTGCAGAATTATTTGTTGTTGAACAGTCAGAAAAAGATTTCTTGCTACTTGAATCATCCCCTTCACTACTCCTTCCCAGACCAGTACCTTCTTTTATATCAGTTTCCCCTGAAGACGTCCTGCTACTTGAGTCACCTTCTTTGTTAACCCTATTTAGTATTGTCCCTTCTATTATCTCATTACCTTCAGCAGAATTTCTCCCACTTGAATCATTCCCTTTACTAATTCTGTCAGCATTTGTTTCATCTACCTCTGCACCTTCAGAAAAAATCGGGCTACTTAAGTCACCACTATTACTTACCCTATGAGGACTTCCCTCTTCTTTTACCTCATTACTTTCAGCCTTCAATGTTTCTTTATGTTTGTTCTCAGAAGAACTTGCTTGAGATGATTTAGCTACCTGTTCAATGAAACTTCTCCATTTATCTGATCTTTCATCTTCCTCTTCCTGATATGGCAATCACATCAACTTACGTTACATTGTACTTGTGCTACTTATTTGTAAAATCCAGTTCTCAGAATTTTCATTTATTTAGCTCTATATTTTTGTTGTATCAAAACACTAAATTCTTCACAAAAAAGATCTTTGACTATTCAGGTAAATTTGTTTCTTGAATCATAAGGGAAAAATAATTAACTTAAATTTCATTTTTTTCTCATGCTAATGTAATGCCATATTGCACAAGGATCTTAATTATAGGCAGTTTTTTGCAACTGTTACTATGGCACTGCACACATCACTCTCATCTTTTATGACCGGTCAGGAAATATCTAAAACCTGCCTTTTGGGTTAAATTATTTAGTGGAGGAGAAAATACACACAGTAACTAGCAGTTGGAACGAGTACAAAGGTCATTCTGTAACTTGTTGTTAATGTTGTTTAATCTTAATATTGTTGTCGCAACTAAAAATTATTAGACTATGAGTACAAAAATAATCATTTACAGCCAAAGGCTAGCTATTTTTCTACTACTTACCAAAAGCATTTGGGAGGAGGGTTAACAGACTTATAGATAATTTACCCAATAAAAAAGAACAATGTTCTTTGAAAAATGCTGGACCTTAAAGTGTTATTATTTTTTAATATAATGATAGTACACAATCGAGTATATTTATGCTCCAAAAAAATGTGTTCAGTCCTACATGTATTTTTGAATTTGCCAATATAGGATTGAAATATCAAACTAGATTACCAGTAACATAATTCCAAATTGAAGTACAATGGATAGTTACCTTGTAGATCAAAGAATACTCTCTGTATCTTTGTGCGTATTGAGGCCTTAATGCAAATCCATAAGAATCCCTGTAGACATAAACATGCGATTATAGCTCTAATGGAGAAAAAATAATGACCACAGTATCACTCATTTCCAAAACCAAATACAAACATAAAACACCACATCTATTCTATACTAATAATAAAGGCAACACACAAATTTGGTGTAGCCTAATTTTCTAAATATTACCCTTTACAGTTTTATATTCCATGCTTAATTTCTCAATAACTGTCCCACAAATGTTTCATTTTAAAGGATCATTTGCTATTCACATTTCAATTACATATTCACCTATGAAGAAATTCAAACACAGCGCCACAACAAAAATGCAAAATGAATGTCCTAAAGCGAATACACAGCATTTTCAGAGCTTTACCATATACATTACCTGGAATCAACCTCCAATGTACGCTTACTCAACAAGGACAACAACATAGTTTAAGAACAGTAACAATTCTACAGCCCATAGCTTTCACACTGAAAACTAAACTCACAAATGAAAACTCTACCACTACATTTCAGACATCAAAGAGTAACAACATGCAAATTAAATCACGATTTTAATCAACTCTTAAACTAATGAAATTTCAGAAATCAGATTATAAGTTTATGATCAGAATAATAAAAATCGAGTCGATACGATAAATTTTGTTTGTGAGAACAGTGAGTGATTGATACGAAGAAACATTCAAAATTAGATTGATGAAGTAGCGAAATGTTAGGGTTCGATGACGCGTGGAAATGGAAAGAAAGAGAAAAACGAATTATGATGAAAGTGTATTGTACCTGTTTGATTCGAAATTGTGGAGGAGATTGGAAGTGAAATCCGTCATGTTCGGTAGTGTTGGCGGGAAATTGAATGAGAAGAGAAGGATTAGGGATTTTGAGGAGTCAGTTGCGGAGAAGAGGATCAATCAAATGGTAACTGTAACTGTAACTGTAACTGAATGATTATGAGTCTTCTTCTTCGTTTCTCTGTCTATAGTACCATCGAATTCGAATCCACGTCGCATGCTACTCAACTTTTCGAACCTCCTTCCTCTTAGTTTCAAGAGTTGATCAATGGTATAGCGTCACGTGTCGCTATGTGACAACAATCATATATTAATAATTAACAGTATTAACTTGAATTATTTTTTAAAATATTTTTTTATTAAATAATTTTGTTAATAATAATATTAGTATTAATAATTATTAATAAAATTAAATTTTATAGAAAATGATATTATAATATTTTTTTTGATGAAATACTATAATGTATTTTTTAGAAATGATTTTCTAACACAATTTTTAATATGTGGTACCTATAAATCTATGCTTTTAATTTTGTTATTAATATTTTTTTTTAAAGAGAAATTTTATTGTAATTAATTTATATGAAGTCCCAGTTCGATATCCAATTTAATAATACATATATTTATTCGATTAAACTAAGATTTAAATATTATTTTATTTTTCTCTAAATAATAAGAAAAAGATATTAATTAGTTATATTTAATATTGTGTCTGATGTATCCTATTAACTTTTTGGACACATATTTTTAGTCACTACATGCATATAAATATTTTATGTTAGTTAGTATAAGTTTGTTAGTTAATAAAAAAATTTATTACTGTTTGAGTTTTAGTTATTTTGCGTAAGAGCTTTTTCTCATGCTCCGCGGGAAGGGATTCTAATCGAGATTAGTTATCTACACTTAGTGCTTCTATGCATGATGTCTCAATCTTATTAATTTTTGCCCTGCAAATGTTTCTAACTTCATCTTGGCTGATGCTATGTGGTTGTATTTATGAGAGTGGTAGTTTTTTCTTTGCTTTGTTTTGTATTTTCACTTGTAGTACATGAAAAAATTGTTTCTATTGAAATTGGTTTTTGAAATATGTGTCATATATATTTTAATTTTTTTGTAATTCATGTTTGAGAGACTTACAAATTATAGGGACTAGTTTCAGTATAAACAAGTTTTACAGAAACTAAAACAAATTTTATTTTAAAAAATAATTTATAATAGAGTTTATAAGAATTTTCTTAAACTACCCCTTGTTTGGTTATCTAAAAATGCAATTATTTTTCTTATTATGAATTGTATAACTGCACCAACTCTTTCTTTGAACTATGATGCTAATTTTTTTTGAAAACTTTAGTTGTAAGAGAAGTTTGAGACGAAACAAACAATTATGTTTTTTTTTTTTATGAGAATAAGTTATCTTTGCTAATTTAGGAAAATGTTCATTCATTTTGAGCATTGACTTTTGACCAAAATTTTTAGAAATGGACCGGTTATAATTCATTTAGGGTTGAGCATTGGTTGGGTTTTGGTGGATTCGAGTTCAATTTTGCTAAATTATCCAAAATCGAGCTTTCAATTTACAGATTCAATTTTCATCGATTTTTTCTTTGGTTTAAGCGAGTTTCGATTAGTGCGGATTTGCGGGTCATTCAAGTGGCTTGATTTGGGTGATGAGCATTTTATTTCTTATTATGATGTTCATTTTCTTCAACTTTTTGTTCATTTTATTTTTAAATTATTATTTTTTTTAAAATATTGGTCTTTTAATATTTTATCAATGTTTGAGTAGGTTTTTATCAAACAACATATTTATTATATTGGTAGTTTGATGACTAATGAGATTGAGAGACTCATCTTAAAAATTGAGTTTTTATACCTATAATTTTAAATGAAGCAATCGAATTCGAGTAATCGTAAGTCTATTTTTTCTCAAATCCGATCACTCAAACTCATATACCAACATTAATAAACTTGTGTGATCCATGACCTGCTATAACCATCTCGCGCATCAAATTAGTCTATTTAAATGACGAAAGTTTGGTCGATTCAACTAGTTTTCTCTTAGGTGTAAATCTAATTATTTATTGAAAATGATTTATTTAAAGAAGCCAAAAAGTTTCAAGCTTAATTGGTCAAGAATATCCCTTATAAATGTATGTATGGTCTCAAGTTTAAAGGTGGATGTGCAAAAGTCAATATCCATGCCTTCCTCAAATGTCCATGGTGCTAAAAGTCTTCATATTTGAGTATATTGTTCCTTTAGCTCATACGTATCGATTAGGAAAATATCTGGTGTTTCGTATGCTAAAGAATTTTCTATTACAAAACATTGACTTGTTGATAGTTGTCTAGTTTCCATTTGTGACGTGACAATTTTTAATGATATGATACTATATTTCACTTTTATGCATGATCTTGTATTGCTCTCTATCAAGCTTATGTCTTAAACTTGCAATTCCATTTATCAATAATTACGTCTCATTCCGCAAACACTGTCACAATAAACTTATTTCTAACGGTTAAAATAGTACTTCAATTGTTCCTAATCTTAGATACTTTGAACACATTCAAATTCAGAATAATAAAGTCACATATATTTAGTGTTATATTTGGTTTTGCGGTAGTAAAAGTTAATAAAAGTAGTTAAACAAAAGACTTTTAGAGTGATATAACGAAATTCAAAATGAAATAGGTTGAATTAATTTGAATATCGTAGAAACTACAATGTTTTCTTCAGAGTCGAGTCAATATATTTAAAAACTTAAAACGAATTTTAATATTAATATAATTGATATCATGTGATATTTATTTTTTAATTAATTTAATATTATTGAGACAAAATTATATTTTTTAAATTATATATTTTAATTTTAAAAATATTAAAATTTGATGTCTTTTTATTAAATAATTTTTTAGAGACCTTTTGATATAGTATAAATTTTATTTTTTATGGAAATCTAAAGTGATTATTTTAACTATCTTAATGTGAAGCTGATTCTAGTCTTACTTCTGCCAAACTCAATTCAATAATGCAGAGTCGACTTTGCTTCAAACATCCAAACAATTTTTACAGTGAAAATCATTCAAACATCCAAACAATTTTTATAGTAAGAATCATCAAACATCCAAACAATTTTTACGGTAAAATCAAACCACATTTAACCTATATAACCGTGCGTTTAGAATTGTAGACGTACAACCATAAAATTTCTTAGACCTTTTTACTCATATTTTATTTAATAAAAAAAATTATTTAATGTTTACTTGTGATTTATTATTTTATAGTAGCTTGTGATTTTTGTAAAGTACAAAAGAAAATTAAAAACTTAGAGAATCAAAGATTATATACGGAGGAATGACTAATTTAACATTCTCACGTTACAAATAAGGCACTTTTATAATTACTCTTGGAATAATTTTTGTTTTTGTGTGGTCCCAACCACAAAATACATATCTATTTAATTTTTTTCACCATTCATAGTAATAATAAATAATAAATTACCTTTACTTCAATGCATTTTTCCATTTGTGTGTCTAAATAATTTATAATTGTATTTATGACTATACAAGTGTTGCTCCAAAGCTTCACATGATAGATGCTAAAATGATGATTTTTGCCTTCGCAATGACAAAATCTAAAAAGAGAAAAATTTAACTAAAACCGAAAATTCCACCAACAAAAAAGTGTATTCAAAATTTCAAACCCAAAATAAACTTAAATTGTCCTGAATCAATCCCCGTTAGTTAGAAAAGTATGTTGCATTCGTCCATTGCGTAGAGTTATGAGGAAACCATTTACAGTGTGATCTGTTTGGTGTGTGGAATTTTGATTTGAGAAAATCAGAGACTGCATCAACTTTATTTACATATTGTACATTATTTAAACAAACAACAAATTATTGTGCAAGGCAGCAAGGTAAAGATCATAACTATTAGCTGTGAAATGGAATAAAGTTCTGCATTCTGAAGGAGAGATAGATACTACCTTAGTTTTTGACTCACAAGCTGGTACATAAACATTATTACAACACCAAACAAACAAGCTGGAAAATGAAACATAACAATGACATCAACTATATAATACACCAATATTTTGATTGAAGATACATCCCACTAATACAAACGATGCTTTATTGGAATATCTCAACTTTCACTGCTGAGGCTGCATAGTACAAACCAGATAGCAAAATGAAACAATCAGAATCCAATCACAATTCTTCAAAATCAATAGCGTGATATTCATAACGAAGATAGTACCAGAAAACGTGTCTTGAAAAGATCAACTATTTCCTGAGGATTCACTCTTGTCTGTGTATAAGCATCAATCTTGTTCAGCTCCTACAAAAGAAACATTTCATTCACAAATGAATCTCTCTTATGTCTGTAGAGTTGGTAATACTACTTCTTTTCAAATGCATGCATTGAGGACCGAAGTTTAAATGAAACAATCTGTTATCTGTCAATACTTGCTAAACTAATGGAGAAATTTTCTTCTAGTTAAGATTGAAGATTATGGTGAATACATACAAATGAAAGCAAACTAGTACAATTCTCATAATCAAGGCAAGAAATTCTACACAAGTGGTTGTTAAAGTGTACCTCAATCCATGTTCCAAGTTTAGGCCTTCCTTCTGTGATGTCATGCTTGAACACCTCAGCGAAGACAACATGGAATCTTTCAACAAACGGAATATAGGCAATATCCACCTGATCACCACGAGCATTTACAAATTATATGAAGAAAAAGCTAAAGTCATTGATATTATCTGATGCATCATGAAAAACATTATAGCAATATGCTTAAAAGGCTTCAAATTTGAAAGGAAAATGAAAATTTCGACGACCATTGATTTGATTTAGACTCACCAAACTGAATTGACCAAGCAAGAATGGCCCATCATCAAATTTACCAAGAGAATTCTCCAAGAATTCAAAAGCAGGACCTGATTCAAAATAACCAATTTAAAGGTCTATTTTATATTTGATTAAAAATAATACTTTCCTCCATTTATAAACTTAAACGTCTTACTGGATTGTTGCACAGCATCCCCTTTTAACGAAACAAACAAGTCTTTGACGAATGTATCAACATGGGATAACAACTTCTCACCGTACTCCTTCCTGGCCAGATCCTACAAAAATTTATACCTACAATCAATTTTATTTTATTTTTTAAAAAGGTTTCAGGCACAACATAAAGTTAAGGTCTCGATGTTTCTACAACTACAATGCGATCAAAATTGACAGTGGTCTCATGAGCCTTAATTGATCTCACAAATATCAATCATCGCAATACAACCACAATTTAAAACCTTCACTTAACATTATTAATTCTTTCTAACCTATATAACACTAACACTTGAGATTAAAGACGTGTCAGGAGTCTATGTCAATATCAAACATCAACACATGTTAACATTCAATTCTTCTAATTTCTTAAACTATGAAAGGTGTCTACGTATCACTGACATTATCAAGATGAGAGACCATGATGGACAAAAAGAGAATTAATGTGCAATTCTTACATTGGGAAGAAGAGGAGTCCCTTCAAAGTTAGCATCAACATATTTGATCAAATCAAGACTTTCCCCCAATACCTTGCCATTGTGCTCCAAAGATGGCACCTATTAGTATTAGTATAAGAAAGAGAAAAATGAGGTCAGTCCAATTTATTTAATATTCTATAATAATAATAATAATGAAGTTATAATAACAAAATGACAAACCTTATTTTCAGGATATACTTTTTCCTTATACCAAGCAGGCCTGTTTTGAAGGTCAATAGGAACCAATTTGATCTTCTCTTGTAACCCCTGCAATTCAACCAACGGAATTAAAAAAAAAAAAAAAAAAAAAAAAAAAAAAAAAAAAAAAAAAAAAAAAAAAAAAAAAAAAAAAAAAAAAAAAAAAAGAATACAAAAAAAACACTGGATAAAATAGGATAGAAGACGAAGAAATCACCTTGTAGTTCCTAGTGATCCATACACGTTGTGCAAAAGGGCAACTATAACTGGTATACAACCTAAAAAAATGAATGAGCGAATTAAGAATTAGCGCGTGTGAAATTTGAAGCAAAAGCATAGAAAGATAGAAATGAAGGTGAAATTAGGAGTGGGAGAATGAAGAAACCTGGTGGTTCCATCGAAAAGAGGTGGTTGTTCGGAAGTTGAAGTCAACGGGGGAGCACGAACATGTTGACCGGCGCTAATTAGTTAGAAAGAGAGAAAAGAAGATTGTTAGTTAAAGAAAAAGAAGAGAATTAAGAAAATGAAGAGTTTTGTTTCATACATAGTGGCCATTGATTTGATTTGGTAGTGTTGTTTATGAATTGGAAAATGGATTGATAGATAGTATTTAATTTGAAGCGTTTATATTTATAGAGTTGGAGTTGGATGTGGTGTTGTCAGCGATGACGGTGGTTTATGTTACTCTAGTCTTGGAAAATAGTTCAACATTTGAAATTAATCGTGGGAACACCGCATCACACTTGTTGAAAATACTATTTCAATTATCTATAGATTAAATTCTTATTTTAATTTACACTTTTATGTTTTCTTTTATTTGGTTGTTTTAAATTTATTTATACATACTTACTAAGAGAACCAATGTTATCTTTGATATTATTATTTGTCTGTTTTATACCACATTTAGCAATTTATCATCTCATTCATAGCTTTCTAATTATAATACCAAATTGATGTTACGTTGAATTTTAAAAATGAAAAAATAAATATAAATATTTTTTTACAAATGCAATAAATAAAAAATAATTAATTGAATATATTTTATTAAATCATATTCCAATTTTACTGATTTCTTCATATATATAATAATATTGAAATAGATATAGCATTATTATAATATTTTCATTTAAAGTTGATATTATTAGTAATTAATCAATTCAATTGACTGATCTGTAAAGGTCTAAAAATGATTAATGAGTTGGCTAAAAAACTTATTAGTTACTATTGATACATTGCGAAACCAAAGAAAAGGTTCAAAAGTGGATTTTTCTTTTCATTTTAAAAAAAGTCTAGTTATCACACATTGTTGGTATAAGTATTTTACATTATTATCGCACTACAATTATTATTATCACATTATAATTATTTTATAATGTATGGATATGATTTAAAAACTGTTACATTGCATTGTATATGAATCAAATTTTTTTTTTTATCTTAATTGCAATTTTAATTCTTCTATTATTATCAATTTATTAAAATAGTCTTTTTATTTTAAAAATCTATTGTTTTGATCTTTTCCTCATATTTTTTAACTAAAAAATATGGAATTAATATATTTTTTAAAGACATGACTTACAATTCTATTATATAAAATCATCCAGATGCATTAATTATTCATACGTCATTAATTAAATTAAAAATATAAAAAATTCAGAAGTTGAAAATTAAATTTTTACTGCGTTTTATTTCAATTTCATGTGTTAATCATTTTACATGATCCTATTATATGTCACATTATTTAAAATATCTCACATCATTATTTTTTAGTTAAAAAATTCGAATGATAGACCAAAACTAACAACTTTTAAAATATGAGAACCAATTTAAAAATAGAGGGACTAAAATTGCAATTAAGTCATTTTAAAAAAAAAAATTGACGTTGAATGATTAAAAATTTATTATTTAAATATAAATATCTATATGTGGATATAGATTTTTAGTCATCTAATTTTGACACACAAATTTAAAATCAAATGTTGACAATAATTTAGATATCTAACACAACATAAATATGTAATTATTTATGTCCCGTCGATGATCAATAAATATAATAAAATATTACAACTCATTAAATATGCAATGAACACAATTAAACATAATTTGAATGTATTTAATAAAAATATAATTTTAAATATTATTAACTACAATAAAATACATAAAATAAATTGGTTCGAATTATACTAAAATTTGAATGAACTAAATCAAAATACGAATTGATTTAATTTAGATAATCAAATGCACAATTTTATTAATATCTGTGAAGTTCTTTAATCATAAATGTCTAATAAAATATATTATATTATAAATAATATTAATTAAATAATATATTTGAGAAAAATTTGTATTGAAAATGAAACTAGACATTTATTATGAGATAAGTTTTTCTTAATAAATGGATAGATGACTAAAAACAAGTGAAAGTTTGCTGAAAACGAAAATTTTGGCATAGTAGCCGTTGATTATGTTCCTGGACACTAATCTGAATGAGAAATATGTCTACATTCATTTAAGAGACTGAGAGAGTCTGTCTATCGTAATCTATTGCTTCATCAATACTCGACAGTGACGTACTTCCTCACTCTTGTCTTTTTGGTTTTTTATTTATTTACCGCAAAATACATTTTGATCCCTTACCTAAAAATATATACTGGACAGATTAATCCAGAAAAAATATCATTTTTAATTTTTCATAACAAAATAAAACAGAATAATTTAGTCATTAAATCATAATTTATCATTTAATGGAATAGAAAATAATAACATGTAGAGTTAATAAATTATTGACGGTGTCCGTAATTTTTTTTTGGTGATCTTTACCAGAAATATAAGATGATATATTAGTCATTCATTTCACATAATTCTTTGACGACTTTCATATATGAAGTATTTCTCATGTTATTTTGTTTTTTCTTTTCAGGTTTTCGTTTCTAAACTGTAAATTTTTTCCTTTATGTCATGATTTTGTTTTTTTCATGGACCATTATATATTATAAGTAAATTTTTACATAATCGGTCACAATTCAAAAACTAATAAAAAAATTAATTAGGAAAAAGTTGATACAAAAACTAACATGTCCTAGTTTATTTTTGTCAAAGACTAAAAATGATCTTTTTTGTGAAGGACTTTAAGGATGACAATATTAATACTCATTTATAACTTTATAATTTTTAATATTAATTCTCTTCGAATCCATCGCCTTAAAATTATAACATTTCATCTATTTCTTTCTAATAGCCATCATTTTTCTTTTCCATCTTCCAATGAAGTATCAAGTATCTAATAGACATCCTACTAGTCATTTCTTTCAAGTCACTCTCTCAAAATTGAAAGAATTGAAATAGTAGACTTTAAATTTTTAATAATTTATTTCAAATCTTTTATTTACTAGTCATCTTGAAATAATTTATGAAGTAAGTGGTAGAAGTAGTCAAAAATAGATTGTTTAATTCTATGTGTGATATATTGGAAGTAAAGTTCACAAAAAATGAAGTTTTCTTAACTGTTAAAAATTTAAATCATCATGCTATTTGCCTATACTGAAAAATACAATCAAGTTTTTTAATAAAGAGTTCATATCATTTCTTAAAAGAAAGGCGTGAGACATCTGACTCTCATAATTCAGCACATAATATTGATCAACAAATGTGGAAAAAATTATAAAAAATAAAAAATATTCCAAAACACACTCATTTTGCTTAGAGGATTATACATGCAAATATATCAATAAAAATCATATTTTTAAAAGAGGAGTTAGTTGTGATCCATTATGTATTTTTTGTGGACAACATAGTGAGACAATTTTACATCTTCTTATAGAGTGCCACTAGTCAAAGCATGTATGATTTGCTTCCATTTTAGGTTTTGTATTTAATTCACATGATTCAAGGTATGTATCATTTCATGAGTTGTTGGAAAGAAATATTATTGATGCAAATGAGAATGTGACTATACATGTGTTGGTCTTGTGTTATGAAATATGAGGGGTTAGAAATAAAAAATGTTTTGAGGGGACTAATGTTAATGTGGTTACCATTATTCAAAAAACACATAAGTCTATTGTTAGTTTTAATAGTGCTACTGTAATGTTGTTGAAGACGCTAAGTGGCAGTCTCAATTTGCCTATATATGATGTTCGTTGGACACACAAATTTAATAGTTGGTAGTTATAAGCTTAATGTTGATGCAGCAAGTCCGATAAATAGGGATAAATATGATATTGGTGTTGTAGTGAGAGATGTTGATAGTATAGTAGTTTTAGCTAGGTGCTGACCAATCATTTTATTACCAGATTCAAAGGTAGTAGAAGTTTTAGCTATGCAGAAAAGCTTGAAATTTGCTTAAAATATGTATTTCTTAAATCTTATAAAAGAATCAAATGCTTCAAATGTGGTTGTCGTGTTGAACACTTATCAACAATTTTCTATGGGTTCTATTATTGGAGATTGTATTAATTTTAATGTTTATTTTCATAGTTTAATTTTTTTTACATGTTAGGCGTGATACTAACCAAACTGTTCATTATATAGATTATAGAGACTCCGTTTTATATTTCTATTATCTTGACTTTTAATTTATTGTGACTTTCTTTAATGAAATAAACATTAACATAATAAAAAATCTAATAAATGATTCCTCGTAAATCAACTCCATTGGACATGCTCTTATACATATTAAGACAATTATTTTGTTTACTTTTTATTTTATGATACCTTTAATGATATATTAAACTTTAAAAATATAAAAATAAATAGAAACAAAATTCTTCTACAAAGCAAATAAATTATTGATGGTGTCCGTAATTTGGTGTCTTTAACATAAATATAAGATGATATATTAGTCATTCATTTGATAGTTGTTTCCGACTATTTATGACTACGACAAAGAGTAGATAAGGTCCAACACAACAACAATTCTTTGGCGACTTTCATATATGAGGTATTTCTCATGTTATTTTGTTTTTTCTTTTCAGATTTTCGTTTCCAAATTGCAAATCTTTTTTTTTTTATGCGATGATTTTGTTTTCTTTTCATTGACCATTGTATGATACATGAATTTTCACATAATTTAGTCATAATTCAAAAATGAATAAAAAATCGATTAGAAAAAAGTTGACAGAAGTACTAACATGTCTTAATTTATTTTTGTCAAAGACTAAAAATGATATTTTTTTTAAGGATCCTAAGGATAACAGTATTAATTCTCTTTGAATTCAATGCCTTAAAAAATTGTATTAACTAAGTCTTATTAATAAGTAATAATTCTATGTAATCACATTACAACAACATTCATTTATTTTATTAATACAATTTAGCAAATAAAGATTGTAGTCTTAAAATTCTAGCTTAACTGACAAAATATTGATATTGTTAGGTTGAACATCATAACTCCAATTTGAATTTAAGATCTGTGAATTTCTAGTGATAATTATAACATTTCATCTATTTCTCTCTAATAGCCATCCTTATTTTTTTTATCTTCCAATAAAGTATCAAGTATCTAAGAGACATCCTCCTAATCATTTCTTTCAAGTCACTCTCTCAATTGAAAGAATTGATATAGTAGGCTTTAAATTTTTAATAATTTCTTTCAAATCTTTTATCTACTAGTCATCCTGAAATAATTTCTGAAGCAGACTGTGGAAGTGGTCAAAAATAGATTGTCTGATTCTATGTATGATATACTGAAAGTAGAGTTCACAAAAAATGAAGTTTTCTTACCTGCTAAAAATTTAAAGCATCATGCTATTTGCCTATACTGAAGAATACGATGAAATTTTTCAGTAAAGAGTTCATATCATTTTTTTAAAGAAAGACGTGAGATATCTGCCTCTCATAATTCAGCACATAATATTGATCAACAAATGTGAAAAAAGTTATGGAAAATAAAAAAATATTCTAAGACACACTCATTTTATTTGGAGGATTCTACATGCAAAAATATTAGTAAAAATCATCTTTTTAAAAGAGGAATTAGTTGTGATACATTGTGTGTTTTGTATGAACAACAAAGTGAGACAATTTTACATCTCCTTATGGAGTGTCACTGTTCAAATCAGGTATTATTTGCTTCCTTTTTAAGTCTGGTATTTAATTCACATGCTTCCAGGTACGTATATCATTTCACAAGTGGTTGGAAAGAAATAATATTGATGCAAATGAGAATGTGATTATACATGTGTTGGTCTTGTGTTATGAAATATGAGGGGCTATAAATAAATAATATTTTGAGGGGACTAATATTGATGTGATTACCATTATTCAAAAAACACATAAATCTATTAATTTTAATAGTGCTAGTGCAATGTTGTTGAAGGCGCTAAGTGGAGGTTTCAATTTACCTATATATGATGTTCGTTGGACACATAAATTTAATGGTTAATTGTTATAAGCTTAACGTTGATGCAACAAGTCCGATAAATAGGATATTGGTGTTGTAGTGAGAGATGTTGATGATGTAGTAGTTGCAGCTAGGTGCTCGCAAATCATTTTATTACCAAATTCAAAGGTTGTAGAAGTTTTAGCTATGCAAAAAAGCTTGAAATATGCTAAAAAAATTTTTTTTTTAAATCTTATAAAGGAATCAAATGATTCAAATAGTTGTCTTGTTGAACACTTATCAACAATTTCCTATTGGTTTATTATTGAAGATTATATTAATTTTAATGTTTTTTTTATAGTTTAATTTTTTTATATTTCTATTATCTTGATTTTTGATTTATTGTGACTTTCTTTAATAAATTAATCATTAACATAAAAAAAAATCTAATAAACGATTCTTCGTAAATCAACTCTATTGGATATGCTCGTATACATATTAAGACAATAATTTTGTTTACTTTTTATTTTATGATACCTTTAATGATATATTAAACTTTAAAAAGACAAAATTCTTCTACAAAAGCAAATAATACTTATGTTCTTTTAGATTAATAATATTGTTTTGTCTCTAAATACTGCCCCGTTTTATATTATAACTCATTTGGGGAAAAAAATCTCATTCAAACATCTAGTGAAACTAAAATTTTATTTTTATGAAAAATAAAAAATAATAATCACAACAAGAATCTAGAATAAAAATATGTAACTAACGAGTCAACAAAAATATAAAAATTATTATTATAAAAAACATAGAAAGTATCATTCAACTAAAATAAAATAAAAATCATTAAGTTAAACAATTGATAAGTATAAGAAACACAACTAAAATAAAATAAAAATCATTAAGTTAAACAATTGACAAACTATAAGAAACATAAGGGTAAAATCATGAAATCAAAGTGGTTAGATTAAAAGAGCTTATTCTCTCTACATGGCCAAATATAGAAGAAGAAAAAAAGGCAAATAAAATATGACTTATAAATAAAAAGATATAAAATAAAGTTTGAGGGTTTCTTTTTTCATTTGATCCAACATACACTTCCAAAATACACGTAGGAGAAAATACACTTACTATCCGGACATCTATACATTATAATAAAACAAACATGATAAATTGACAAGTTTGACACGTGTCAACAAACTAAAATGTTAAGAAAATATCAAAGTTTCTATTAATAGAAATAATATGTGCGTATGCTTGAAAAGTTAATGGGCAATTAAAAAATAAAAGGAATGAATTAAAAATAAAAAGTTTTTTGTTGTAAGCATAAAACTTCTGTTTGTCCACGATACATCCGTTTAGAATTTAATGATCAATTAAAAATAAAATAGAATACACCACGACTTGACAGTTTTTTCTATGCGTCCGTTGAGAAGTTAATGACCAATTAAAAAATAAAAAAAATAAATAAAAAATAAAAGATTTTTTTGACAAAAAAATAAAACTTTCATTACATGAGAAATGCAGTGAATGACCAATTAAAAAAATAAGAAAATAAATTAAAAATAAAATATAATACACGACGACATTTCACATTTCACGGTTGAGAATTGAGTGGCCAATTGAAAGTTAATTATTTTTAAATCACTACTTTAGCAACAACCACTTCAAATTAATTTAATTAAAATAATTATTCTTCTTAATTCATCGTATTCCGTTAACTGTCTCTAATGATCTCTCATTTTTTGTGTCTCTCTTATAAATATCATTCACATTATCTACTATATACACAATTCCTTATTAGTTTTTTTTTTTTTTTACCAAAATTCTTTATCTTTCTCCGAAAAAAATTAGATTTTGTTGGTTCGATTTCTCCAAATATTCATGGAATTTGGTTGATAAAGTTGTGACATTGTTCGTGTCAACGTCAAAACATAAATTTTACGCTGGAAATAGTCTTGACGGTGATGTTAAGTTTAATTCTTTTGTTTATAAATTCAAATTTTAAATTATACATAGTTGTTGTCGGTCTTAATAATTTTGATTATAGTTTATCTAATAAACAGTTGCCACATAGTTGTTGTCCATCTTAATAATTTTGATTTTAGGTTATGTAATAAACACTATTACCACAAAGTTATATTGAAGAGAAAAATAATAATTTAGTTAAGTAAATTAATTTACGTAGGCGCCATTAATTCAAGTTAATTTCCAGCGAAGAGAAAAATAATAATTTAGTTAAGTAAATTAATTTACGTAGGCGCCATTAATTCAAGTTAATTTCCAGCGAAGAGAAAAATAATAATTTAGTTAAGTAAATTAATTTACGTAGGCGCCATTAATTCAAGTTAATTTCCAGCGAAGAGAAAAATAATAATTTAGTTAAGTAAATTAATTTACGTAGGCGCCATTAATTCAAGTTAATTTCCAGCGAAGAGAAAAATAATAATTTAGTTAAGTAAATTAATTTACGTAGGCGCCATTAATTCAAGTTAATTTCCAGCGAAGAGAAAAATAATAATATATTTAAATAAATATAAAATTTATTTAGGAATTAAAAAAAATACAATTCATTATGATTTGACGATTTTTATGTAGGAGTAATGGTTTTTCAAACTTCAACCACTGATTTAACAAATTTGTTCCACCACGATTTGACGAGTTTTTGTAAAAGTGTGTAATAATTTTTTTAAAACTACTATTTTATTAATCTATTATACATTTTACATTCTAAATTTATTATTAAATATCATGTAAATTCAAAAGAAATGAAAAATTAATGAAGACTAACATGCAAATTTATAGATAAAAGATAACCATAATTTTTATGTGTATTGTAATTTTTTTTGTAATGATTATTTTTCTGTAGTATTTTGTGAATAGTACCGAAATGAAAGATATTTCAACAAAATTTACATAAATTTTTGAATATCATGTATTTCATATAAATAACATACTTAAGTTATATATGTCATGTCCATTATTTTAAAAATCCCTATTTCATCTGATCTAATTATTTATTTATTTAATAATTATTATTTTTATTTGTTTAAAATTAAAAGTATTATTTTATAATAAGTTTTGTTGAAAAGAAAAAAAAATTCTTTAGAGAGTTAAAGAGTGGTGCTATCAGGAACATTGGCATGTCAATAAAATTTATGAGAATATATATATATATATATATAACAATTTATTTATTAAAATGTACATTATTTTCGTGTGACGAACGGGTTACACACTAGTGTATTTTAGATAAAGTCTTTAGATAAGACTTTGATTTTAGAAAAACATAACAGGGATATAATTAGTTCTAAAAAAGTTATTAATTTATTTAAACCTATAGATCAATCCGCCTCCGTCCCGTTTTTAGTGAATTAGACAAGAAAGACAAACTTATAGCAACGGGTTAAAAATTTCAACTTGCCCGCCAAAAAATACAAGTGAACCCATGATGAATGAATGATAAATTGTAATAAACATTATCCTTTCCCCTGCCTGCCTTAATTAAAATTGTTATCCGGGATATATATGAAAAGTTTTACAGTAGAAAGTTCGGCTCGTGTTTTAGTAGAAAAAGACATTGAATATTCAAAATGTAGTTTTAATTAAAAACTACAAATTTTTTTTATCGACAATTTGTAAAATTGCAATTATTATGCTTTAACTTTCAACATTACAGCCATATCAGAGGCTACAAAGGGTTTCCTCAGTTGGTTATTGGCTAATGACACAATCATATAAAATAAATATTCCTTTCCAAGATATTACAACATGATAAAGGAATAATAATAAATGGCCTTTCTTGGGGAAGTGGGTGTTGTGGAATTGGATTGCTTGGTGAAATAGAAGCAATCATGTAGAGCTCAACTCATTCTGAGTTGGTTTAAGCTAGTCAGATTTGTTAGCCAGACTTAATATCACTCCAATGGTAAGACTAGAGGCTACAAAACCAAGAGATGCCTCCGTTGAGACATGGATTCCTGTAAAAATGAAAATATATGTGAAAAATTCCAAGTACAGTGGATCATATTAAAATTGGTAATTGAAAGACTAGTTGCATACTCACCATAATAGTCCAGGATCATCTTGCACCCAATAAATCCCAGAACAACAGCAATGGACGGCTAACAAGAACAAAACATGGTTATCAATGGTAAGCATGGAAATATAAGTTAACAGAGTAATATTTGTCATATATATCACATCATATCAATGAATATTCAGTATGTAATACACATAATAAGCACGAAGCCAAAGGGAAACAGCAATTATGAAGTGGTAACAGAAACATAGTTCAAGATTTCAAGTACCGAATGTAATGCATGAGGTTATTTTAAAGAATAGCTTCAACCAGCAGAAAATCATGCACCAGCCATGGTATATCAACAGACAAAGTCGTTACCTGTAAGTACTTCAATTCTGACATACCCTCCGAAATGATCAAGTAAAGGGACCTCAGACCTACATTTGAAAAATAACAGTTGTTTATTTATTGCTGTTTCACATACAAATAAATTTTGTAAGGAAAAACATAGACTATTGTTGGGAAGAAAAACATCTAATCTCAGATTATAACAAAGAATGAACTCATGTTGTCCCTCCAGTTCCACGAGTTAATAGAGAATCAGATAGATATAAAAATTACAAAAGAACCACTTCTTCGCAACAACTTTTGTTATAAAATTGTTTATTAGCAAGTGTTCAGCAAGCAAATAGATGAACTACCTTAAAACTGGAACTGTACTTGCTAGCTTTATCGGTATCAAACTTTAAGGAACACAATTTGAATTCCAAAATTAAATCTAAATGTACTAGCATTACGTCACAAGGAGAACTGCGGCAAGAGAACTTACCCAAAATGGCAAAAAGATTAGAAGAAAACACTATAAACGGGTCTCGTGTTACACCAAAAACTGCAGGTATTGAGTCCACCTATTAGAAAAGAAAATTGTGTCAAGATTTAAACCACAAAACTCCACATAAAATAGAAGGATCAGAGAATCAATATTCTTACAGCAAATGCAATGTCACTGAGTTCAATAACTGCTACAGTAAGAAGCAAAGGTGTGGCCTGCCCAAAATGTTTGATCCCTGTTAGAAATCAAGTTGAAATTAATTTAATTCATTAAGAAAAATCTTTTGACTTATGAAAAGAAAGCAATAAATGCAAATCGAAAAAAAAACATCAATGCATTTGTGTTGAAAAGATAAGAGTTGCTTAAATAAAGAGAATGGGGAAGTAATTTCAGTTTGCAAGATATCTTACCATCCATATTCCATCCTGATTTGTTATGAACCGGTTTCCATCATAATATGCTGCAACAATTTTGTCAAAGTAAGATTTTGGATGACAATATTACTCAGCAGAATGATATATAAACTCAAAGCAAATGACCACATGCCAAGTACAATGATAAGCCAACAATATATTTTCCCCTGTTCTTCATTCATCATGGTAGCATATATGTATTCATGTAGGCATGCACGTGTATAACTTATTCTAATCCAGCATTCCAAAAAGGAACAATGGATCAACCCAATATTAAAATACTCCAGCTTATATCTATTTCTTCTGGTCCAGCATTCCCCTTCATTGGTTGCATACCCCATGGGTACTACCACTGAGTTGAAAAGATTCTCATTAAAAATTTCATTCTATTCTTCAATATTCTGATCCAGTTCTATAATTTTGTCTCAAAAATGAAGAATCCAATTTCAAATTTGCAATATTCAACGGATCAACAGAAAATCTCCAACAACAAAAAGAGAAAGAAGTAAACATGATTAGAGAACATTACTTGTTACAGGAATCAATTTCTGGCATGTCTTCACCAAAAAGTTATCAGATAAATCTGACTCTTCTTCTTCACTAGCAAATAGCTATTCATAAAAAAAGAAACAAGCTTTGATTAAGCAAGTCCATAGAACTGTAACCACACAACAAGAAGTTTGAAGATCCTAGGATAATGTTAAAGAGATAAAATCATTAGATTTGAGTGCTTCAATCTAACAGTTTAAGGTTCAGGATGATTGGTCATTGGTATCATATAGAAGCCCCTTTCACCAAGGAGAAAGAAGTTTGATGCCCGTGACCTTCATTCGTTCATAATTTAATTAAATTTCAGCATACGATAAAATGTGTTATACATGCTTCAAGCCCTAAGTAGCGTGATGGGGATATTGGGTACACAAAAGCATCCATGTTGATGTTCTAACAACTTCCAGCTTTAAGGATCATCATTTCCTTGACACATATGAATGTAGAAAGCATTGTACAAAGCAAGAATGAAGTTCTCAAATATTGGATAATAAGAATCGTCACCTTAAATGATGAGAAGAGTAATATCGCGGCCAATAGAAGGTTAACTGCCTCAAATCTCTAAACATCATAGTATTAAACAAGATGGGATGATCAATAACAAGTATACAAGCCTTAATCAAAACAGCAAAAAAAGAAAGAAAAACTTAAAGAGAAATATATCCATCTTGAAAACACACCTGCAGGGTGGCTGTTCCAAGAAGTATTATTGTCAGGCGGAAAAAAATTGCACCAGCAATACCATACGAAAGTACACGACTCTGTAAGTTCAATAAGAAGTGAAAGAAAACTGATCAATTATTTGCATTTGTGCTATTCTAATATGCAGTACCAATAACTTATTATAACATAAGTTTAAATTGCTCAAAGTTTGCCCTTGGCAAGAATGATTATACATTACCTGATACAATACTGGTACTTTGAAGTATTTGAATATTAGAACAAAGACAAAGAGATTATCCACCGAGAGACTTTGCTCCAATATGTATCTAAAAAAGTGTACAAAGGTCATAATCCTATTGAGTACAAAGTTTTCAAAAGTGAAATAAATGCAGAGAGGAGGAGGGGTGGCTAAGTCTATATCTTGGCATATATTTGATATTTAGAAGTATTTTATAACTTCTTTAATTTAGAAATGGAAAATAAGTTTTCCCCTCCCTTTCCCTCCAAAACCCAAATCCCCAAACATACCCTAAGGAATCTGAAATGCTCAAAATGATTAAAAAGCTTAAAGAAACTTTGCAAAATATTGACTTTGGCTCATCCGGAACATTGGTTGTTCTATTCTAGCATTGTAAAAATGGATTACGAAAGGTGCAAACATCACCAAAGGTGCAACATGAGAACTTCCTACGAGGTCACTCATTCTAGTAAAATTAAATTATGGAGCATACCCAGCAAAGAATTCCGATGCCTTGTCATAACCTTCTTTAAAACCCAAACCAATACCAAATGCCACTGCTGCGCAAACCTACAAGAAACCACAAGAATATTGATGTATATCTGAGGAACCAATACTCTATTCGAATTTATTCAAATGATAGCTATAACTCATTAGAATTTTAAATCTAAATTCCGGTTTTTGATCAAATTCATCTATTCCTTAGTTTCATTTTTATTTTTACCACAATAGAGACTTCCTACAAATATCAATCTAAAAGAATATCAGTAAAATCATAATTAGCAGAGATTTACCCACCCATAAAGCTACAGTTCTAACAGCTGAGCTCTGTGATTCCTCAGTAGAAGATATCTCATCGTTACTAATGTTATCATCTGGTAGAGCAGTAATTCTCTTCACTTCTGCACCACCACTCATAAAAAAATTAATAGCTAAATTAAACATATTTTTAGTCTATAATTGTCACGAAATTTGTGGTAGTTATTGTACCTACTTTTCAGTCCTTACAAATTACAAAAGAAACTAAAAAATACATGGTTCGGTAGTAATTTGTAGACTAAAATGCAAATACAAAAATAAATAAAAAATATAAATTTTATAGAAACTAAAAACAACAGTAAATGAGCATTTTGGTACTTGAAATTGTAAGGGTCCAGCAAAATAGTATATCACATTTACGAAATAAGAAAAATTAATCTCTTAAATTAAAGTATATCAATCAATTTAGTTTCTATATCAAAATATTCATAAAAACCAATATAAGACCTACATATTGACTTGAATAGTCCCTGCAACAAAACAAACATAAGACACTTAAAATTGTCGTGTTTAAACTATTGAATTTGAAAAAATGGCTAAATTGATAAATATTGTTCAATTTAAGGAATTAAGTTGTGATTTTACAAATTTGAGGAGCTAATTTGATCAACCATTTCCTTACAATTTCAAGGACTAAAATTTGATTACTCTAAAGTCTAAATGAATGAATAAGTCACCTGAGGAAGAAAATCCATGAACGTGACCAACTCGTTTGGAGCTTAGAAGTGGAAAACGGTGAGGACGGTGAAAATGATACACTGACAAACACATTAAAAAAACGTGGTTAGGGGTAAATAAGTAATTAAGAAGGTGAATTTAGATGAGAGAGATGAAGAAACCTGAGGAAAAAGCAGAGATAGGATTGTGAATGAAGTGAATTGTAGAGGTTTTGGAAGGTGAAACCCTGAACATGCCTTGATTGAATTTGAATGGAATTTGAACGGCATTGTTAACCACAGAAGCTAATCCCATAATTGTTGAGTTGAGAGAGAATAATTAATTAAAAATGAAGTGAATAATCTTGTTTTCTTATTTTCTATACTCTTGTCCCAACGTTTAGTTTGCGCCAGAATTATAAGATAAGTTCTTGTTTTCTGTTCTGCGTTAAGGCTTGGACGGAGTGTGTGTGTGAGTACACCACACTCTCACCAATATTTTTTATATATATATTTTAGGAGATCTTTATTTCTTTATTTTTTATAACGTTAAATAAATTTATAGTTATAATAAAATTTAACATATTTTGTTTTTAATCTTTTGAAAAAAATAACATTTTTTAAACTTACAAAATTATCATATACAAGCTGCTTTAATTTTTCCTGTAACGATAACATATATTTTTTGATAATTTTTTTGAAAGATATATTTATAATATTATAAAAAGTTTATTTACAAAAAATCATATTAAAATTTGACTTTTAAATTTAGATTTTTTCTTTGTTTTTATTTTGAATTTGTGACGTTTAAAAATATTATATTTAATTAAACATGTTTTATTTCAAAAAAGACTAAAATTGTTAGTAGAATAAATTTATATGGATTAAAATATGTGATTTTTTTAAAGGGAATAAAAAAATTGAAATTTTATTTGGATTAAAAGTTTGTTTAAGTCTTTTTTATATTTATATTCTATTTCAAATTAAAATTTCTATTTTGTATATTTCATACAATTTGTTAAGGAGACTTCTATAATACATCGACAAATTAAAGGATTTTGATACAATTGCTTTTTTAACTAATGATTTAATGATCGTTTTATGATTAAAAAGTAATTTTTTCGTAAACTTTTGTACTTTGAAAAAAATATATTTCATGGAAAACAACATCATTTCATTTTTTATAAGCACAATACAAATTCTCTATATGTTATTTTGCTGACATTTTTTATAAATGATATATTACTATTCTTGGTTTAAATTATTGATTAGGAAGGAATGGAGAAAAATAAATTGAATAATACTAATGATTGAGAGAATTATTTATATCAAGGGTTATATAGTCAATTAGATAAAATAATTAACTAGTGTTAAATAACTAACTAGATAATGTCACTAACTAATCGATTTAATTAACTAATCAATTTAAGATATCTAATATTCCCTCAAAGTAGAACATGTTTAATACATTTTGAACTTAGAAAATCTCAAGAAATAAATATTTGCTAAAAGAAATTTGTAAAGTCGAAAATTTATCGACTAAAATAATTTGAAACACTGAAAGAGTCATCAGTAAAATAATATGATTTTTGTGTTTGACTATCAATATTATGAATAGAAGCTAATATGGATAAAATATGCAATGCCAATTAAAGTTAGGAAGATTGAAATTGTATTTAACCATTCATTTTTTTTTTTTTTGGATAGCAACCGAAATGTCATTGAGACTAAAAATAATAAATTTTGTTTAATCATCCATTTATTTATGGATATAAGCTATAATGTCAATTAAGACTAACAGAATGAATGATTTTTTGTAGAATACCAATTAAGACTAAAAGAAATAATGAATTTTGTAGAATGCTAATTAAGGCTAAAAGAAATAATGAATTTTGTAAAATGTCAATTAAGACTAAAAGAAAAAATAAATTTTGTAAAACATCAATAAGACTAATTATAAAGAAAGAAGAAGTATATCATCAAAATTTGCGTTCTTAATAACATTGACAAATTTTGATCTTAGAACCCAATTAACCATCTCACACTGCTCAATCTTATGTCTTCGGTATTTTTTTTTTGGTACTATATTTTGAGGTGTTTGAAATGATCCTTTATATATTTAGAGTAAGAGGTAGATGATTGTGCTTTTTTTAGTGGCAAATTGTATCTCCTCAGCCATTTTCGTGACCATATAATTAGGATGTATGCTCTTATAATAATCTATTAGAAACTCACTACCTTTATTAAATGAATTGTTGTCTTGATCACTTGAATTTATTGTTGTTATATATTTTTTGAAAGAATACATATTAAATTGGAGATGAATTTTGAGAGAATAAAATGAAGAAATATTGCAACCGAAAAGGAGAAAAGGAAATTGAATAATAAATAATATAAAATCAACAATTTATGCATCTAAAATGCGTGATTTCTTTTTCCTAGTTTATTTCTCCAACATTACCCGAGATAGATATATAAAAATTATTAATTTTATTGCTACACTTTTATACTCGTTAAGCATAACATAGAATCACTTGTAAAATATAATAGAAAATAAATAAATATTAAAATAGAAATTAAGAGTATACATGTGTTTAGGATTTGACTCTTCTAAAGTGAACAATTCATTTTAGAGAATAAAGTGAATAATATTAACAATTGATAATTAAATGAATTGTTAATATTATATTATGTGTACATGCATGATCAATCATGGTTGATTATAATATCAATAACTGATTCATATTTACTCACTTTACTAGTTTATCATTTTAAATGAGCCAAATTCAAATGTTTATAATGAATAGAATGATCAAATATATATATGCATAAAAACTATTTTCTTATCAATAATATATACAATTTATTAAAATTAATAATTGAATAAATAGTTATTAATTAATAAATTAATTTTGTAGAAATGAATCTTAATAAGAATTCAAATAAATAGAGGAGAATTATTACTACCAATTAAAACTCTAGGGTGTGAGAGTTTTTGCACTTTAAAGAAATTATCTTAAATTTAACTGCCAAAATTGATGGTATATAAAATTGTAAAATTAAATAATAAAATCAATAATGCATTATATTTTAAAAAGATAATAATTAAATCATTAATTGAAATAAATTATTTTAAAAAAAACTTAGAGGTTAAATAAAATAAAAAATGAAGCTACATAGAAAAGTGGGAATCAGAATACGATAGGAATATGTTGAAGCATATATTAGATAAAATAAAACATGAAATCGTTAATTCATTTTAGACCTAGATCCACACAAACTTGCTACTGAATATGAAACAAAAATTACTTTGAATCTATAAAGAGAAAAATATTTTAGATATGATTTCATCTTTATTTAGATAGTTCTTATTGATTTAAAATTGTATAGAAATGTAAGAGAAAAATAAAAATTAGAAACTATATATTTCAAATAATGATTGAAGAAGAAGTAAGTGTACCCTAAAATAAAAATAAAAAACACTTGGGAGACTATTCTTAATTTAATTATAAGTCAATAGTTGATTAACAATTTAAAATTTGAATCAATTAACTAAATCATGTTTCCTCTTAATTATTTAAATTTTAAATTATAGAAAGTGACCAAAATAATTAAATTAATTTTTTTTATTAAACAGTCTAACAAATGATGAAGGTGTTGGAAAATACAAGAAAGATGAGTTTGAATTGTGTTTGTCATTTCTAAAAGCTACTTCGATTTCCTTACAAAAATTGTTATTTATCAAAACATTCAACTTACTTTTATAAAATATGTTTAGACAGAGTAAGGTTGAATCATAAAAAACTAAGATGCGAGAAATAGAAGAAGACAAATGAGACACAAATATTTTTATACTAGTTCACAACAAACTATTGTTACATTTAATCCTTCCATTATAGAGATATTTTTTCTCAGTACAGTCAATGATTTAATCTACTATTTCAACTAATAGCATACAAATATTCTTTACATTGCATCTTCAAACTTTGAGTATTTTTCTCTAGTCTCTCAAGACTGTCGTCGTTAGAACCTTCTTCAACTTTCTGGCATCCTGTCGTTGAGGTTCATAGGAGTTAGTGTATCTTTTAAGATACCTCTTAGGGGTGAGATGGTTGTTTCTATTGTTGGACTGATATATACCAGTACTAATTTGTGTTTGAATTGACACAAAGTTTATTTCTAAGATTGTATCTCTCATTGAGAGAATGTTACATATAGAGTCTTTATATTAGTAAAAGTGTGTGAAAATACTTTGATTGATTCACATCAGTTCTATTAACTCTATTTTGAGAGGATGTTTCATTTTTTTCTTTTGATGTGTTCTTGGTTTTTTCATAATTTCTTCTTATTACATTGCATTTTTCATTCTCTCTCAATCTCTCACACACCTGTAATGGACTAAGTGAGTTCTTATTAAATAGAGAGAATAAGTGTTTGTTAAGAATATCGTTTGAAATCTTCAATCACCATTTAAGGCAAATCAGTCTTTAATATGATTATGATCATAATATCCTCTGAATCTGCTATTAGAGGCATGTGTTAGAGCGCTTACATCAGACTTAGAAAAACAAAGTGAAACAAAGTCTTGTTGTTTTTTTGTCTACGTCCAATTATGAGATGATATAGCTTATATTAGAAAGCATACTTTGTAATGCTTGTCTTACATAATGCAACACTTCTTTTTGCGATATTACGACTTGTTCCATTAGTAGACATATTTATTTGTTTATTAGGTGATAATATTCTTTGTGTTTAAGACACTCGAATTATTATCTCTATTTTATTTGTAATTTATGCTACCTTAAAATAGATAGTCATTAATATAACTTTTTGTCTTCTAACTTATTCTGCACACTTAGCAAATAATTGTTTTTATTTATTTATTTATTTTGTTATCGTCAAAACATCACTAAAAAGTTGTAGCTAAAACATTTTTGCATTAATAAAGGATACAAAAATAAAATAAAAGCTTTAAATTTCAAATAATGACCAAAGAAGTAAGCGTACCCTAAAATAAAAAATAAAAACACTTGGAGCCTATTCTTAATTTAATTATAAGCCAATAGTTGCTTAACAATTTAAAATTTGGATCGATTACTAAAATCATGTTTCCTCTTAATTATTTAATTCTAGAAAGTGCCCAAAATAATTAAATTCAATATTTTTTTATTGAACAATCTAGCAAAGGATAGAAAAAGTAAAAGAAAAATAAAAATTAGAAGCTTTAAATTTCAAAAATGATTGAAGAAGTAAGCGTACCCTAAAATAAAAATATAAAACACTTGAAACCTATTCTTAATTTAATTAACAACCAATAGTCGATTAACAATTTAAAATTTGAATTGACTACTAAAATTATGTTTCCTCTTAATTATTTAAATTTTAAAGTGACCAAAATAATTAAATTCAATTTTTTTTTGAACAGTCTAGCATAGAATAGAAGAAGTGTTTATGTTTCTAGAACTGTTTGCTGCCTAAAAAGAGTAGTTTGTTAGTTTTTATACACAATTGTAAGTCGTTTATCTAAATTTAAACTTGTTAGGGATAAAATCTCTAAAGGATATAATTGAAGTAGAGTTGTGTGATTTGTCCGAGATATTTTCCTGAGATAGAATTATATATATTTAAAAAACTTAACTATTTAGAGAATTTTTTTATTTTATTTTATTTTATTTTATTTTTTACTTTTTTATGTATAAATATAGGAACACTAAATGATAGATAGTGATTTTAAATGTCAACATAATTAAAATATAGCTGAAATATTTGTTATTATGTGACATTTTTTTTGTTGAATTTTGAGTTTCAAAAACTATTTAAAAATCACAATTTATGCCACCGAGAGTATTACTGGGTTGAGTCTCGGACTAGGTCGCTCTCTTTAAGACGTTTTGAGGCACTACCCAAAATTGTGCAAGGCAGACTATCAACCACGAAGTCTCCAGGATAAAACAGCTCAGATACTCTGTATCGGAGTTCTACTACACTGTAGAAAACCGTTCTAGAACTACACCCTCAATATGGCAGTTTAAGCCACTCTCAATATGGCAATTAAAGTCACTCTCAATATGGTACTATGACCATTCATAACTACGGCATAATAACCGCTCAAAAAGACAAAAACGAATGGACTACGACATAATAACCGCTCTAAAAACAAAAGGACTACGACTTACAACCGCTCAAAAAACCGAAAGAACTACGGCATAACAACCGCTCTAAAACCGAAGGGACTACGACATAATAACCGCTCTAAAACCGAAAGGACTGCGTCATAATAACCGCTCTAAAACCGAAGGGACTGCGGCATAGTAACCGCTCAAAAAAAACCGAAGGGACTGCGGCATAATAAACGCTCAAAAAAACCGAAGGGACTGTAGCATAATAACCGCTCAAAAAACCGAAGGGACTGCGGCATGATAACCGCTAAAAAAAAAACCAAAGGGACTGCGACATAATAACCGCTCTAAAAAAACCGAAGGGGCTGCGGCATAATAACCGCTCTAAAACCGAAGGGACAGAAAGAAAGGGGAGAAGTGGCTCGAAAATTAGGCGAGCAGAGTATAAGAGGGAGAAAAGAGAAAGTTGGGAAAAGCATCCAACTTTGGTGTACTTTTCACAATAGCTTGAAACTCATTATATAGTGATGGAAGCAAAGTCACATATGTTTTCTAAACAATGTGAGACTTTAGTATGTATAGAATTGAAACTACACAAAATATGATAGTTTTTCAAAGTGGGATTTCAAAAAATATTCTTACCAATGTGGGACTTGAATTTTAAAAAACAAGTTTCTTTCCACTTAAATTTAAAAAAAATATTTCTTTCCAATGTGGGACTTCAACACATTTTTAAATTCACGCTATAACATACTTATGTTCCAACAATCCCCCACTTGAATTTAAAAAAAAAAGTTTCTTAAAATAGCATCAAATGCTTCTATAAGATCGTGCATAAACAAAGGTGTCTCTCGACTTGAACCTTTGCATAGCAAGTAAGATTCAGATTCAACAAGAGTGACTCGTAGTCTTGAACTCTATCTTTGACATCAAACTCACACACAACCTTTTCATTAGGTGTATTCTCAAAAGCCCGTGCATTAATGGCCCTGCACGTGTATCCCAGTATAGTGAACGCTCTAGGAATTCTGCCTCGAAATTCCATAGGAAGCGGCCCCACTTCCACATTCACATAGGTGAGTCTATCAAGAGTACTCCTGTAGTTAGGTACTCCCTCCACATAGAGTATAGATCTCATTAAGAGTTCCTATTACCTCATCCTATCATCGCTTCAGGAATCATGTTTCTCTAATTTATAATAACATGTTCATCTCATATCACTTCACGACTTGTTATTACCCATTGAACCTAATTCTTGGGATCTCCAGCCTTTTAAGTCGGGTTACCATCATGAGTGACTCTATAGGCATTAGTCTCATCCTTTAGGATATATTTATGATTTTCTCTGTAGCTAATCCTTTCGTCAAAGGATTTGCTAAATTCTCATCAGTGCATACATGATCCACTATAACAACTCATTTAGAAAATAACTTTCTAACAATGTTGTGCTTACGACGAATTTGTCGTTTCTTATCGTTGTAGTAACTATTCTCAATCTTCGCAATAGCCGCTGTACTATCGCAGTGGATCAACACATCTGTCATAGATCTTTTCCATATAGGGATCTCAACTAGCAAACATCTCAACCAGCTTGCTTCTTCACTAGTAGTAGCTAGTGCTATCATTTCAGACTTCATAGTGGACTGAGCCAATATCGTCTGTTCTTTGATTTCCAAGATACAACATCACTCGCTATATTAAAATATAGTCATCAATTGCTTTGGAGTCATCTGATAAGATGTTCCAATCAGCATCATTGTATCCTTCAAGGATAGTAGGAAATATTCGATAATGTAATCTGAGACTCATGGTCCTTTTTAGGTATCTCATGACTCTTTCCATAGCGTGCCAATGCTCCATACTAGGTCTACTAGTAAACCTGCACAATAATCCCACGACACAGGCAATGTTGGGTCTAGTACAATCAGTGGCATACCTGAGACTGCCAATGATGCTCGCGTATTCAGTTTGTCTAACACCTTCCCCAGTGTAATTGAAAAGTTTCACACTTAGATCATATGGTGTGCAAGCAGGTTTATAGTCAAAGTAATTATATTTCTTTAGGATATTTTCAACATAGTGAAATTGATCCAAAGAAATTCCCTTTTCTGACCTAGTAATCTTGATTCCAAGGATTACATTAGCTTCTCCGAGGTCTTTCATATCAAAGTTGTTACACAACAATGATTTCAAAATATTTACAGCATGAATGTTTGAATCAAATATGAGTATCTCGTCTACATAGAGACATATGATAGTGCAAATGCCATTTTCAAAATTGTAATAAATACATTTGTCACTTTCATTCACTTTAAACTCATTCCAATATAATAAAGTTATCAAACTTTTCATGCCATTTCTTTGGAGCTTATTTAAGACCATACATGGACTTATCTAACATACATACCCTGTATTCTTGTCCTTGAATTACAAAACCTTTAGGTTGCTCCATAATAGATTTCTTCTTCCGAATCACCTTTTAAAAAAGTTGTTTTAACATCCATTTGGTGTAACACCAGGTTAAGAATAGCTGCTAGTGATATGAGTATTCTAATGGATGTTATTCTAATGATCGGTGGAAAAGTCTCGAATAAATCTATATTTTCTCTTTGTCTAAAACCTTTGGCTACAAGGTGTGCCTTGTATTTATCAACAGATCCATCGGGTTTTAGTTTCTTTTCCAAAATCCATTTACAAACTATTGGTTTGCAACCAAGAGGCAAGTGTACTAAATGTCAGGTTCGGTTAGACTCTAGAGAATCCATTTCATCGTTTATAGCTTCTTGCCATAGATCTGCATCCAATGATGACAGAGCTTCTTTAAGATTTGCAAGATTCTCTTCTAAATTATAAGCCATATATTCTGGTCCATAATCTATAGCAACTCTTACTCTCTTACTCCTTCGAGTTTCTGTTTCATCTTGTTTGTTGCTTTCAATGCTTCTTGTCACATGAACTTGACTAAGTTTGATGTCCCCACTATTTCACAGTAACTTGACTAGGTTCGCTGCCCCCACTATTTCTCGATTTAAAAGGGGATTTATTTTCATAGAAGTCAACTTCATTTGACTTTATGATCACTTTTGCGTTTAGGTCATAAAACCTATACGCTTTGTTCTTTACCGCATACCCAATGAATTCTCATTCATAGGCTCTACTGGCGAATTTAACTCGCTCGGGATCGGGATTCTGACATAAGTCAGACCACCCCATGTTTGAAAATAAGACAAGTTCGATTGTCTTTTCTTCACTATCTCATTTTTTTTTTCTTTCAAATTTACCATTCACTTCAAATAATTATGGTGCAGTTGTTCCATGTATAATTCCAGACAATTTATAAAACTCATTAAAAATAGAATCATATTTGGAATCTCTTAATCTTTATACTAAATTGATTTTCAATGTCAGCTGTAAAGATCTTTAACATGCCAAGCGTTTCACTTTTATTTTTCATTTCTTGGTAACGTCTCATCAAGTTCACATATGTCAAAGTGTAATAAATCTAAAGACTTAGATTCTCTAACTACATATTTATGTGAACTCTTTGTTATTTTAGCTTGACTATAAAAATCACATTTTTCAAAATCATTTAACAATAACTTTAGAATTAAAACTAAGTTACTTAATTTTGAAATCAAATGTGTTCACATCATATAGTATGGCATGTCAAGATTAAAATCACACAACATGTAAGCATAAACAGACATTTTTTTGATTTCAACATTCAAACAAAAGAGACATATTAAATTTCAATATTTAATTTAAATATGCCATGAATGACGTACCTTAGTAGCTTATCTCATGAATTATCTTCTGAATTTTACGGGAGTGTGCCTCCACCTCCACGAATCTGTCAACCTCCATGTGCCTCCACGGATCTGTCAGCCTCCATGTATCTGTCATCGGACATCTGATACTCTTTGATACTCTAGGTAGCAGTCACAACTTACTTAGAGTATCTCAAACATATCTCGCATTATTGTTGGAACTGTAATAGTTATATAGATCATCAGCAAGTCGATTAAGAATATAATTCTTATTATTATTATCCCATGAGTTAATTCTCCAACTGTTTTATCCTTTTCTATTTGCTTCAAACTGAAACAGTTTATCGAAATGAAAGGCAACATAACCAAATCCAGTAATCTCTTCGGTTGACATGGCAGAACGAAACGTCTTAAAATTGTTGGATTTTGAGTTTCAAAAACTATTTAAAAATCACAATTTATGTCACCGAGAGTATTATTGGGTTGAGTCACGGACTAGGTCGCTCTCTTTAAGACGTTTCGAGACACTGCCCAAAATTGTGCAAGGCAGACTATCAACCACGAAGTCTCCAGGATAAAACAGCTCAGATACTCTGTATCGGAGTTCTACTGCAATGTAGAAAACCGTTCTAGAACTACACCCTCAATATGGCAGTTTAAGCCACTCTCAATATAACAATTAAAGTCACTCTCAATATGGTATTATGACCATTCATAACTACGACATAATAACCGCTCAAAAAGACAAAAACGAATGGACTACGGCATAATAACCGCTCTAAAAACAAAAGGACTACGACTTAACAACGCTCAAAAAACCGAAAGAACTACGGCATAACAACCGCTCTAAAACCGAAAGGACTACGGCATAATAACCGCTCTAAAACCGAAAGGACTGCGGCATAATAACCGCTCTAAAACCGAAGGGACTGCGGCATAGTAACCGCTCAAAAAAAAAACCGAAGGGACTGCGGCATAATAACCGCTCAAAAAAAACCGAAGGGACTGCAGCATAATAAACGCTCAAAAAAACCGAAGGGACTGCGGCATAATAACCACTCAAAAAAAAAAACCGAAGGGACTGTGGCATAATAACCGCTCTAAAAAAACCGAAGGGGCTACGACATAATAACCACTCTAAAACCGAAGGGACAGAAAGAAAGGGGAGAAGTGGCTCGAAAATTAGGCGAGCAGAGTATAAGAGGGAGAAAAGAGAAAGTTGGGATAAGCATCCAACTTTGGTGTCTTTTTCACAATAGCTTGAAACTCATTATATAGTGATGGAAGCAAAGTCACATATGTTTTCTAAACAATGTGAGACTTTAGTATGTATAGAATTGAAACTACACAAAATATGGTAGTTTTTCAAAGTGGGATTTCAAAAAATATTCTTACCAATGTGGGACTTGAATTTTAAAAAACAAGTTTCTTTCTACTTAAATTTACAAAAAATATTTTTTTTCCAACGTGGGACTTCAACACATTTTTAAATTCACACTATAACATACTTATGTTCCAACATTTTTATATTCCAATCTAACCTAAAAATATTGACGAGATGCTACGGATATTATACTTCAACCATTTAGCTTAACAAAGTTTAGAACAAATGTGAGAGTCACACAAGAAAAAAAAAAATCTTTATAACATGTATATATAACACTATGTATATTAATTGGTTTCTTAAAATCAAGCAAATAAGTTGTTGAATATTTTGTAACTTTTTTATTTATTAATAGTCAAACATCCCATTTCATGATACAATCACTTTTCATTGTTATCATTTATAACTCAATTAAGATTCAAATTTTACTCTATAAATTCCCATTCTTTTCCCTATATTTCTTAACTACTTTACTTTCTCTAAATTTGTAAGTTTTTATTTTATTAACAGTCAATACCTTGTTGAAGATTGGGGCAAAGTTTAAAAAGCCATGAATAAAAAAAGAAGTAGAAAAAGTCGATGCCATTCTATAATCTATTTTATAATATGATATCTCTTCCAAAATCCATACATCTATACAAAACATTCACGACTCATCCAATAAATTCATCTATAGTTAAAAAGACAAACTCCAAATTTTCCTATACCTAAATCTTTATAACAACGTCACTTATAAATTATCATCTTTGATATCTCTTCCAAAATCTATACATCTTTACAAAATATTCATGACTCATCCAATTAGAAAATAATAACATATAAAAATTATCAAGTATGGATGAATTCAAAATGTGATTTGAGAATAATTCAAGTAATATTAACAGTAGACGAAACAATTAAAAAATAGGCTAAATTACATCTGTGGTCCCTTAACTTAATTTCAAGTAAAGTTTTAATCCTTAATCTTTTTTTTTTTCCGACTTGGTCCTTTATTTTAATTTTAAGTGACAATTTGATATTTTATATTTTAAAATTTCAATAATGTTATCATTTTTTATACAAAAATTTTTAAAAAAATTCAATCAAAACTCATAAAATTAATTATATTCTTCAATATAATACAAATTTCATCAAATTCGTAACGCAAATCTTCAAATAAACTCATATTTTCATATTTTATTTGATATTGTTAGGAATAAATGACTAAATCGAGAAAAAAAGAAGATAAAAGACTGAAATGTTATCTGAAATTAAGTTAAGGGTTTAGCCTAAAAAATAATAATTAAATTATATTAAGAATTAAAAAAGTCATTTATTTAAAAGTAATTATCTTTTTACAAACCAATCACGCATTATATGACACATCATGTAGTGAAATGATTAACTAACCGTGGAGAAGGTGGCAACAACACATTTGCAGATTTAAAGATTCTCTTAACAATTAATTATTAGCTTAGTTTGAGTTTTAAGTTCAGTTTACATTTGCAGCTCCTAAAGACGAACTTTAAAGATTTCTTCCCACATTTCAGTTTATATTATTTCAGCAAATTTTATAATTTATCTATGTCTATCTATATAATGTCAACAAATATTTTTGGTATGGCTTTTTAATTTCGAAAATACCCCTTAATAATAACCACATATTATTTATAAAAATCACATTTTAAATTTTAAACTCTTAATTATATTTGTACCTAGTCAAAGTTAGTTAGTTAGGCTATTAATCGTTTTCTAATTATTCTCTTAGGAAGTTAAGTTTGATAGCTCCTATGTAAATTAGAAAATCTCTATTGTAAATATCAATTAATTCTTTCATATCAATAACAATTAATATGAGGTATATTCAGCATATTCTCTTTCCAATTATCACATGATAACATAAACAACCATAATTATCTAACTACACTACATGTTTTTCCTATTTTAACGCTTGATATTTTGTTTTGATATTATCTAATTTTATATTATTATTTGAATAAAAAGAATTAAAGATAACAGACTCGCACTTAGAATGATATATATACTATACGGAAAGGAGGAGATGCTATTATTATATATTATCTCTTTGTAGATATTTATAAATGATACAAAAATGGGCACATAAGGAATTTATTTACATCTATTTTTGCTAATCATTAAAATTTTCAAGCTCCTAACTAAGAATTTGAAGGAACTAAGAGCACTAATAACTAGTCGTGAATCTAGAATAAGTCTTATGAGGGTAATAAATATATATATAAAAAATTTAAATTGATATATTAAACTTATTTGATTAGCACAAAAACTCACAATAACTTTTATTCAATATATACAATATAATAAAGTAGACATGTTACTTTGGCAAGATTGATACGTGTCAGTTAAATAGAGTGTTAGACAAATATATCTCGTGCATTGCAGGGAAATAACTCGCGATCTTGATAAATAAATTGTTATATTAATTTATATATATCAATTCTCATAAATTTTATTGACATTGACATTAAATATATAAGTTTACTTAAAAATAAACAATTTACAAAAATAAAATAAAAAATCGAATCGTAAACTAAATTAAAAAATCATTTTTTACATTGTCAATGCCACTGATCAAAAGCATGACTATGATGCCTTAATTTTTTAATTCTCCAAATAATCTTTTTTCTTTCCAAAAAACTTATTATAAAACAATACTTTTAATTTTAAACAAATAAAAATAACGATTGTTGAAAAATTAAATAATTAGATTAGATGAAATAATAATTTTTAAAATAATATACATAGACATATATAAATTAAGTAAATTAAGTAAATTAGTAAATGTAAAGATGAGTAAATAACTGAATAATTAATTTTTATTTTTATTATTGAACATAGTATGTTACTTATATGAAATACATGACATTTAAGAATTCATTTGTTGTATTGGTAAAATATCTTTCATTCTTGTACTACTCGTAATATAATACTAAAGAAAAATAATCTTTCTATTACAAAAAAAAATTACAATACACATAATAAAAATTATGATTATCTTTTATGTTTGAATTTGCATGTTAGTCTTCATAAATCTTTCATGAATCCTTTAAATTTATTTGAATTTGCATGATATTTAATAATAAATTTAGAAGATAAAATGTATAGTATATTAGTAAAATTAAAATGTAACCATTTAAAAGAAAGTAGTGTTTGAAAAATTATTACATTTTTAAAGAAGTATCACGCCATCAAATTGTGATATGGATTTGCTAAAGTAGTGTTTAACGGTAGATTCAACATAACTTTGTGTCAGCATTATTTATTTATTAGAAAACTTATAATCATAATTATTAGAATTGACAACAACTATAGCAGCAGAGAAGTTATAATTTGAGTTAGTAGGACAAATCTTATAGGATAGAGATATAGATATGTATGCAATTATTTAGACAAAATTTATTGAATGAGTGTTCGATTGTTCCATATGCTCAAGAGTTAGACGCAACACCAACTTAACAAAACACAACTCCACTCCTCACGAATTTTATTAACAAAAACCATAGTTGCACATTTCTAACAATCAAATTCCATAACTCACAATCAAATTACATAACTCATTTTTTTGGAGAAATTGAAACAGAAAATCTAGTTTTTGTTTGTTCAGGAGAAATATAAACACAAATATGAATAACAATCACGAATAAAAAAGGGATTGTGTATACATATAATATTAACGATATTTATAAATAATACATCGAACTGTCGTGTAATTGATTATCTTCGTATTTTTTAATTGGCTACTACATTCTCAACGACTCAAATCGTGATGGAAGAGAAGTTTTATTTTTTTCTTAAAAAAACAAAAATTGCACGATGTGGTTATTTTTATTAACCATTACTTTCAAAAAATTGTCTCAATGTAATTGATTGTATTTTACTTTTAATTCATTCTTATTATTTTTTAATTAGCCACTAAATTCTCAACGAAAACATCATATCAAATCGTGATGTAATGGGAGTTTTATTTATTCTTTAAAAAAAATATTTGTCTAACACTTTATTTAACTGACACGTGTCAAACTTGTCAAAGTATTATGTTTATTTTATTATATTGTATAGATTTTTTAATTAAATTAATTTGAAACGGTGGTTGCATTCATTCTTCTTGTTTTTTAATTAGCCACTACATTCTCAACGTACACGTCAAACCATGACGTATTGAAAGTTTTATTTTTTCCTTTTAAATAAATATAATGAGGTGGTTATTCTATGAACCATTACTAAAAAAACCGTCGGAGTATAATTGATTGTATTTTATTTTTAATTCATTATTCTTATTTTTTTAATTGGTCACTAAATTCTCAACGAACTCCATCATGTCAACTCGTGATGTAATGAAAGTTTTATTTTTTTCTTTAAAAAAATTCTGCAAGTGGTTAAAAAAAATTCTACAAGTGGTTATTTTTTCTTTATTATATTGTATAGATAACCACCTTGTACATTTTTTTTAAAGAAAAAAAATAAAACTTTTATTACATCACGATTTGCTCCGTTGAGAATTGAGTGGCCAATTAAAAAAAGAAAAATGAATTAAAAATAAAATACAATTAATTACACCATTGACAGTTTTTTGAAAGTAAACATTAATTTAACAACCGCTTCAAATTAATTTTAGCAACCGCTTCAAATTAGTTTAATTAAAAAATTTATTTTATCTTACGAATTCGCCTTCAGACTTTTCTTCTTAGGCATTAACTGTCTCTCCTCGATAATCTCATATTTTCTGCGCCTCCTTTATTTTATCTGATCTGAATGTTAAACATAAATTGTATGCGTGTATTGATAGATGACAAGGTTTAATTATTTCTTTTATAAATTCAAAGTTTTAAATTATACACAAACTTATTTTTTATGTTATAAATTTAACAAATTTGTGTTTTATATTTGTAGGGTGATAAAATTCAAGCAACAGTGCGAAAAACTCTTATTTATCGAGTTGAGACAAATATTCGTGAGCGAGCTGTGTACAACTTTCGTTCTCTTGGTGTTGCGTCTAACTCTGAGCAAATAGAACAACCGAACACCAATTCAAATTGAATTTGCAAAATGGTAGAATGGTCCGAGAATTAGAAATCAGTTTTGTCACAGCCTCTCCGTATTCATTCATTTCATTCCCAAAAATTTGAAATGTTGACATGAATTACTTGATTGGTAAATTTATTTCAATTTGTCATTGTTATTTTATTTTAGTTATTCACATTTTAATCATTATTTTTTTAAATAGATGTCATGGGAGTTTTAGTTGGAGTGGGACAAGACCGAGTTTATGTAATGGAACAAGATTGCTCATAAATGTACAAATATTATTGGAGCAATTGTGATCACGGGAAAAAACATCGGTGATAAGATTTATATACCAAGGATGAATTTGGTTCCATCTGATCCAGGTTTCCCATTTAAATTTATAGAAGACAATTTTCATTGTCAGCGTGTTTTGCAATGACCATAAATAAGAGTTAAGGTCAATCTATTTCTCAAGTTTGTATTTAAAGCGACCTGTTAAGGCACAAAAAATATTGTGTACAAAGAAATTTTTAATAATTTCTAAACATGTAGACACGTTCTTTTTACGGTTAGATTTGTCTATTGTAAGTTTTTTTTTTTTGTGTGTATGAAATTGTATTGATGATAAAGACAATTTCATACACACCCAAAAAAAACAACTTACAATAAATAAATCTAACCATAAAAAGAACGTCGTCTACATGTTTTAGAAATCATTAAAAATTTCTTTATACACAATATTTTGTGTCGGCACATGATTTTCCTTCTTCATCTAAAATAACAATTTTCAATCATTATCTGGACTTTACTCGTGAAATAGCCACATAAAACTGATCATGAATAAATACAAGTCGCTTTAAATATAAACCAACTTGAGAAAGGGATTGACCTTGACTCTTATTTATGGTCATTGCAAAACACAATGACAATGGAAATTGTCTTATCTACAATTTAAATGGGAAAGCTGGATCAAATGTAACCAAATTTATTCTTGGTATATAAATCTTATCTATTTTTTCCCGTGATCACAATTGGTCCAATAATATTTGTACATTTATGAGCAATCTTGTTCCATTACATAAATTCAGTCTTGTCTCACTCCAACTAAAACTCTCATGACATCTATTTAAAAAAAATAATGATTAAAATGTGAATAACTAAAATAAAATAACAATGACAAATTGAAATAAATTTATCAATCAAGTAATTCATGTTAATATTTAGAATTTCTGGGAATGAAATGAACGGAGAGGCTTGATCAAACTAATTTCTAATTCTCGGATCATTGTACTATTTTGTAAATTCAATTTGAATTGATGTCCGGTTGTTCTATATGCTCAAGAGTTAGACACAACACAAGAGAACAAAAGTTATACACAACTCTTTCACGAATATTAGTCTCAACTCGAGAAATAAGAGTTTTTCGCATTGTTGCTTGAATTTTATCACAAAAATATGAAACACAACTTTGTTAAATTAATAACATAACAACTAAGTTAAATAAGTTTGTGTATAATTTAAACCTTTGAATTTATAAAAGAAAGAATTAAACTTTGTCATCCATCAATACCCGCCTAAAATTTATGTTTAACATTCAGGTCAGAAATAATAAGGGAGGCGTATAAAATGTGAGATTATTAAGGAGACACAATTAATGTCGAATTAAGAAGAAAAGTGTAAAGGCGAATTCGTAAAATAAAATAAATTTTTTAATTAAATTAATTTGAAGCGGTTGCTAAAATTAATGAAGCAGTTGCTAAATTAGTGTATACTTTCAAAAAAAACTGTTAAGTCGTGATGTAATTAATTGTATTTTATTTTTAATTCATTTTTCTTTTTTTAATTGGCCACCTAATTCTCAATGGACCAAATCATGATTTAATAGAAATTTTATTTTCTTAAAAAAAGAAGGTGACTATTTCTATTAATAGAAACTTTATATTTCTCTATCACTCTATTTAAGTGACACGTGTCAAAGTTGTCAAAGTACCATATTTATTTATTATATTGTATAGATTCCAAAAATTGATTATTTAAGAACTAATTTGGAGAGAAGGTTTATGATACAATTGTAATTTAAATACTATAAAAATATACCGTTACTAATAATAATTTTAATTTTAATTTATTTATTTTTAGTTTTTTTAAAAGTAAATCAGATATCAAATTGAAAAAGATAAGTTCTTAGAACAAAAAGTAACAATACCATGATACACGTGAATAATACAATTTTTTTTTAGTAAAAAAACAATACAACTTTCTTAAAAAAATTCAGAAATAATACAATTTAGATTAGGCATAATGACTGAACGGGCAAATCTATTTTCACATAATTATATTTTTACTATTTTGCAATTGAGAAATGATTTTCCAATATCAAAATTTGATGTAAATTACAGTGTCTTTTGGTTTTATGGATATTTTGAAATTATATGTCACTTTGGAAATAGAAAAAAAATTGTTTTAAAGTATACGTGATTTTACAATATCAATAAAATATTAATATTTATCTTTCTATCATACTTTTTATTAATTATTTCTCTCTTCTTTTAATTCAATTAATTTCTTTTTCGTATATCATTAATAAAGAATAATTTTATAAAATAATTCATAATATCTCATCCTCATAAAATTAATTATATTTTTTAAATTGTGTGAAATAGACAAAATAACATATAATTTGAGATATTTTGGACAAAAAGACTAAAAAGTAAGATATCTAAAAATATATATATAGCATCAAATATTCAAATAATATAATTCATTCTTTTTAGTGAGCGATGGAAATACACAATTAAGTAGCACCAATAATTTAGATTGTATTAGAGGTGTATTTGTGTCGAACACCTACACGATAATTGATATATTCAATTATATTTAATTATTTTTATTTTTATAAATTATTATTGATTTCTACTAATTAATTAATATTGTGTTTGGTGTTGATGTCCATGTACTTAATAATACACTACATATAATTACCCATAAAAACAGATATTTCCAAATACAGGACAATTCCTTGTGCCAAAGAAAAAGTCATATATAAGCTTTTTCAAGAGACATTGCATCTGTACAAAAGTATATGTTCATTTTTAATCAGATCATAAACTGGACATAACAAGGTAGGATGATGATAATGACAATTATCTAAACTTTGATTGGCTATAGCTAATAATTGCTTAATTTAAATCTACAAATATAAATTGTTGTTATGTTTGCATGATGATGATCAACCTAGTGATTTGCAGAACCACCACCCTTGATTGAAAGAAGAGAGCCCCAAAGAGAGCTATTATTATTATTATTATCAATAAGTTTGTGATTTAGAAACACAACAATCACTGTTATGTCATCATGAAAGTGTCTCCTTGTCCCTTGTTCAATCTTTTGTAAGTCTGCTAGTCTCATCTCTCTTTTCTTAGCTGCTTCTCTTAGTGCTGCTTTCACAAGTCTTCTTGCAATTCCCTGTTACATCAAAATGTTTATTTAGGTTAAACATCTTAATTAAGCGTTTATAATATAAGCCATTATCAAAAATTAAGTTAAACTGTTTTCACATTAGTAGTTTTCATAAGCTATCATGAAGAACTTATGAAAATAAGTCGAAAGCAGCTTATGGATGTGTCTGTAAACTGTACTCATAAATTCTGTCAAACACTCTTACAAGTGCTTATGCTAATCTATAAGTATACTACTAGTTAGTTAGAATGCAGTTGGATAAACCTGCATTCATGTGAATTAATCTGTGAGATTAAGATCAAACAACTTGTATTTTGACTTTTCAAAATAAATCTAAAACACTTGGACTATCTGATCAAGATTTGACGATGGTCTAGATTTGCAACCGAGTGAACACATGAATGCAAAACAATCTATTTTTTTCGAAAATTAAGAGAACAATAATCTTGAATGGACAAAATATATGGAATGAAATCTTACATTTGGTGGATTATTGCTCACTATGCTAACAGCCTCTTGGTTGCTAAGATGCTCCCATAATCCATCAGAAGCAAATATGAGAAAATGGTCATCAGTATGTAGTTTGTGTGATGAAACAGATGGCTCACAACTAAGAATTGGTTTGAAGAATGTTTCAGGTAGTCTGAACTTTGATGCTAGAGGCTCCCTATTGAATTCTGCTTTCTTCAGATATGCATCACCGATCGATCGCGAAACCTGCGAAAGAAACCAAGTTTGTTAAACAGGCTTTTGATTACCTACATTCAATATAACTTTCTAGGATCAAACAGTTGAATGTGTTTGTTCTTGCTTATGGCCTTGTCTAGCATAAGCAATAATTCTTGTAGTCTTCACAAATAATATAAAACAAGTTGTTTCCTTTGAAGTGAATATAAGACTAATCTTTGCTCTAGTGCTTAGGTTGCTGATTATAACTGTTCAACTCTCCACAAGTGTATTTAGCAGGAATTGAACTGTGATTCTCCCCCAAGTGCTTTTGGTTAAGGCAAAAAAAAGCATTTGAAGTTTGAACATATAGATTTGTGTTATTCAATAAAAAAAAAGCATTTTTTACCTGTATGAGGCCTTTCACACGCCAAACATTGTGTCTCATAACAACAATTTGTGAATCATAAGGGTGCTTTGATCTAAGTTCATCTCTAACTCTTTCAAGGTTAACATTATGTTCTGTAGATAATTGTATAGCTGATATTTCCCTTGTTGCCCTTTCTAGTCTTCCTAAAACCACCCTTGAGTCTCCAGAATTTGCAATATATACCATACCATTGCTAATTATCCCAACCAAACAACATGTACCTGCTGATGCAATATGTGGCTTTCTTAGCCACTGTTTCTTCACAAGAGATAGAAAACTCTCCTCTGTTGCCAAAAATGCCCTTTTGATAACATTTTCTGACAACCCTTGATGTTCAGCTGCAAGCCCTGCATCACAAAAAGAAAAGGACTAAGTAAAAAACTAAAAAATAAATTGAGTAGCTTAGTGCATGAGAGGGTCAAATATACATAGTACTTATATTTTTATTTTATTTTTCTTTATTTGGATCCGGATCTATCTTGGTACTGCACAGTGCAACAAACTGCATGACCGTTGAATTTAAATATAATGAATATTTAAATTTAGAGTCAACGTTTTTGTAGTCTGTTACACTAAGCAGAGGCTACATGATATCCATACAAACCTTTGTAGTCTCTCCCGTCAAACTTCAATCTTTAGATTAATTCAATGATTGATATTTGGCTAAAGAGACTACAAAAGATTTTTAAAAATATGCATAGACCAACATGTATGAAAAATTGAAAGAAAAAAAAACACTATTTCAAATGAATATGAATATATATCTATATGGTTAAGATAAAGATGAGAGAAGAATACTTTTGAGATTGCAGAATAGATTATCACTAACAAATTGAGAAGCCTCATCTCCACCATGACCATCATAAACACCAATAAAAGTCCCTTGAGGACCCAAATGATTAGAACTCAAAGGTCCAGAAACAAGTTCACCTCTATCTTCCAATGAACTATTAGCTTGAATCACAGCCATTGAAAATTCACCATAAATATGGTTCCCTAAATCTTTGTACCATAACAATCCATCAACTCTCCCACCACCTCCACCACTTCCACTTCCACTCCCATCTCCATCATCACCATCTACAGCTGGTTTCCAGCAAGATCTCACCATCTTTTCTCCAACCCTTTTATTATTTTTTAATTATTATTAAATCTTATCTTATGTTTCACATAAAAAAAAAAAAACCTTCCTTGATTTAATGAGTATATGATTTTCCTTCCACTATATATAGATATATAGCCTGCACAAGTAAACAATATTTGGATAAGAACAAATATTGGGATAAAAAAAACAAAAAGGGTATGGGGTGAACTAACTGAGAAATGTACCTTGGAAAAGTGAAACAAAATTATGCACTTTGTACCTTGAATTTGAGTCTAATGTGAATTTTTGGACTTCAGTGATGTGCCATATTTTAGAAACAAATTTAGCTGGAAAAGCACATAAGAATTTGCATATGGCAGAGTTGGTCTGTGATCTCTGTGACCAAAAGAAAACAATGAGATAAAAAAGAAGGATTGTTTTGTAGCTTTATGGCAGAGGATCCTTTTGAGTAATGTTAAGCTAGATCTATATGTTCAATAGAAGAAGAGAGATTTTTATTTTTAGAAAACAAAAACATATTCTGACATTGTTTCTCTTCTTGTTTTTTATTTTTATTTTTATTTTTATGTGTCCTTTGTAATTAATGAGTTTAGTTTTGTGAGGTACCAAGTTGGAGTGTGTTTCTAATAATAGTGTTTGATTTCATGGTTGAGGTTTTGTGTAACATCACCTTTTTTAAGCAATAATCTTGAGTTTTTAGGCAACTTTGGTTTTGATGTTATGTGAGGAGTGTTAAAAAGTAAGGAGGTTTCCGCGTGGATTGTTATGACTCACACACACTTTCTACATAATAAACATACTATGATTGAAGACTAACTAACCACTTGTCAGGGGATACACAAGAGAGGAGGATCTAAATTCAGTCAAAACAATTAATCCTTAATTAAATGATTAATCATAGTAGATAACTCTATTACTATTATCCTCTCTTAAACCTTAAACTTCAAGCCGACTGCTATTTATAATAATTCTGATATTTTTTTTAATATGTTTTAAATAGTTGTTTTTCTTTTTTCTGAAAAAAAGGAATTAAGGTGAGAAGATGGTGTCTGGTTTAAAGTAATAAAAACTTTAGAGTTTATTAGATATTTACAAATGATTTTATATTTGTCTTCTTCCAATGACAGCGGCGAGAATCAAACCTGCAACTTGTTGAATTCAATATCTGTCTTTTTACTATTAGAATAAATCATTTGAGTTTTAAATAGTTGATTTTTAAATAATATTCTCTCTTAAATGAAATATAAATAAAATGAATCTATATTTTATTAAATATTAACTATTTCTCTTTTATTTAATGATAATATCTCTAAAATACCCTTCATTTAAGTTAATTTTTTATTTATTTATAATGATTCAATTAATTAATCAAAGAGGATAATTTAAACAATAAACTTGATTATTTTATATTGAGATTGCATAGATTAAATGTGGTCAAATAATTTTCTTATTATGAATAATTTGGTCTTTTTTCCTTATAATTCATTTCAAATGGAGTATTAATGTTAACCTTTATTACTTCCTGTATATTTTGTATCACAATGACTTTGTCAGAATTACGGCGAACCGCTGTGATTTTAAAAAGTTACAAGTTGTAGTGTGTGTTTGGTTATACAATGATGAAAATTCATTTTGATTAAATTAATTTTAGTTAAAAATGAGTTGAATGTAAAGTGATATTTATATTTGAATATATTTACATAAAAGTGAGTTGAACAATAAATTTTAGTTTATGAATCATGTTTGAACTCAAAAGCTACAAATTCCAACTTCAAGTCAATTCTAGACACATAATCAATTCAACTCGGAAACATCCAAACATATTAAAATTAATTATACGCGCCCGAAATTGATCTTGGCTCATCTAAAAGTGAAACCAAAATTGTAAAATTATGATGGTTGACCATCATTCTTGTATATCCAATGTGATACCTAACATGCATTATCATGTTTAGATACACATTTAGATAAGCTTAGAATGAGCTACAAAATATTTTTTTTGTGACGCAGAGTAATTTCTTGCGTCAACTTCAATAGTCGTTTAGTGATGTCAACTTCAATAGTCGTTTAGTGATTGACTAATTTGAGAAATAAATACACACTTATATATTTTACGTTATGCAATAACTTTTTATTTTGACTTCAACCGACCACAATAAATAAAAGAGACACTTATATATGTTACGTGCAATGTATAGTAATTTCTTATGGCAAGATCAATGGTTCTTTGGTGGCTTTTGATAGTGAAACAAAAGAAACACTTACCTATTTTGGTACAAAATAATTTCGTGTGTCAACTTCAATAGTCGTTTAGTGACTTTTTGATAGAGAAACAAAATGCACATATATTTTGTACAAAGAAGTGATTTTGTGTGCCAATTTAAATTGTTGTATAGAGTCTATCTAACATAGAAACAAATAATACACATATTTTGTACAACTAAGTAATTTTATGTCTCACATCTAGGGATGAGAATAGGTTAGGTCGTCCGTTAGGGGCCTATGGCCTAGCCTACTTATGGTTTGGTCTGGCCTGACCTATTTAATAAAAAGGATAGACTCATACTATTTTTAAAGTCTATTTATTTAAGCTTAATTGCAGTTTTGGTCCCCCTATTTTAGCTGAATTGCAAAAGTAGTCCCCCATTTTATTTCTTCCTAGTTTTGGTCCCTCAACCATAATTTTGGTCCAAAACTTGATGAAATTTCATTTTTTTTTGGTATTTATTTAAGTCACACCATGCCTCAAGATCTCATTTGCAACAATTGTATCTAAAATCTATGATCATAAATAGTGTAGTACGGTTTTTAAAAAAATGAAATTTCATCAAGTTTTGGACCAAAATTCTGTTTGGGGGACCAAAACTGGGGTGAAACAAAATGGGGGGACTACTTTCACGATTCAGCAAAATAGGGGACCAAAACTGCAATTAAGCCATTTATTTAAATAGGCCAGGCTCAGGCTTATAAAAAAGCCTATTAGGTCTGACAGGTCGGTTTATATATATTTTATTATTTATCATTATATTAATAATATTATTTCTTATTTTAAATTCTATCAATTAGGCAATCACCCAGTGAGCATTCTATATTCAGTAGTTGTTCTATATTCGGTAGCGATTCCATATTTGGTAGTCATTCCATATTCGGTAGCCGTTCAATTAGTCAATCACTCAGTAGTCTTCCATATCTGTTTAAGAGGTAATAATGAGTGTGTTTGTTTTAGGAAAAAAAATATATTATTTGACACAAAAAAATTATTTTTTTATGGTTTAAAGGATGTTTGTTTTATATTTTTTAAAAATTATTTTAGATAGGCTTCCAGACCAGACTTTTAAAAAGGTCAGACCAGACCGAAAAAAAAGCCTATGATAGGCCGTAGGTCAGGTTTAGGCCGAAAAAAATAAATTGTTGGTCAGGCTCAGACCTTTCAAAGCCTGACTTGGTCTGACCTATTTTCGCCCCTACTCACATCTAACGATCGTTCAATATAAAAAAAAAAAAAATAAATAAAAAAAAAAACACACACATTTTGTGCAATGAATCATTTTCTTGTGTTAGCTTCAATGGTAAATATCCAACAGAGAAAAAAAAATTGTGTGATGAATTCATTTTCTTATGTTAGCTTCAACAATTGTTTAGTGATTGTTCATCAAAGAATAAAAAAATACACATATTTTATGTCATGAAGTAATTTTTTGCGTGAACTTTGACGGTCCAACATGGAAACAAAAGACACAATTACTTAATTTGCACGACACACATTTCTTGAATTAATATCAAATATAGTTTTGTGAATGTTCAAAAGAGAAATAGAAAACACAGTTACACATTTTGTGCGACGTTAGAATCTCTTGTGTCAGCTTTAGCGATCGTTTAGTGGTTTTCTAACAAAGAAACAAAAGATACACTTACATATTTTATGTGAAATAATAATTTCTAGTGTGAACTTCAACGCTCATGTCATCAACATTTGTGTTGTATAAGATTTATGCTTAATAATCTTTTGAGATAACTCTAACCACACACTCTTTCGTGTTTCAAATTTATAGTATTAATATGATCCTTTGTAGGAACTACCTGTAATAAGAATTAAACTTTATTATATTTATTTTGTGCCTCTTAAGAGTATTCAGAATTGATGATGACTCATATTGAATATGATTAAGTAAAAATAGATGTTTTAAGAATTGTGAGACAAAATTTATTTTGACACTAAAAACTTGGTTCAACAATAAAAGTATTTTTGATACACAAATTGTGGTTGGGTCTAGCATCATGTTAGACTCTCAAAATATGACGAATCAAGCTTTGAATCTCGAATAAAAAAGGTTCCAACTGTACCATGAACAAGATTATTTCTATAGGAGAAAATGCATAAGATAAACTAAGATGTTTTTTACTCGGTTAAAATTTTATATCAAAGTAGCTTTTAGGATAAAATATATTTGAATAACAATTACTTTTTTTTTTTAATCTTAGAAGAGATGATAAATTTCACCATAATTAACTCACACAACTGTGAGGTTCCGAGTTCGAACCTAAGACAAGACGTCAAACTTTACAGTATTTGCCAGTTGAACTATAGCATAAGGACACAATTACTTTAATTTAAACTCAATTGTAATCAAATTAATATTTAGAAAATAAATTTTATTTTATTTTGATGGAAAAAATTAATAGTAATAGTAACAATATAAAATAATTTTATACTATGATTTAAAAAAGGAAACTACTATTTTTTTCATGTCATACCACTAATTTCAAAATATATTTAAAACAACGAATAGTGTGACAACATAATGGATTTTCATGAGATGTAAGTGTAATCTTTTTTAACACTTAGTATATTCTTAGATTCTTATATTTATCGGATGTTTTTTATCATACGTTCATCCAAACAATTATTTATAACTACTATTTGACACTAAATAAACAAGTAGAATCTAATTATATTTATTTTATAATATATTAAAAGAACTCCTCAATAATACATACACATTACGATATTATGTTTCATGTAACATAAATTATGTTACATAATTAATTTCTCTTCTATTTAATAATAATATCTCTAAAATACTCTTCATATAATCTAATTTTTTTTATTTTCAATGATTATCGATTAATCATGGAGGATAATTTAGACAACAAACTTGATTTTTTTATTGAGATTGCGTAAATTAAATATGGTCAATTAATTTTCTTAATATGAGTAATTTGGTCTATTTTTACTTATAATGCATTTTGAAGGGAGTTTTTTTTTTTTTTTTTGAAATAGTCAATATTAGTAATTAGTTATTAATTTTGTAAGACATGAGTTGAACATTGACCTTCTTGTCACTTCAACTCCACCAAACCACCTTATGACTCATTTCTAAGGGAGTATTAATGTGAACCTTGATTACTTCATGTATATTTGGTATTACAATCAATCTGTAAGAATTACGGTAAACTAACCTGATTTTGAAAAACTACAAGTTGTAGTGTGTATTTGGTTTTGCGATGATGAAAATTAATTTTTTGGATGAATTAATTTTATAAAATTGATTTTAATAAATTAAATATAAATTTATATTTATGTTTCGATATATTCACATAAAAGTGAGTGAAAAAAATAAATTTTAGTTTATAAATCATGTTTAGATTGAAAAACTACAAATTCTAACTTCAAGTCAATTCTAGAGGTAGAATCAAGTCAACTGAAAAATATCCAAACATATCATAATCAATTTTACACGTCTAAAATTGATTTTGGCTCGTCTAGAAGTGAAACCAATTAGGAACGTAGGTCTTGTAAAATCAATGTAGTTGACCATGATTCTTACAAATCCATTGTGATAGTAAACATGCATTTATTATGTTTGAATACGCGTTTAGATAGCGTAGAGTGAGCTACAAATTATTGTTTTTGTGATGGATGGTAATTTTTTGCATCAACTTCAATAGTCGTTCAGTGATTCTCCAATTTAAGAAATAAATACACATTTACATGTTTTACAAGATGAGATAACTTTTTATTTTGCCTTCAACAGATCAAAAGATAAATAAAAGATTCACTTATATGTTATGTGCAATATATAGTAATTTCTTACGGTAGATTCAATGGTTCTTTAGTGACTATTTGATAGTGAAATAAAAAACACTTGCCTATTTTGCGTACGAAATAATTTTTTGTGTAAGCTTCAATAATTGTTTAGTGACTTTTTAATTGAGAAATAAAACAAACATGTATTTTATATAAAGAAGTAAATGAGTTGAACTTGACCTATTTATAGATCGACTCTTTTGGTTAATGAACTACCTTGATATATATTATCAATTTTATATAATTTTATTTTTGTATAAAATAAGTTTCACTTGGGAGTTGTTAAAAAAAATTAATTTAGGTGTAAATATGAAAATTCTTAAAGATGATGTTGAACACATAGTAAAATGTCACTTTGAAACGAATTAAAAATCATTTGAAAAATTAATATTAAGAATTTCTTTATATCATTTGAAAGCTATTACAAAGACATATAACTCCATTATTTTTAGGAAAACCAATTTTGGTCTCTAATATTGTAAAACAAAAATTGCCAACAAGTCTAAGGTGAGATATTACATTTGTTGCTCAAATTAACTACATCCAGTGATAATATTGAGTTATACATATTATTTTTAGATAAAATTTGTGTCAATTAAAAGTTAGAAACAAAGTATATAATTTTTATTTATACCATGAAAGTAAATTGGCTCAAATTAACTACATTTGGTGATAATATTGAGTTATACATATTATTTTTAGATAAAACTTGTGTAAATTAAAAGTTAGAAACAAAGTATATATTTTTAATTTATACCATGAAAGTAAATAAAATTATTTTAAGTGTTATGTTATTGCTCAAAATTAGTTATTTAGTTATGTTCAACACATAGAAATCTCACGCTCAAAGAATTCTCTCCAACTTCACTATTAAAGTCTCAAATTGAAAAATATATTATCTTACATTCTCTAATTCTCCTATATAAGAAGTGAACCACCAACTCCTGAGACAATCAATAGTAATGAGAAAATTGATATAAGAAATATTGATTTTTAAGCTTGTTATAAATTTAAATTATATGAGTTTTAGTTAATTTTTTTAAAATTTTTATTAACATTCTAGTTTAAAGTTGAAAGAATACATTTATTCCTTTAAATTTTTTTTGTCTTTTTGTTCATTTGATTTGAGTTATTAAGCCAAATTGCGTTGCTCGTGAACTTGAATCAAGTCGAGTTTGAGTTGAAAAATAAGTTTGTGACGAACTCGAATCGAGTTACGAAATGCACCAATTCTTCTCAAGTCGAGCCGAACTAAACCTAAGTTCTACTGACCTAAAATTATTTCTAGCTCTAGTTTCAACAATTGTTTAGTGATTGCCCAATATAGAGAAACAAAAAATATAAATACTTTGTGTAATGAAGTAATTTCTTGTGTCAGAAACAAATGACAATTACTTAATTTGCATGAAGAAAATTTCTTGCGTAATTTTCTGTGTTAGCTTTACTAATCGTTTAGTGGTTGTCTAACAAAGAAGCAAAATATACATTTGCATATTTTATGTGAAATAATAATTTCTAGTGTGGACTTCAAATATCACCTTATCAACATTAGCTATGTATAAGATTTCCACTTAACAATCTTATGAGTTAACTCTAGCGTTACACTCTTACGTGCTTCAAATTCATTGTATTAATCAAATCCTTTGTAAAAACTACAATAGTCATTTAGTGATTGTCCAATTTGAAAAATAAATACAGACTTATATGTTTTACGAGAGTCGATAACTTTTTATTTGGGCTTTAACCGACGAAAAGAAAAATAAAAAGATACACGTATATGTTATGTGTAATGTATAGTAATTTCTTACAATAGGTTCAACGGTTATTTGGTGCTTGTCTGATATTGAAACAAAAGCAATACTTACGCGTTTTGCGTACCAAGTAATTCCGTGTGTTAACTTTAATAATCGTTTAGTGACTTTTCTATAGAAAAAAAAAAAAACACGTATTTTGTGCAATTAAATAAATTTTGTGTGCAATTTAAACAATAATTCAAAGTTTGTCACAAAAAAAACAAGTCTCTCTCCGAGAATCTAGAGCAGTCGTCGGGTTCTCAACTTTGTTGTTTTGTTTCTCTTTTGTTCTTCATCCATTACAAATGGTTGATTTAGAGTCATTTTTGGCTTGAAATCACCTGTCTACATTGTTTCTCTTCTTCATATTTTTAAGGTTTAAATATATTTTTGGTCCCTGTAAATATAATTTTTTATTTATTTTAGTCTTTGTAATTTTTTTTTGTTTACATGTAATATAAAAAATAATTATTTTTGGTACTTAACGTTAAGTGAACGTTACAAAAACGTTAATTGACAAAGGAAAACAATTTTTGGTTCCTGTAAATATAACAATTTTCAGTTTTTGTTTTTTTTTGAATTTCATCCTTACAATATTCAAAAAATTTATTTTTTGTCTTTAACGTCTCTGATAAAATCCAATAATTTGTATAGTTATTTTTATAAGATACTTCCAAAAATTTATACTTAATTATTTTTACTTACTTGTATAGTTATCTAATAACTTGTTGCGTTCAAAGTGTTTGGTAAAGTTTTTATTTTATTTTATTTTATTTTATTTACCTTTGTGGTTAGTTTGTAAGTAGAAATCGAGAAATATTAGTAATAGATATTAAATCTTTGACTTTTTTCTCAATACTATTCAATATTTATTAACTCGCTAATCAAATTATTTATGTAGAACAAATTGTTATATGGCGTGTAACACAAATTATGTTATATGACATTGATATATGTCGTGTAACACAAATTATGTTACATCATCAATAATTTGATACGTAAATATTAAGAATGTGTTCATTTAAAGAAAAAAAATTGGTAAAGGAGGAACTATTATTGGTAATGGTAAAATTATTGACTATTTTTAGATTAGATTAAATTTTGTCTTACGTGTTAAAAAGTCAAATTCAAATCACTCAATTGAAACCTTGTGAAATTCAATTATTTAATGGAATAGAAAAATCTAAATCGTTTAAATTAAGAGTAAAATCGGAAGAAATAAGGACTCCATTAAAACTTGATATTCCTTTTAATTAGGTAAGATATTTTTAAAATATCATGCTCTTATTAACTGAATTGTATGTATTATTAACTGTTAAACTTAAATCTGATTTATACGTAAGGCTTACAACAAACTCAAAACTGATTATAACAAACTACTAACTATCTATTGGGTCAACAACTACTAACAAATACAGGGCCCAAACCATAAACTACTAGCAAGCCCAACCACATCTAACAAGCGAAAATTATATTATGAATCTCCACACTTAGATATTTATATCACATTTTATACAAAGTATTTATTTATTTTTTTAAAATATATTTTTTTACCCAACTAAATTCAACATGATTTCGAAAAACTTAAAAAAACAGTTTAAAATTCATGTGTTTTAAAATTTTTGATCTTGTGTACTGAAATTTTTTATTTATTTAAATTTTTCGATACACAAGCGTGTTTTGGTAGGATTGAAAGTTTAAATCCTAAACCATAACCTTTGTGTACCATAAAACTTTTTTCAAGTTTTTGAGTATACAAGTGTGTTTTGATAACCTTTGTGTACTGAATTTTTTTTTCAAGTTTTTCAATACACAAATATGTTTTTTGTTTTAAGTTTTCCGATACACATTATCATCGAAATTTGAAGTTTGTGTACCGAAAAACTTAAAAAAAGTTTTCCGATACACAAATATATTTTTTGTGTATCGGAATACTTTTTTTAACATATATTTTTGAAAATTTGAAGTTTGTATACCAGAAAACTTTTATCAAATATTTCGGAACAAAGTTCAATTTTTTTTTTTAAAAAACATGTGTTCCTGAGTCCAAAATTAGAGCCATTTAGTGGGGTAATTTTTTTTTAAACTAAAAATTAAAAGGGGTAAAATGGGTAGCTTGTATAAAATATGGAGGTAGGAGTATAAGTGTGGGAATACATGGTTTAATTTTCTTAACAAGTTTGTATAACCCAATCATATGTCATACCAAAGTCAAATATTAGAGCCATTTATAGGAAAACTTCTTTTTTTCAACCTCAAATCTTTTTAAAAACTTTAAATTTTTGTTTGGATTAATTAATTTAAACGTGTATTTTACACGTTTTGATTAGTCAATCTGAACTTATATTTTTGTATATTTTGACATCATTAGAGATATGAGAAGAAACACTATTTTATAGTCATACCATTCGAAAACTAATTCAAGTATGCTAGAGATGTTCGATCCATAAAATACAAATCTCTCGATCAATAAGACGAATTTTAGAAGACCAATTTTTTGCACGATTCACAACATTGAGACTTGTGTATCTACAATTCAAACGTGGATATCCTTCTTTTTTTACTAAAAAAAACAATGTGCATTTATTCAAATTGATATATTACATTTAAAATAATATAAATTTAAAGTTGTTAAAACTATCAGGGATAAATTTATAAACAAATTCAAACATCCAAATTAATAGCATAAAGTGTCTCGAACATTCAGATATTTGAATCTATAATATTGACGGTACTTAAATCATTAATTGAATCTGTAATTGATCAAATTAATGTCAATTTAAATCAAAGCAACACATAAACAAGATACAAATCTAAAACGCCACACTAAAACAACGAACAAAATAATATCATAAATAAAATAAGAAAAAACTAAACATGTACTGCTTATTGAATTAAGAGAAAAAAAATAAGTTAAAAGGATTATTTTAGGAGACAAAATTCTTTAAAAGAAAAGAGAGCCAAAAAAGAAGAAGTGGTGGGCAACTAAAAGGAGGATACCTCACGACATGCAAAATTGACTGAAGCATTTGATTATTATTATTTTTTTAGTATAGTATTTGATTTAGTTTTAATAGCTAAATAATACTACTCCGTCAATAAATACAAAATCATTTTGAAAAATTGTTTAATATCTTTTAATTAGAACTCATTTAAATTTTCAACTACATTAATTATTATTTATCAACACACCCTAATTATTGTATTTTTTTTCTTGCAATCAACACTAAAAATTATGACTAACTTTATCTTTTAAAAGACAAACTTGTTAAAACAATATCTATAATTAATAGATTGAATTAAATATATGATTGGTCTTTGTAATTATATGTATTTTATTTTATTTTATTTTAGTCCTTGAAACTTTTTTGGTTTGACTTTGATCCTTGCAAATATTTTTTGTTCAATTTTAGTCTTTGTTATTTTGTTTTAGTTGCTGCAAAATTGATTTTTATTGAAATGAAACCCAACAATACATATAATATTTAATTTCAGTCCCTTAATTATTAGAAATATAAAAAATTGCAGAGATTAATTTTAATAAAAAATAATTTTGTAAAAACTAAATAAAAGAACAACGACCAAAACCAAAATAAAAATATTTATAAGACAAATATGAAACGAAAAAAATTCATAAAGACTAAAATAAAACAAAAAAACACGTATTGATAGAGACCAATTATATATTTATACCTAATAAATTTAACTTTGTTATCAATTTTCTAATTTTTCATGATTTAATCAAAGAAGAGACAGAGAAATACATAAACTTCTTATGTCTTTAAAATATATCAAGTAACTTATTAATTAGAACCTCATATTAATATACCTTAAATATATAAAAAAAATGTTAAATTCGAATGAGAACCTCTTCATAACAATGCATTTACAAAGTACCAAGTGAACTGTACATAATTAAAAGACCACAATCATTTTAATCAGTGTTGTTGAAAAGTCTTGCTGAAATTTGTTATGTTTGAACCTTGAAAAGTGACCTTCCCTTTTCTGAATTTATTTTTCAACTAGTAGATTCATTAATGTGGCGGAATTAACAAGAAAATAACAATTATTATAGATAAATTATTAGTGAGTTTCCGTTCAACTTTCTTATATTTATATGTTTCAAAAGAAGTGGCTTTTATCACCATAAACTCTTGTAGTGCACATTTCCACGGTTGGCTAATCATTTTAGGAAATTTTTACTTCATCCTGCATTTTACTCGATTGCCAATGGCACCCCTCAAAAGAGAGTGATTTTTTTTTTAATTGTTTAGTTTTTAATTAATTATAGAAAATAAATGTATGAAAATTAACAACAACTACAACTTTGCTCACAAGTGATTAATGTGTTCCATTTATCGATTAAATTAAATTAATTTTTTTTCCCTGATTATATTGTGGGTAAAACTATAAAAAAACGTGTAAAGAATTAAAACATAATCAAATAATCACTATCACTGTGCTTGTACATTTGACAATGACAAAGGCATTTAGAAATCCAAGAGGGGGACACCAGAGACCAAACAAAAATTTCATAAGATGTAATAGTCGGTAAACTTTGATAGTGCAAACAAATTAATATAGAATCTAAAAATAGAAAGTTATAGCAATATATAAACTTTAGGATTTTGTTTGTATATAATTCAAGAAAAACAAAGATACACGTGATATACTAGGACCATTTGCTAACGGGTATTTGAATTATCTTTGTACACAATTTCATTTATGTATATAATAAATCAAATTCATATAGGATACAGGATACGTGAATTGAATTTATGTAACTAATTTAAATGTAACTAAAAGAAAAAAAGTTGTAACAAAAAACTACTATAACACGGTAACTTAAAATTTTCACTTGTTAAATAGATAATAAATTTCCTATTTATTTTTAATCTAACTTGAATTGTTTAAGTTAAAAAAATTGAAACTTGACTTCTTAATTTACTTGAAGTGAATTTCATTCTACAATTAATCCAAAATTTTACTTGATATAGTTTACTTTTTAGATAGAAATTATGTAATAACATTTTTTTTTGTCATTCACTCCAATGAAACAAAATGTACAAAAACCGATTAATAAGTGTAAGAAGATTAGCAAGAACTAGCATTGGAGATACCTCCATAATAATAAAGTTTTGAAGGAAAAGTCTTGTCCTTCTCAAAAACCATAACTCAAGTTTAATAATGTTGAGGTGAGTCACATGAATCAAGAGATGACTTACATTGAAAGTCACCAAAAGTGTATGAAAGAAAAAACAAAAGCACAAAGGATGGGGACAAAAAGAGTGTAACTCCATAGAGAGAGTTGAAGCCTTAAACTGACAACACATCACAACATCACATGATTTCTGTGTGATAAATGAAACCACAATTCACAAGAACTTTACCACTCTTATCACTGTGTAGCTATCTCTATCTACATGTTTAATACTGTCATTTCCTACAATACATTGCTCCTTAACTATGTTGATCATTGATGTATTTCGTTTATAAAAAATACAAAAATAAAGAATAATAATTTAAGACCGATACACATAACATTAATTAGATGATACAATTAAAAAAAAATTAAAATTGCGTTGAAAATAAAATTTGGTAGTCTTTGTAGGACTTTTTTTTTTTTTCTTTCAAATATAATAGATATTATAAACCAAAGAGAGTAATACAGAAAAAGATCAAATAATTTAGCCTTATTACTATTTGACAGTGCACATTGTGCTTTAAGAAATCAGGATACTGAGTTTGATTGTTGATCTCAGAGTGAGAGCTTAAAGTTAAATTAGGCCAACATGAATCATTTGTCTTGTTCCCAATGAACTTTGAAGTTTTTCTTTAGCAACCCTTAATGCATCTAGAGCTTCAAAAACACTTCCATTAACTGGTTTGTGATTACTCTTAGCTTGAAATGTTGCTGTCATATTCACAGGAACTAATGCCAAAGAATTATCAAAGGAATCTAAATGATCACTCTCATTCTCTGTCACTGATGATTTTGTGCTTAAATTAGAAAGCCTGAAATGTAACCCCAAAATTCCAAAATTGACTACATGCTAAAAAATAAATACAATTGAAGAAAAGAGAAAATTCATCTAATATACAAAAAAAGAAATTCACAAGTTCACATCATGAAATCTAATAATTTACCTGCTTCCATCATTCTTCAAATCTTCAGACTCAGAATTTGGATTTGGATTCTGGCTAAGAATTTGTGGAGAAGAAGAATATCCATTTTCTGAATAATTACTGCTGAAACTATCAGTAATCTGAGAATCACAATCTTTTGTAACATTGTGATTTGGCTCAACATTTTGTGTCAAAGATGGATTTTTTGGTTCTGAATATTTGGAATTTGAACTAATTGATGATGACCCACAAGAATTTTCACTTTTTTCTGATGAATCAGAATGCCCCAATTGTCTTGATTTGGAAGATATACAGAAAGATTCAACTTTTTTCTTTAAATATTTAAGCTTTCTCTCTGCTTTATCTCTTAATTTGATCTCTTCTTTAAGCAATTTTTCCAATTCAACCAACTGTCAAAGAATTAGTTTTCAAAATTTTTAGGGAGAGAGAAATAAAAACATAAACACAGAATAAATAAAGTAATGTCAGAGGAAAAAGCCACAAGAAACATAAAACATAAGTGTCATTTTCTTTCTTTTAAGGTAACAATCTAAAAATGTCACAGAAAAGTGAATGAAACATTGTTACTCTTACATTAATTAATTGATATTACCTTGTTTGCCATTGATTCTGCTTTTTCCTTAGCTACTTTTGAAGCATGTCTTTCTGCTAATAACCTCCCTCTTAAACATGCCACAGTGTTCAAATTCAAACCTTCATCTACTTCCATTTTCTTGCTACCAAAATCACACATTGAAAAATGTCATTCAACTTTTCACAATGCAATGTGAGAGAGAGAGAGAGAGAAACATACCTGCATTTGTGGTCCTCCTCTATAACATGTTTATGATCTACACTTTGAGTTTCACCACAGAAAGTACCCATTTCTGCAATTCAGATCAGAACCAAAAGGGAAGTGTGTGTAGTTTCTAAGTTATGGAATATTAGTTTGAAGTAAAAAAATAAACAGGTGGGGAATGAATGGAATTTTGGTCACAGCTCATACAAAAGATGAGTTTCAAGTCACTGTCTTTTAGCTATAATAAATAATTAATTAAATATCCACCTCCAAAGTACGATTCCTTTATTTCTTTGCCACTTATTCACTGTAAGTTTATTTTTTTGGGTACAATATTGACTGTAAAATTTAAATATACTTTCTTGATCTTTTTGGTGCAATAGGAATTTCACACCACATAATTTTTTGTATGTTTAATTAAGGTCAATAGATAAGACGTGTGTAAAATATTTTTTTAAAATTTTCAACCTATATGTCCATTTTATATGATTGTGACTATATATCCACCGATGAAAAAAATTAATTATAGCAAAGCATGCCTAAATCATATGTTCGCGTTAAGAGAGATCGATTATTTTAAAATAATATTTGTTGACATTAAGAAAACAAAAATAAAAATTTTATATTAAAAAAAATAAGTTTTAAATTTTCAAAGAGTTAAAAATACAAATTTCAATATATTTTTAAATGTTTTTTATTTCTTAACAAATATCCTTGAAGTAAAGGACATTTGATAGCATTTATCTTATTTTATATATAATTTTGTAATTATTCGATAAATTATTTTCTATATGAAAAATATTTAAATTAAAATAAACATTTTGACTGATATACTATATTATTTAGTCTGATGTTATGGCTTTTAAACAACTGAAAGGTTAAATGTTGGTTTTTAAATATTTTGGTTTCATTAAGTAAACTATTAAATCATTATAAAAAGATACACTAAATACATAGTTTCAAGGATATTAATATATAGAATTTGAGTTTGAACTCAAAATTATTTTACTTCTTCAAGTGAATGATGTGTGAGTTTAGCTACTATACTACTTAAAAAAATATTATTATAAAAAAATTAATGTAAAAAAAAGAAACAGAAAAGTTTACGATTAAAAAAGTTTGTGATTTTTATAAGTTATAAATATATTATATTTTATTTTTTTGTCATTTTAAAATTTTTCTTCAAACTATAATTCCTTAAATATTTTTCGTCAGTTATTGTGGTAACTGCTTTTAAATCATTTTAAGTATATTATTTAAATTTTTGAATGATTTATGTTTAAAATATTATAAGAATCTCTCCATTGAAATTTAAAATTTTTAAACAAATTATTAATTAAATATAATTTTTTAGCTTTTAAAGCTTAAAAATTGATATTTAATTTATTTTATGTTAAAAAAATTTATATTTTTGTAGTAGATATTTTTATAATGTTTTAAACATATGTATAAAAAGTCATTTAAAAATTCAAATAATATACATCTGTTAATTCAAAAGTATATATCAAAATTGTTGATAAAAAATATTTAAGAAACTATTATTTAAAAAAATTTAAATATATGAATAGAAATAAAATCGTAATTATTTTTTATAAAGAAATGGAAAATGAAATTAGAAAATGCGTATAACGATAAATAATGGGTTTGGCCGGTTTGTTTCCCTCTATGCTTCATGCGCCAGAAGGTTACCCCAGTAACACAGGGAGAGTGTTTTCTGTGATACAGACACATAAATTTCTGCAGCATTTATTGATTATTGTATGCTATATATATATATATATATATGAAACAATTAATCATGTTGAATTCAAATTTTGAATTTGTATGAAAGAGAGGGATAATTCTGCTTGTCCATCTTGGATTCTCTACCTGTTGTTATTTTTTATGTGTCACGTGATGTTCTTCAATTGTCATTTTCCTTCTAACCATTCTTAATTTCATTTTTAATATATATATATATCTCCTGAACGATGGTATACCAAAAAGTAATTGAGTGTTTTTGTTTATGTTTAAGGGTCATGTTAAAAAATATTTAAATTTATAAATCAAAATTAGAAATATTAAAATTTACACTTTTAAAAGTTGATTATTAATTTTCATATGTAATATTTTTATATTTATATACTTATTTAAAAAGTGCCTTTAGACAACTTGTTAGTATTTTCTTATTTTTTTCAAAATAATTATTTTAAAAAAAAAATAACCACTTTTCAAAATTTTATCTATTTGTTACGGCTTTTGAAAAAAAACAGAGTCTAAAAATAATAGAATTAAATATATTTTTAATTCTATAAATTTTTTACTTTTTAATTTTAGTTCATATGAAATAAAAACATATTTTTAGTGCGATAAAATTATCCAACAGTTGCTTTTAATTTCTACTAAAATAAAATATGTTTAATTATTATTTGACTTTATAAATTTTAAATGATTTTTGTCAATAATATTTAGAAGATTATAAAAAGAATTTTCACAAAAGTTTATAATTTATTAATTTTAAAATGAATTTAATACGAAATTTTTAAATGTTAAAATATCAAGATAAAAATAATTAAAATATGAAATTAAAAATTAAATTTTAAATTAATTTTTTGTGGAGAAATTTTTTATAATTCATAAATATATATAATAAAATTCATTAAAACGTATATGTTACCTTAACAACAGAAATTAGAAGTGCATACGTAATAATTTTATAGAAATTAAAATTAAAATTAAAATTTTGTTTTACAAAAATTAAATTTAAAAAGTCAAAATTTTATAAAGACTAAAAATATATTTAATTTAAAATGATATAAAAGTTATTTAAAATAAAAAAATCATTTTGAATAATTTCTCATAAAAAATCAGTTTTTATAAAAAAAAATTATATAAAAAAATAATTTTCATTACCGAAAACACATGCAAAATAATTTTTAATATTTTAACTAATAAAAAACCTCTAAATTATTGAATAGTAAAATTAATTTTTTTTTTATATTCCGTATCAAACCGCCCAATATCATGTCTGGTGATCCCTTCCGTAACAGATAGCGCTGTCTGTTTTTTTTCTACGCAATTAGCAAATTTGAACGTATCATTAAGTTTGGTAACATTAAAATGTTTCCACCAACCTAATCTAGCACAATTCACATAATTGGATATATCTTAAACATGCGGTCCTCGGATACCTTTATTCATGTCATAAAAAAAGTAGCCTCAATAAAATTACAACTTTTAATTTTAGTCTCTGAATAAATTTTATTCAATTTTAACTTTTATTTAAAAACAAAGCATTAAGAAATAGGGATTAGATTAAATAAAATTTATGTGGAGATTACATTAAAAAATCATATTTTATAAGGACTGAAACATATTTATCTCATAATATAATGTTGAGAATAACCAATATAGCAATTAAGGTTATTTGGTAGGTGCGAGTAGGATAGAAAAATTTGAAGTGGATATTTTTTTTACTCAAATGGATGTTAAATATAGGATTTCTTGTGTTAAATATAGGATTACTTGTATGTGTCTATATATGTATATATTGAAAGAAATCATATAAAGAAGAGAAATATTTTAGACTAAATTACATTCGTGGTCCCTTAACTTAATTTTAGATAACGTTTTAGTCTTTTATCTTTTTTTTCTTCCCGATTTAGTCCTTTATTCCTAATAATATCAAATAAAGTATGAAAATATGAGTTTATTTGAAGATTTGCGTTACGGATTTGATGAAATTTGTATTATATTGAAGAATATAATTAATTTTATGAGTTTTGATTGAACATTTTTTTTGAATTTTTGTTTAGAAAAGGATAACGTTGTTGAAATTTTAAAACATAAAATATCAAATTGTCATTTAAAATTAAAATAAAAGACTAAGTCGGAAAAAAAGAAAATAAAGGACTAAAATGTTACCTGAAATTAAGTTAAGGACTACAAACGTAATTTAACCAATATTTTATTAAACTATCAATTTAGTCCATCTTCTCTGTAAAGCGTTCTAAAATTTTGTCCTTGAAACTATTAATATTAAAATATTATTATTTTTGTCAAAAGTTATTATTTTGGGACACTCTTAACATTGGTGACGTGGCTAAAATGACCCAATGATTTCATCTTCATTTCCAATGGGTCTCAACTACTTCGAGACAACCTACCAAGTTCATGAGCTTACACTAACCAACTCAAATTGGTTCATTAGCATCTTACAATCAAGAATGGGTGAATCAACAACAACATTTAATAGGAATGAAATAGTTGGACTGGCTCGACCGAGGAGCTGGAAGAACATAGATTGTTAGAAAGTAGAATGCAGAACTTCTTCATA
>NC_021163.2:19303891-19313890 GCF_000331145.2 Cicer arietinum | reverse complement strand
GTAGAGTGGTGTAGTTGTTGAAGCACAGAGACATAAACACAAAGTTAAAAAATTTCACCATAATATCATTTACAACTTTGTAGAAGAGAAGTATATATCAACTGTTAAAATTTTAACCTTTCATTTATATTTTCACATTAAATGTATCAACAAAGAAACTCTTGTATGATCACAAGATTTAGTCACATTAAAAAAAATAAAAAATAAAGTAAAAAGAGAAAATAGTTAAATAATATGTATTTTTTAAAGAATTGAATTATATGTATTTTTATGCGTGTCTCCAAATCTTGTGAACAACCAAGTATTTTCTATTTCAACAATATACAATATGCATTTTCTTTCCAAATATATCATTCAATTATTAAGAAATAGAAATAAATGATCTTTTAATTTTTTTTCATTTAAAAGGTACATCTAACCAAAAAACCGGCATTTAAAGTCTCGCTAAGAACTTATGAAAGGTAAAATATTTAATCCATAAAAGACAATTATATTTTCACAAAAAAACAAAAAACAAAAATTAATATATATATATATTGGAATCCAAAACATATTTAAATCGGATGATACTAATTTATGTATGGAATGCAACCGTGAAAATGGTTGTGAAATAGTTCGCGTTTCCATGAATATACAAGAGAAGCATAATTACAATTATGAAGTATTATATTTGGCTTGCACTGCACTCAAAGAAAAGAGAGCCAGCAGTTGCAGCTCTTTAAATAATTTTGCTGAAAACTTTAAGCAGTCACCTTTTTAATTATTCAACAATAGGACCACTGTCTTAAGAGGCTTCCTTTGAGTAGGTCTTATACACCTAGCTGCCCCAATTTTAAAAATATTGCTGACTTAATTGTTAGATAGGACAGGATTTTCATTTTCAACATCTTATTTTTTTATATGCAAAAACCCAAAAGAAAAAAAAAGGGAGAAAACAATCTATCCTTTATGATATATTATTCCACTTTGAAGATCTAATAAGTATGAAAGTTATGAAAATTTTATTTTGTTTATATATATTATCTGAATCGGTATAAAATCGGGATCGCAGTTGTTTTCTACAAAGGTCGATTATGTGAATCAGGAAATAATATTAATTTATAATTATATTTATCAGTTTTTCTATAATAAGTCAGACAAATCAGGATTTGATTTGATCCTCTTAATTTTTAATTATTAGATGTAAATGTTGTAACGATTATTTATATTGAGAAATATCAAAGCAAAAGGGCATCAAACCCTAATTTGTGACATGTTATCAGCAGGTTCGATCAAACCCGTGAGCTCTTAGTTAATCTGGGCTTTATTCAGCGACACCCCACTAGGTCGCTCTTGAAATTGTTTCTTATGTTCTTGGTCCTTGCTTGTTTCGTGATTACATTGCGAACTCTCAACCATAGCTGCATGTTGATTCTTGGTTTCATCTTCGCGATTTCTTATTGTCTTTCACAATTTTTCGGTGTTGAGATTGTACTTTTGGGTTGTTTTCCGCTGCTGCTCGATCGCGATTCTGGTTTGTTGATCGTTACTGCTTGTCGTTGCTGTTGCTAACTTCCTTGATCGTCATTCTTGCTTGATCATGGTTGTCGTCATTCTCATGCCTGATCGTGAATAGGATAATTTTTTTGGCTTACAACCTGATTCAATACGACCTTTCTTTTTTGCTTGCTTACGACCTGTTGGGTGATTCTTGTTGTTGCACATTACTAAAAAAAGGGAAGTATATATATATATATATATATATATATAATTTTTTTTTTGTGCACATGCAAACTCATGGTTTCTGAAAAAGAAAGAGACAACTTTTGTGTTCGTTTTACTGGAAAGAATTATGTTGCTTGGAAATTTCAATTCAAAATGTATGTTAAAGGAAATGGATTATTGAGTCACCTTGATGGGGTTTCTAAGGCACCGATAGATAAAGCCACCTTAGATGCGTAAGAAATCAAAGATGTTCTGATTATTTATTGGATTCTCAACATTATTGATCCTCGTATGATCAATAATTTGCGCTCTTTTTCAACTGCTCAAGAAATGTGGACCTATTTGAAGTATATCTAATACCAAGACAATATGGCCAAATGTTTTCATTTGGAGCTAGAGATAACCAACTACAAACAAGGTGATTTGTTAATTCAAGAATATTATTTTAAATTTTTGAATTTGTGGACAGAACACTCTACTATTCTAATGGATGCGGCTCCCAAGACTTCTCTTGCGGATGTCCAAGCTCTCTACGACACTAGTAAGCAGGATCAATTTCTCATGAAACTTCGTCCACAATTTGAGGTTATTAGAGGTGCTTTGCTGAACAGAAATCGCGTTACTTCTTTGGATACATGTGTTGGTGAACTTCTCAAAGAGGAACAATGTCTCTTTACTCTAGGAACCACGTCTCATGATGTTGCCACATTCAACCCTTTTGCATATGCTGCTCAAAGCCGAGGTAAATGTCGTGATATGCGACAAGTCCAATGTTTTTCATGTAAACAGTTTGGACATGTTGCTCGTAGTTGTAATAAGAAGTTTTTTAATTATTGTAAGAAGCAATGTCATATTATCTCTGATTGTCCCATGCGCCCTCCACGACCAACACAATATTTCGTGCAGGCATTCCATGACACTACGAGCTTCGCAGTTGGTCCTTCCATTCCTAGTGCCTCTAAAGGTGGTGCTCAACAACCTGAAATGATTCAACAAATGGTACTTTATGCTCTTTCAGCCTTGAGAATTCAAGATAAGTCTTATAATGTTTCCAATCCATGGTTTCTTGATTCTGGTGCATCTAATCACATGACGAGTTCTTCTAAATGCTTGCCCAATTTACACTCTTATCATGGTAATCAGAAAATTCAAATTATTTCTATCACTAATGTTAGTGATATCATCTCTGATTTTTGGGATGTGCTCGTATCACTTGGACTTGCTTTCAATTTATTGTCTGTTGGACAATTGGCGGACAACAATTGTAATGTTAATTTTTCTCGTGATGGTTGTCTTGTTCAGGAGCAGGTGTCGTGGAGGGTGAACCCGAAGGGGCCTAAAGTGGGAAGATTATTTCCACTTCAATTCATTTCTAATCATTTATCTCTTGCTTGTAATAACATTTTGAATTATTATGAGGATTGGCATAAAAAATTGGGTCATCCAAACTCTATTGTTTTGTCTCATTTAGTTAAAATTGGTTTGTTTGGAAATAAAAATGTTGTTTCTAATGCCTCTGTGCCATGTTCTGTTTGCAAATGGGCTAAAAGTAAAACACTTCATTTTTCGTCTGGTGTTCATCGTGCTTCCACCTGTTTGAAATAGCTTTTTGACTTTTAATGGTTTAGCATTTAAAGCATTTATGTTCTTTCTTAGAAAGTGCTCTTGACGTTTCTTCATTGGTCTTGGATGGTACATTATCTGTCTTGAGTCTTGAGTGTAGCTAGAGAAGGTTGGAGATGAATTGCAGATCAAAACAGAGAGAAACAGAGCTGCTGTCTCTGTGCAGAAAAACGGAGAATGATTAACGTTCTTGGTTTGTCAGTGTGAACTTTCTTGAGCTTCAATAATCATTCTGGAGTTCTCATTTTAAACGTTCTGGATTTCCTTTGTTATTGTCTTGTCATATGCCCAGATTGATCGAACTTTCTTGACATTTGATTTTTGGAGTTTGCAGACTGTCATGATTTTTGTCTGTCTTTGAGTCCTTTGATCTTTAGAGTTTATTAGATATTTACAAATGATTTTATATTTGTCTTCTTCCAATGACAGCGGCGAGAATCAATCCTGCAACTTGTTGAATTCAATATTTGTCTTTTTACTATTAGAATAAATCATTTGAGTTTTAAATAGTTGATTTTTAAATAATATTCTCTCTTAAATGAAATATAAATAAAATAAATCTATATTTTATTAAATATTAACTATTTCTCTTTTATTTAATGATAATATTTCTAAAATACCCTTCATTTAAGTTAATTTTTTATTTATTTATAATGATTCAATCAATTAATCACAGAGGATAATTTAGACAATAAACTTGATTTTTTTTATTGAGATTGCATAGATTAAATGTGGTCAAATAATTTTCTTATTATGAATAATTTGGTATTTTTTCCTTATAATTCATTTCAAATGGAGTATTAATGTTAACCTTTATTACTTCCTGTATATTTTGTATCACAATGACTTTGTTAGAATTACGGTGAACCACCGTGATTTGGAAAAGTTATAAGTTGTAGTGTGTGTTTGGTTATACGATGATGAAAATTCATTTTGATTAAATTAATTTTAGTTAAAAATGAGTTGAATGTAAAGTGATATTTATATTTGAATATATTTACATAAAAGTAAGTTGAACAATAAATTTTAGTTTATGAATCATGTTTGAACTCAAAAGCTACAAATTCCAACTTCAAGTCAATTCTAAACACATAATCAATTCAACTCGGAAACATCCAAACATATCAAAATTAATTATACGCGCCCGAAATTGATCTTGGCTCATCTAGAAGTGAAACCAAAATTATAAAATTATGATGGTTGACCATCATTCTTGTATATCCAATGTGATACCAAACATGCATTATCATGTTTGGATACACATTTAGATAAGCTTAGAATGAGCTACAAAATACTTTTTTTGTGACGCAAAGTAATTTCTTGCGTCAACTTCAATTGTCGTTTAGTGATTGACTAATTTGAGAAATAAATACACACTTACATATTTTACGTTATGCAATAACTTTTTATTTTGACTTCAACCGACCACAATAAATAAAAGAGACACTTATATATGTTATGTGCAATGTATAGTAATTTCTTATGGCAACATCAATGGTTCTTTGGTGGCTTTTGACAGTGAAACAAAAGAAACACTTACCTATTTTGATACGAAATAATTTCGTGCGTCAACTTCAATAGTCGTTTAGTGACTTTTTAATAGAGAAACAAAATACACATATATTTTGTACAAAGAAGTGATTTTGTGTGCCAATTTAAATTGTTGTATAGAGTCTATCTAACATAGAAACAAATAATACACATATTTTGTACAACTAAGTAATTTTATGTCTCACATCTAGGGATGAGAATAGGTTAAACCGTCCGTCAGGGGGCCTATGGCCTGACCTACTTATGGTCTGGTCTGACCTGACCTATTTAATAAAAAGGTTAGGCTCAAACTATTTTTAAAGTCTATTTATTTAAATAGGTCAGACTCAGGCTTATAAAAAAATCTATTAGGCCTGACAGATCGACCTATATATATTTTATTATTTATTATTATTATATTAATAATATTATTTCTTATTTTAAATTCTATCAGTTAGGCAATCACTCGGTGAGCATTCTATATTCAGTAGTTGTTCCATATTCGGTAGCGATTCCATATTTGGTGGTCATTCCATATTCGGTAGCCGTTCAATTAGTCAATCACTCAGTAGTCTTCCATATTTGTTTAAGAGGTAATAATGATTGTGTTTGTTTCAGAAAAAAAAAACTATTATTTGACACAAAAAATTATTTTTTAGGGTTTAAAGGATGTTTGTTTTATATTTTTTAAAAATTATTTTAAATAGGCTTCCAGGCCGGGTCAGACTTTTAAAAAGGCCAGACCAGACCGGAAAAAAAAAAAAAGCCTATGATAGGCCGTAGGCCAGACTTAAGCCTAAAAAAATAAATCGTAGGTCAGACTCAGACATTTCAAAGTCTGGTCTGGCCTATTCCCACCCCTACTCACATCTAACGATCGTTCAATATAAAAAAAAAAAAAAACAAAAAAAAAACACACACACACTGTGCAATGAATCATTTTCTTGTGTTAGCTTCAATGGTAAATATCCAACAGAGAAAAAAAAAATTGTGTGATGAATTCATTTTCTTATGTTAGCTTCAACAATTGTTTAGTGATTGTTCATCAAAGAATCAAAAAATACACATATTTTATGTCATGAAGTAATTTTTTGCGTGAACTTTGACGGTCCAACATGGAAACAAAAGACACAATTACTTAATTTGCACAACACACATTTCTTGAATTAATATCAAATATAGTTTTGTGAATGTTCAAAAGAGAAATAGAAAACACAGTTACACATTTTGTGCGACGTTAGAATCTCTTGTGTCAGCTTTAGCGATCGTTTAGTGGTTTTCTAACAAAGAAACAAAAGACACACTTACATATTTTATGTGAAATAATAATTTTTAGTGTGAACTTCAACGCTCATGTCGTCAACATTTGTGTTGTATAAGATTTATGCTTAATAATCTTGAGATAATTCTAACCACAAACTCTTTCGTGTTTCAAATTTATAGTATTAATATGATCCTTTGTAGGAACTACCTGTAATAAAAATTAAACTTTATTATATTTATTTTGTGCCTCTTAAGAGTATTCAGAATTGATGATGACTCATATTGAATATGATTTAAGTAAAAATAGATGTTTTAAGAATTGTGAGACAAAATTTATTTTGACACTAAAAACTTGGTTCAACAATAAAAATATTTTTGATACACAAATTGCGGTTGGGTCTAGCATCAAGTTAGACTCTCAAAATATGAGGAATCAAGCTTTGAATCTCGAATAAAAAAGGTTCCAACTGTACCATGAACAAGATTATTTCTATAGGAGGAAATGCATAAGATAAACTAAGACGTTTTTTACTCGGTTAAAATTTTATATCAAAGTAGCTTTTAGGATAAAATATATTTGAATAACAATTACTTTTTTTTTAATCTTAGAAGAAATGATAAATTTCACCATAATTAACTCACACAACTGTGAGGTTCCGAGTTCGAACCTAAGAAAAGACGTCAAACCTTACAGTATTTGCCAGTTGAACTATAGCATAAGGACACAATTACTTTAATTTAAACTCATTGTAATCAAATTAATATTTAGAAAATAAATTTTATTTTATTTTGATGGAAAAAATTAATAGTAATAGTAACAATATAAAATAATTTTATACTATGATTTAAAAAAGGAAACTACTATTTTTTTCATGTCATACCACTAATTTCAAAATATCTTTAAAAAAACGAATAGTGTGACAACATAATGGATTTTCATGAGATGTAAGTGTAATCTTTTTTAACACTTAGTATATTCTTAGATTCTTATATTTATCGGATGTTTTTTATCATACGTTCATCTAAACAATTATTTATAACTACTATTTGACACTAAATAAACAACACTAAATAAACAAGTAGAATCTAATTATATCTATTTTATAATATATTAAAAGAACCCCTCAATAATACATACACATTACGATTTTATGTTTCATGTAACATAAATTATGTTACATAATTAATTTCTCTTCTATTTAATAATAATATCTCTAAAATACTCTTCATATAATCTAATTTTTTTCTATTTTTAATGATTATCGATTAATCATGGAGGATAATTTAGGCAAACAAACTTGATTTTTTTTATTGAGATTGCGTACATTAAATATGGTCAATTAATTTTCTTAATATGAGTAATTTGGTCTATTTTTACTTATAATGCATTTTGAAGGGAGTTTTTTTTTTTTTTTTTTAAACATTCAATATATATTAATAATTAGTTGTTAATTTTGTTAGAGAAGAGTTGAACATTGACTTTCTTGTCACTTCAACTCCACCAAACCACCTTATGACTCATTTCTAAGGGAGTAGTAATGTGAACCTTGATTACTTCATGTATATTTGGTATCACAATCAATTTGTAAGAATTACGGTAAACATGATTTTGAAAAGCTACAAGTTGTAGTGTGTATTTGGTTTTGCGATGATGAAAATTAATTTTTTGAATGAATTAATTTTATAAAATTGATTTTAATAAATTAAATATAAGTTTATATTTATGTTTCGATATATTCACATAAAAGTGAGTGAAAAAAAATAAATTTTAGTTTATAAATCATGTTTGGATTGAAAAACTACAAATTCTAACTTCAAGTCAATTCTAGAGGTAGAATCAAGTCAACTGAAAAATATCCAAACATATCATAATCAATTTTACACGTCTAAAATTGATTTTGGCTCGTCTAGAAGTGAAACCAATTAAGAACGTAGGTCTTGTAAAATCAATGTAGTTGACCATGATTCTTACAAATCCATTGTGATAGTAAATATGCATTTATTATGTTTGAATACACGTTTAGATAACATAGAGTGAGCTACAAATTATTGTTTTTGTGACGGATGGTAATTTTTTGCATCAACTTCAATAGTCTTTTAGTGATTCTCCAATTTAAGAAATAAATACGCACTTACATGTTTTACGAGATGAGATAACTTTTTCTTTTGCCTTCAACCAATCAAAAGATAAATAAAAGATTCACTTATATGTTATGTGCAATATATAGTAATTTCTTACGACATATTCAGTGGTTCTTTAGTGACTATTTGATAGTGAAATAAAAAACACTTGCCTATTTTGCGTACGAAATAATTTTTTGCGTAAGCTTCAATAATTGTTTAGTGACTTTTTAATTGAGAAATAAAACAAACATGTATTTTATACAAAGAAGTAAATGAGTTGAACTTGTCTCTTTACTCTAGGAGGAACAATGTCTCTTTACTCTAGGAACCACGTCTCATGATGTTGCCACATTCAACCCTTTTGCATATGTTGCTCAAAGCCGAGGTAAAGGTCGTGATATGCGACAAGTCCAATGTTTTTTATGTAAACAGTTTGGACATGTTGCTCGTAGTTGTAATAAGAAGTTTTTTAATTATTGTAAGAAGCAATGTCATATTATCTCTGATTGTCCCATGCGCCCTCCACGACCAACACAATATTTCGTGCAGGCATTCCATGACACTACGAGCTTCGCAGTTGGTCCTTCCATTCCTAGTGCCTCTAAAGGTGGGGCTCAACAACCTGAAATGATTCAACAAATGGTACTTTATGCTCTTTCAGCCTTGAGAATTCAAGATAAGTCTTATAATGTTTCCAATCCATGGTTTCTTGATTCTGGTGCATCTAATCACATGACGAGTTCTTCTAAATGCTTGCCCAATTTACACTCTTATCATGGTAATCAGAAAATTCAAATTATTTCTATCACTAATGTTAGTGATATCATCTCTGATTTTTGGGATGTGCTCGTATCACTTGGACTTGCTTTCAATTTATTGTCTGTTGGACAATTGGCGGACAACAATTGTAATGTTAATTTTTCTCGTGATGGTTGTCTTGTTCAGGAGCAGGTGTCGTGGATGGTGAACCCGAAGGGGCCTAAAGTGGGAAGATTATTTCCACTTCAATTCATTTCTAATCATTTATCTCTTGCTTGTAATAACATTTTGAATTATTATGAGGATTGGCATAAAAAATTGGGTCATCCAAACTCTATTGTTTTGTCTCATTAGGTAAAATTGGTTTGTTTGGAAATAAAAATGTTGTTTCTAATGCCTCTGTGCCATGTTCTGTTTGCAAATGGGCTAAAAGTAAAACACTTCATTTTTCGTCTGGTGTTCATCGTGCTTCCACTTGTTTTGAGATGATTGAAGTAACAATGTCGATTTACAAGAAAGGGGGTTTGAATTGTAAATATGCCTTTTTAAAAATTCCTGTTAAAACTTAAGAAAGTAACTCAAGATTGATCTTGGTTGTGAAAACAGAAAAACGAAGAACGTTCTTGGTTTTAGAAGTAAAACGGAGAACGTTCCTTGATTAGTTGAAAACAGAAAATCAGTTTATGTTTTACTTAATTCAGTATGATAAATAGAGAGATAGGATATATAATACCACACAAGGATTTTATCCTGGTTCACCCAACGTGGGTTACGTCCAGTCCTCACACTGTGAGATTTTCCACTAAGTGTAAAAGAGCTTTCTTGAACTTACAACACCTAGTCTTAGATCAACCTTGATCTATTTCAACCTCTATTGCTTTCTACCCAGAAAGCAATACCAGCACCTATCTAACCTTGATAGGAAGTAATCTTAAAACAAACTATAAAGAAACTCTTATAGTTTGAGTTTTTACAATTTGATTGTTTTGACAGAAT
>NC_021163.2:19299751-19303100 GCF_000331145.2 Cicer arietinum | reverse complement strand
AGATCATTCTCTGTTATGATGCAAAATGATCTTGTTGCTGCTTTTCTTGATTTGCTTGATTATGTTCTTAATTAAATCCACTCAAAAACACATGTTAAATTAACATAACATTTTAGAATCAAAATTAACTTTCTTAATTAACCTTTGTTTATTTTCATCAAAACTTTAAATATAAAGTTTGTCTCAACAATCTCCCCATTTTTGATGCTGAAAAACATGTTAATTTAGATTTTAATTCTGATTCTAATATAAAGAGCTGTAACAACTCCCCCTCAATTTGTGCATTTGTTAATTCAGCATAAATTAAAACATTTGTATGTAATCAAATAGTGTTTCATTAAAGATAGCAAATATACATCAATTTTGGCAGAGATACATCAATAGTGGCAGAATTACATAATGAAAGTTTTGACAAAATAAATCTAAATCTAACTTAATTCTCCCCCTTTGTCACACAAAAAGACAACAGCGAAAAAAAAAACTAAGAAGCTAGGGACGGAGAAGAGCCTTCTGAGGAGGAGGATTTTCCAAGATGAGGGATTTGAGAAGGAGGTGGAACCAAATGAAGAGGTGGAGGTGGAATTCCCATCTTGGGAGCAAGGTGATCAGCCATCCAAGTTCTGAGTAAAGCAGTCTCCTGATCGTGCTGAACTTGTCTTGCCATGATGATCTGTAGAGCAGCCATAATGTCAGAGTTGGAGGGTGCAGCTAAGGTGGGAGTAGAGTGAAGGTGAGCGGAGGGTTGAGAAGTGGTAGCAACAACGGTGTTGGAATGAATAGGCATGGTAGATATGGATGGAATAGAAGCAAAAGAGGATGATACATATGGTAGGGGGCCAACAGATGTGGTAGAGGGGCCAACAGTAGCGGGAAAGTTCAAAAACTGACTTATGCCAAAAATGGATGAGCTGGTTTTCTGAGGTGAAACAAACAGTGGAGACATGGTAGAGAAAAGTGGATTAGACAAGAAAGTACTGAAGTCGTGGGTAAGGGAGTGAAGTGTTTGAGAATAAGAGGGAATAGCTGAAGAGGATGTGCCGGATGTTTGAGCAAAAAAGGTGGAAGGTGCTGGGATATGTTCTGGAGAACGTTCTGGAGGTGGTGGAGAACGTTCTGGTGTAGGGATTTTTTCTGAGATTTTCGTAGGATCAGTAGGAGGTGATGAGAAGGAAATAGGATTTGTGGGAGGTCGTCTTCTTGCTGATCTTTTCCTTTTGAGAGAGGTGGGACAGGATGGAGGAGTGGGTGTTGGAGCAGAAGCAGTTTTACGCATATGAGATAGGTTCTTGGTGGAAAACTTGGAAATTTTTATCAGAGATTTTTCAGATGCAAGAGATACTCCAAAATGCCTGAAGATTTTAGTCTGGACCATGCCATAAGGCGCAATATTCTTTCTATAATCTTTTTTGGCTGCACAGATCATGTGCTAGAGAATAACATGGGGTAGATTCAATCTCTTGCAGTTTAAAAGATGATAAATGAGCAAGGCGTCATTATCAGATACATACTCATGACTTCCACAGTGTGGAATCAAGGTATGTTGGCACATGTTGTTGAATACCTTGGGAAGAGGCTTCAGATAAGTGGCCAAAAAACGTGTGGAGTCTTCTTCAAATAAATCGGCCAAAACATCTGTCTTTCTAAGACCCAAAGCCGAATACCAGTTGTCACCAAAAACAGACGGCCCTTCTGTTGGTAGCTGAAGAATGGTGGCCAAAATATATGGAGTCAATCTGATTTCCACTCCCTTAATTGTTGAGACAAGTAGAGATTTGTCAACAAAAGTTTTGGCATTGCAGTAGAATGCATGGACAACATCGGGGAAATAAGATTCAGAGATCTTTAAGAATGATGTCCAGCCAAGAACATCAGTATGGTGCTGAACATCATTTCCATCGACAACAAGATTGTCAAAAACAAAAACTCGGCCAATCCCGACGGGGCGTTGAGCCCATTTTTCTGTGAAGAGTTTTGTTTTGGCAGGGGAGATCAGAGGAGGAGTAGTTTGTTTAGGTTTCTTAGCGGGGGGAGAGGGTTCAGAATCAGAAGATGTGGAGGTAGAGGAAGGCTGAGGAGATGAAGAACGTTTGGTATGTTTTTGTGGAAAAGATTGTGGATGTGGAGAAGATTCTGGTGGAGGAGCAGTTTGAGTAGGAGAACGTTCTTGTGGTGGGGAACATTCTGGAGAATGTTCTGGAGAATGTTCTGGAGAGGTGGGTTTCTGACTTATTTTGAGGTTTTGTTTGGGGGCAAACGTTTTCTTTCTCTGAGGATTTGGGAGATTTTTACGAGCAAGAAATTGAGCAATAGTCATTGTGTTTTTGGTTTTCATGTTTTTAGTTTGTGGTTTTGGTTGAGAGAGAGGTTCTGTGTGATTGGTAGGAGGGGAAACGATATCATTGATTGATCTCCGTTTTTAATGGGGAGGAGTTGAGTGCGATAGTTCAGAAGAGAAAACAGATTTTGAGGGTGTCGAAGGTTTAATGGTTGTTGATGGATTTTGTGGTGGTGGTGTTGGTGCTGTGGGCGTCGTTTTTCTTTGTGGTTCAGGTTGTGTTGGTGATTTTGCTACTGGGGGGCACGAATCAAAAGAGTCATCACTCTCAGAGTCTGAAATGATGAAATAATGTGGTTTAGAGTTCATGGATTTCGAAGTACAAATTCCATATTGGACTCGCATGGAGCGTCGTTGAGGAGTGATTCTAGTGCGCAGATGAGGAGGCACTTGAGCGAAGTTTGGTGTAGGGCGAGTGTATAGTGGTGGAAGAAAGGTAGACATGAGAATAAGGTTTAGAACTTCTTGACTAGTGTTAGAAGATGGAGAGGCAGAAGAGGTGTGTGGTGGTGTTGGGCGAGGTGGTGGAGAAGGTGAACGCTCTATGGATTGGTATGAAGAAGATGAAGAGGGTGGTGTACAGGGAGAGGCATTTTTGCGTGCAGACTGTTTGGTTCGAGCCATGGTCGTTTGGAGAAGAAAAATGATGAAGAAGATGAACAGTGGAAGTGGTATTGAGAGAGAGAGAGAAAGGTTAGTCCAGCTTTTGGGGAAACGAAAGTGAGAAGAAAAAACAGTTTTCTGACTTGAGAAGATGGAGAGAAAAAGGTGGAATAATGATGAGTATGTTGCCTAATAGTAATAGTTTGTACCTAGGAAAAAAGGAAAAGCATTTTGGGGGATTGAGGAGTGTATGTGTCAGCGCTCCAGCTTCAGACAAAAGGGCACGTGTAATAAATGCCAAGATTTGCCTTTTTGATTTTGAGAGGGAAAAACAGACTGTTGCTTTTTCCAGAACGGAGAATGATGAATCGCGAAACGGAGACTGATAAACGATCTCCGTTTTCTGCAGAA
>NC_021163.2:19299234-19299684 GCF_000331145.2 Cicer arietinum | reverse complement strand
TCTTTCTTATTGACATGATCACGAATAAAATGATGTTTTATTTCAATGTGTTTTGATCTAGAATGCTGAATTGGATTTTTGGACAAATTTATAGCACTTGTATTATCACAATAAATTGGAATACGGGAATAGCTTACAGAATAATCTTGAAGCTGGTTTTTAATCCACAATACTTGTGAACAACAGTTTGCCGCTGAAACGTATTCGGCCTCAGTTGTGGATAGTGCTACGGTGTTCTGTTTTCTGCACGACCAACTGATTAATGTTTCGCCTAAGAACTGACATGTTTCACTTGTGCTTTTTCTTTCAACTTTGTCTCCAGCATAATCAGCATCACAGTATGCTATAATATCAAAATGTGAACCTTTTCTATACCAAAGACCAAGATTAGTTGTTCCAACAAGATATCTAAATATGCGTTTAACTGCTGTTAAGTGGGATTCTTTTGGC
>NC_021163.2:19295639-19299079 GCF_000331145.2 Cicer arietinum | reverse complement strand
ACATCCATTTGAAACAGTTTGATAAGTTTATGAGATGCATATGCAAGAAGTATTCTAATAGCTTCTAACCTTGCAACTGGAGCAAAGGTTTCATCATAGTCTATACCTTCTTATTGATTGTAGCCTTGAGCTACTAATCTTGCTTTATTTCTAACAACCTTACCTTCTTCATCAAGTTTGTTTCTGAACACCCATCGAGTGCCAATAACTGTTTGATCTAATGGATCTGGTACTAGAGTCCAAACTTCATTTTTCTCAAACTGCAGTAGTTCTTCCTTCATGGCATTTACCCAAGACTGATCAATAATAGCATCTTTGATTGACTTTGGTTCAATCTGAGATATCATTGTCATACTGTCGTCATCACTCTTGAATGATTTTCTGGTTCGGATTCCATCAGCCGTGTCTCCAATGATCTGAGTTTGAGGATGATCTCCAATTGTTTTCTAGCTTTTTGGTGGAGAATGAAACGGAGATTGTTTATCAATCTCTGCTTTCTGCAGACTTATTTACTGTTGTGTTTCAATTTGAGTTTCTTCTTCCTCATCCTTTTTACTTATGTCTAAGTCATCAAACTCATCAAACAATACATGCATACTTATTTCAACAACATTAGTTCTCAAATTGAACACTCTATAACCTTTAGATTCGGTTGAGTATCCAAGAAAGATTGCTTTATCGGATTTCGCATCAAATTTTCCAATAAGATCTTTGTTGTTTAAAATGTAACAATAACACCCAAAAATATGAAAGTAAGAAATGTTTGGTTTTCTGTTTTTCCAGATTTCGTATGGAGTTTTGTTGATGATTTTTCTGATAGATACACGGTTCAAGATATAGCAAGAAGTGTTTATGGCTTCTGCCCAAAAATACCTTTCAACATTTGATTCTTCTAAAATAGTTCTTGCCATTTCTTGTAGTGTTCTATTTTTTCTTTCAACAACTCCATTTTGTTGTGGAGTTCTTGCACATGAAAGATTGTGAGATATACCAAGTTCATCAAAAAAAATTTTGAATGAGGTATTTATGAATTCTCCCCCATGATCACTTCTTACAGAGATGATGCTGGAGTCTTTTTCATTCTGCACATTTTTACAAAATGTTTTGAATGATTCAAAGGCATCATCTTTATGTTTTAAAAACAGAACCCATGTAAATCTTGAGAAATCATCAACAATAACAAAACCATATTTCATTCCTCCTAGACTTGTTGTTTTGACAGGCCCAAATAAATCTATGTGAAGTAGTTCAAGAGTTCTCTTTGTTGTTACAAAATCTTTTGTATGAAAGCTGCTTTTGACTTGCTTACCTTTTGCACAAGCTTCACAAATTTTATCTTTCTCAAAATTAAGTTTTGGTAAGCCTCTAACAAGATCAAGTTTGGAGATTTTTGAAATCGTTTTCATGCTGATATGACCAGCCCTTTTATGCCAGATCCATTTATCTTTATTGATTGATATAAAGCATGATTCATCAGGTAATTCTTCTAGATATAAAACATATAAATTTTTCTTTCGCTTTCCAGAAAACAAAATTTCTCCAGTTTTAGCTTTCTTGATTTCACATACCTTAGGCTTGAAAACGACTTCGCATCCATTATCGCATAACTGACTTATGCTTAATAAATTATGTTTTAAACCTTCCACATATTGAACATTATTTATTTGAGCAGAGTTTGTCTTACCAATGGTTCCATTTCCTTTAATTTGAGCTTGATCATCATTTCCAAATGTGACCGAACCACCATCCTTCTTGATGAAGGTTATGAAACAGTTTCTATCTCCTGTCATGTGCCTTGAACAACCACTGTCCAAGAACCAAGGCTTTCTCTTTGTATTTTGAAAACCAACCTGCATGTGATATCATTTCAGTTTTAGGTACCCACTTTGTTTTGGGTCCTTGAGGGTTAGTTTTTAATTGGTATATCATTCCCTTTTTAGAAACAGCTATGTTGTTTGTTAATTTTGAAATGGGTTTAACAGTATAGGATTTAAAAGAGTTGAACTTTGGTTTAAAAGAGTTTTCAAAACGTACACCTTGTAGTTTTGAACTTTCTCCGTTTGGGAGCCAACCTGGAGAATGTTCTCCGTTTTGCTGTTTCTTTGACACAGTTTTGGCAGAATGATTCTCCTTATTAAAAGACTTCTTTCTTTCAATTTTTTCATCTCTTTTTCTAAAATAACAGGCAAATTCCAGATGTCCAAGTTTTTTACAATATGAGCATCTAGTCTTGCATTTTTCTTCCTTTCTTTCTGGGACAAAGAAGTTTTCATAGAGTTTGGTTTTTTGGGTTTGATTGAAACCAAGACCAGCTTTATCAAAAATTCCTATTTGAGATCCCATGATTTTATGAAAGGTTTCAGTGGCTTTAATAAAGTTTAGTAAATCTGTTTTGAGAAGTTCATTTTCATTTTTAAGACGAATGTTCTCCGTTTGTAGTGCAGAATGTTCTTGACATTCTTGACTTTCAAAAAATTTTGTTTCTTTCAATTCTTGAATCATTTTTTTTTAACTGATTATTTTTAGCCTGACTTTCTTCTTTTTCTTCTTTATCTTTATAGAACTGTTCTTTCAGAGAACTACATTTTTGAATAAGAAGATTTGAGTATTAAACAAATTATCAAATTCATTTCCCATTTGTTGACATAAATGACAAGGTTCAGAATTTATTACCTCTTCTTCCTTTGTTGTTTCCATCAAGCATATGTTGGCTTCTTCTTCTTCTTCTTCTTCTTCTTCTTCTTCTTCTTCTTCTTCTTCTTCTTCTTCTTCAGTTTCTGATTCCTCTGAATCATCCCATGTTGCCATCATTGATTTCTTTTTGAAGGGAAATCGTTTTGGTGGGTTTTTGTTTGATGGACATTCTGCTTTGTAATGTCCCAATTTGTTGCATCCAAAACATGTGACTTGACTCTTGTCAATCTCTGTTTTAGGATTTTTGTTTTGAAATCCCTTTTTGATTTGATCTTTTCTTCTCATCATTCTTTGTATTCTTCTAGTGAGAAGCGTAATTTCATCAGCATCTCCTTGTTCATTTTCTTCTGATTCTTCTTCTACTGGTATTGTGACTTTATCTTGAGAAGCTTTCAGTGATATTGCCTTTCCTTTCTTGATTGGTTTGTCTTCTTGCAACAGTACTTCATGAGCTCTTAGTGTTCCAATTAGTTCTTCTAGAGGCAGTGATTCAAGGTTCTTGGCTTGACTTATAGTTGTCACCATTGGTCTCCAAATGATTGGAAGACACCTCATGATTTTTCTTACTCTTTCTTGCACAGTATAAGCTTTGCCAAGGGAGCGCATTTCATTTACTATTGTGGTGAATCTTGAGTACATTTCATCAATAGCTTCTCCTTCTTGCATTTCGAACAATTCGAATTTCCTTATACCAATGTCTATCCTTGTTTCTTTGACATGGCTTGTTCCTTCATGATGAGTTTGTA
>NC_021163.2:19288796-19294709 GCF_000331145.2 Cicer arietinum | reverse complement strand
CTATAAAGAAACTTTGATTGTTTTGACATAATCTGAAATTTCTCAACTCTTGTTTGAGAATTGATTTTTTACAAAGGATCTAATGATAATTGCGCAAACTATTTGATAAGTAAAAACCAGCAACTGTTTCGCAGAAATCAGTGAGTATGATTTGCCTCTGTTTTCGCAGAATTTCAAGTATGTATGTGATTGATTATGGATATTGAAGCACTTGAATTTTTTGCTTAGAATTGGGATAATGGCCTTCTATTTATAGGTTGTAGATGTACTTGAATGAAGGTACAAGAGTTGTTGGAGAGACTTTGCTTTTTGACTGAAACATTATTTCAGAATAAAAATAATCCTTCTTTGAAATAGCTTTTTGACTTTTAATGGTTTAGCATTTAAAGCATTTATGTCCTTTCTTAGAAAGTGCTCTTGACGTTTCTTCATTGATCTTGGATGGTACATTATCTGTCTTGAGTCTTGAGTGTAGCTAGAGAAGGTTGGAGATGAATTGCAGATCAAAACAGAGAGAAACAAAGCTGTTGTCTCTGTGCAGAAAAACGGAGAATGATTAACGTTCTTGGTTTGTCAGTTTGAACTTTCTTGAGCTTCAATAATCATTCTGGAGTTCCCGTTTTAAACGTTCTGGATTTCCTTTGTTATTGTCTTGTCATATGCCCAGATTGATCGAACTTTCTTGACATTTGATTTTTGGAGTTTGCAGATTGTCATGATTTTTGTCTGTCTTTGAGTCCTTTGATCTTTGAGATCAAATAACCTTTTTGAGTCTGGATGATTCTTACTTGTTCCTTGCCATGTACTGATTAGTTATGAATAATTTCCAGGGCAGACTCTTTGTCAAAGAGATAGAAAAGGTTTGACCAATATGCTGTGATGGACAGTTGTTGAAGCTGAAGATCATTCTCTGTTATGATGCATAATGATCTTGTTGCTGCTTTTCTTGATTTGCTTGATTCTGTTCTTAATTAAATCCACTCAAAAACACATGTTAAATTAACATAACATTTTAGAATCAAAATTAACTTTCTTAATTAACCTTTGTTTATTTTCATCAAAACGTTAAATATAGAGTTTGTCTCAACAATGATTCATTAAGATGTATGGGGACTGTGTCCTGTAACTTCTCATGCTCACTATAAATATTTTGTCATATTTATTGATGATTACAGTCGTGTGTACTTGGTTATATTTTCTTCGATTCAAATCTTAAGTGTTTTCTATGTTTAAGAAATTTCTAACATATGTTAAAACTCAATTTCAAACAAGTGTTAAAATTTTTCGCTCTGCCTCTAGGGGTGAGAATATGTCTCATGAGTTTCAGGAGTATCTTCATCAAAAATATATAATGTCTTAACGATCATGTCCAAATACCTCCAACAAAATGGAATGACAGAACATAAGAATCGTCATTTGCTTGATGTAACGCACACCTTACTTTTTCAGGCTTTTGTACCATCTCGATATTGGGTGGAGGCTTTTTCCACAACTGTCTTCCTGATCAATCGTTTTCCTTCTACAGTTATTAATCTTGACTCCATTTTTTTTCCGTCTTTTTAAAATACAACATGATTGTAGTGATTTACATACTTTTGGATGTGTTTGTTTTGTTCACCTACCTCTATTTGAAAGACATAAGTTTGGAGCACAATCTGCTCAATGGGCATTTATGAGATACAGTAACTCTCATAAGAGTTTTGCGTTTTATGATGTTTATAACCAGCGCTTTCGCATTACTAGAAATGTGACATTTTCTGATAATCAATTTATGTTTCACTGTATTTCTCCTACCATGAATGTTATTACTCTTTTTCCCAACTTTTCTACTATGCCTCAATCTATAGAACGTTTTAAATCAGAAAATGTATATGTTAGAAAACACAAATAATAGGTTTTAACCCCTTTCTCGATCTTGATCTGCTACCTAATCCTATAGCGGTTGCACCACGATGCTCTAGTAGAGCGTCTCGCGCACCCGATAGATATTCACTAGACATGTATAATTCATCACATAGTTATTTGTCTGCATCTCTCTCTAGCATATCTATTCTTATTTGATACACACATGCTGTTAAAGATGTGCCCTGGATAAAAGCAATAAATGAGGAACTTTAGGCTATTCAAGAGAATTTCACATGTGATATTGTCTCTTGTCCTCCTCATATCAAACCCATAGGCTGTAAATTGGTGTATTCTATTTAATTGAATTCTAATGGATCGTTGAATCAGTACAAGGCTCGATTGGTTGCCTTATGAAACAAACAGAAATAATGAATTGATTATGATGAGACATTTGCACCAGTAGCCAAAATGACAATTGTTCGCATTGTACTCTCTATAGCTGCTTCTAATGGGTAGACTCTTCATCAAATGGACGTGAAGAATGTATTTCTTAACGATGATCTCATTGAAGATATTTATACGGCTCCTCCTCAAGGTCTATTTTCTTCATCTCATGGTGTGTGCAAGCTTGGACACTCTTTATATGGTTTGAAACAAGCACTTATAGCATGGTATGAGAAATTTCGTTCCACTTTACTTGATTTCTCTTTCACTCAAAGTCAACATTGAAGTAACAGTGTCGATTTACAAGGAGGGGGTTTGAATTGTAAATGCACATTTTAAAAATTCCTGTTAAAAACTTAAGAAAATAACTCAAGATTGATCTTGGTTGTGAAAACAGAAAACGGAGAACGTTCTTGGTTTTAACCAGAAAACAGAGAACGTTCTTGGTTAGTTAAAATCAGTAATTCAGTTTATGTATTTAACTTGATAATCAATCAAATTGAAAGTAAATAGATAAGGGAAGCGATACCACACAATGATATATCCTGGTTCACCCAACCCGGGTTACGTCCAGTCCTCACAACGGTGAGATTTTCCACTAAGTATTTAAAACAAAGAACCTTCTTGGTTTTACAGCATCTAGTTCAGATCACCCTTGATCTGCTACAAAGTTAAAACCTTTCCACCGAGAAAGGAGTTCAATCAAGTCACCTATCAACCTTCATAGGATTTCTTACAATCTACCCAAATTATATTAAACTCTTATAATTTGAGTTTTACAATAATGATGAGATTGCTTTGTTAGAATCTGAGAAGGCTCAACACTTGTTTGAGTTCTGATTCTTTGACAGAAAAATACAAGAGAATGATTCTAGGAATCGAATGAGAAAAACCAGAATTGATTCAATGCATGTGAGTGATAGAAATTCAAGTATGATTGAAATGAGTAATGAATTTTCTTAGTACTTGAAGCTCTGATTTTTCCTTGAGCTTGACCTTCTTTTTATAGGCTTTTTAGAGCATTTAATAATGGTCAAAAGAGTTGTTAGTAGTGCTCTGTCAGATTTGACCAAAACCAATATGTTTGAATAAATATATTCCAACTTTTGAACTTTGTTGATTGGGCTGGTTTATTTGTTCTTGGTCAGATTTATCTTGTGTTTAATGGTCCTTGAAGCTTCATATTAGTAATTGATGTTACAGCTTCGATCTAGAGCCTTGATTCTGTCCAAAACAGTTTGGTGAATGATTATGAACTTCTATAGAAGTAAGGAGATCAAAACTAAAATTCTGCAGAAACGGAGATTGATAATCAATCTAGAGGTTGGTCTGGTCATTCTGGAGAAAGATGTTTGCTGCTGAAGATCAAGTATAACAAATTGAAGAATGTATATCAGTATGGAGGCTGATGTTGTAGTGTTGTCCATTTTGATCAGAACGTTGTCAAGAATGTTCAGATCTGTTGGGGCTTGCTAATTCGTGAACTTCTCTCTTTGTGATTCGAATGCCTTTTTTGACTAGAATGATTCCTACTTGTTCCTTGCCAAGTACTGATAACATTAGCATGAAATTCATAGGCATAATCTTCTTTCAACTAATGGAGATTGATTGATTTTGGAGTTGTGACGATCATTCCACTACTGTCCAGATTGATCAGAATGCTGTCAAAAATATGTTGGTCTTGCTAATTCGTGATCTTCTCTCTTTGTGATTTGAGTAGTTTTTTTGAATCTAATCATCTCAATTTGTTCCTTGCCAAGTGCTGATGATATAGATGTAAAATCCAGAGACTAAAATTTCTTTTAACTAGTGTAGATTGATTGGTTTTTGAGCTGTGATGATTATTCTGAAACTGGAGAACATTCTCCGTTTTCCAGATTTTACTAAGAATTTTCTCAATTCTTGTCTCTTCAGTTTCTTGCCATTTTATGTTGATTTCTTTGCTTTGTTGAAATCCTATCTTTGAATTAATACACTCAAAAGCACAAGTTAAATTAACATAACATTTAGAATCATAATTAACATTCTTAATTAACTTTTTGTTTGTTTTCATCAAAACATTAAATTGAGATTTTGTCTCAACAAACATGACTCCTCTTTATTTATTCATCGCACATCTACATGCATTATTCTACTCTTCCTTTATGTTGATGATATGGTCGTTACTGGATCTGATTAAGCATCAATTGCAAACTGCATTTCATATGAAAGATGTTGGTAACTTGCAGTATTTCCTCGGCCTTGAGGTTCATTCTACCTCCAAGGGTATATTTCTTCATCAACATAAGTATGCGACAAACGTTATTTCTATGGCAGGCCTCCAATAAGCTAATTCGGTAGATACTCCTCTTGAGGTTAATGTCAAATATCACCGAGATGAGGGTGATATATTGTCAGATCCTTTATTGTATCGACAACTATTGGGTAATCTTAATTATTTGACAATTACTCGCCCTAACATGTCATTTGTTGGTCAACAAGTAAGTCAGTTCATGTACTCTCATCGCCACCTTCATTTGGTAGTAGTTCGTCACATAATTCGTTATTTGCTAGGTACCTCTCAATGAGATATTTTTTTCCCATTGACACAATTCCCAAATTGATTTACTATAGTGATGCTGATTGGATTGGGTGTCCTGACACTCGACGATCTGTCACCAGTTGGTGAACGTTTCTCGGTTCTTCACTGATATCATGAAAAAGTAAGAAACAAACAAGAATCTCTAAATCATCTACTGAATTAGAGTATTGTACTATGTCTACTGCTTGTTCTGAGATAATTTGGCTTCATGGTCTTTTGGATGAACTTGGATTCCTTCAAACAAAGTCAACATCTCTCTATGCTGACAATACAAGTGATATTCAAATTGTTGCAAATCCTGCTTTTCACGATTGCACCAAACATATTGAAGTAGATTGTCACTCTATCCGTGAGGCCTATGATAATCGGGTTATATCCATCCCTCACATCAATACTCAATTTCAAGTTGCAGACATTCTTACTAAAGTTATTTCTCTCTTTGACCAGCCGAATCAATTTTAGGGGGATGTGAATCAAAAAATAATAGAAAGTTCTATTAATTGTTTGGTATTGACATTGGTAGCCATGTCATATTAATAGAAAGTTAGCTTTAAATACTTGAATGGGTGTGGTCTTCTGTTGACAACCTTGCTAGCCTAATAGAAAAGTAGACGTCTTAGGAGCTAACAGCTGGGTGTGCATTAGTAAAGCAACAAGAACAAAGCTGTGGTAAAGACAACATTGTTCCAGATACATATATAATCTTTACTTATATTTACAAAAGTGTACCAGATACACATAATAATTTTTGACATCTCAAATCGACCATGCGAGAAGACAAGCAATATCATATCCGTTGAGCGCTTAGACATACTATCCTCTGATCATCGTGGCCACACAATTCACAACTTAGCGAGACGTCAATACTTCTATCATGAATTCTTCACTTTTGGAAGTGTTTTCAAATTCCAAATTAGATTCTTCAAAATAAGAAATATACTCTACAAATTTGATGAACACCTCATGCACTGCTTCGACCAACCATAGAAGGAAGACCCAGATACTCGCCTCTTTCTACAACTACTCTAACTCCCCAGTGTCAC
>NC_021163.2:19266773-19288786 GCF_000331145.2 Cicer arietinum | reverse complement strand
TAAGGCGTTGTTTCTTCTAACGTGTTCCAGAAAATTCATATCTTAAGCTTCCGTTTGGGATGGTTTTTGGTTTTCTTTTCTAAAACTTTCAAAAACTTAAACCAATTTCTATTTTGAATTTTAGTTTTGAGTTTTTAATTTTTATTTTTGAATTTCAATTCTTAGTTGAGTTTTCGATTTTTATTTTATTTGAATTGAATCACTCTTTTACCATGTATTATTGTGAATTCACTGAGTATATAAAGTTGTTGACACATCAAAATAATTAAAAATAAAAAATATTAAATTTTAATTTTTTAAAATTAATTCAAATATTATTTATTTATAATTTATTTAATTATAATATTTTTAATAATAGTGGTTGAAAGTGATAGTTGGAGGTGGTGGTCGGAGTGTAATCAACAATAACTATAGTGGTGAACGATGGTGGTGTTGGTGGTTGGTTGGTTGGTGGAGATGACGTGTGTTGGAGATGGTGGTGGCGGTTGTTAGAGGTGGGTGGTCGGTGGTGGCAGTGGTCGGAGGTGGGCGATCAGTATGAGATATGGTGGTTGAATGTGAGTGACCAGTGGTGGTGGCAGTGGTCGGAGATAAACGGTGGTCAAGGTGGCAGTTGTTAGAGATAGGTGGTTGGTCGTAGTTGGAGGTGGTGGTTGGAGTCGATGACGGTAGTCAAAGATGGATGATCAATGATAGTGATGATCGTTAGAGATGGTTGTCGAAAGTGGCGGTCGATAATTATTGGAGTGATGATAATGTTGATGATGACATGTTAATTTTAAAACAACAAAAATTATAAAACTTATTTTTTTAGTTGAGTTTTAAGGAAAAACTATTTTAAAATTAAGTAAAAATTCAACTCATCTGCATTTTACTCGAACAAAATTTAATTTTGAAATTATTTTCAAAATAAAATATAAAAAAACTCACCCATTTTAAATAAACTATAAATGTTTTAAGACACAATTGAAGATGATGAAGTGAGTTAATTATTTTTTATTAAAAAAATTAATAAATAGCTAATTTGTGTAAAATGTTTGATTAAAAGTATAAGTATGGGGAGACTATAATTTGCCCGATATTGCAGAAGAAAAAAAAAACTGCGTGTTTTGTTTTTGACGAACTCAAGCCACATATGTTTATTACATAGACTATTGGGCTTTTTCAAAAAATATATTTTATTTGAGAAGAACTTTTCCCACCCCTAATATTACTTTGGATGTAGCAATGCTATATAATAAGATAGACTTTTTCACAAACAAATTAGGGAGGCAAAAATATTAAATTAGAAAAATTAACTCTGTATTAAGACAGTGGGTTGAAATAATTAAACAAATTAAAAAACGATACACTTGATTTTTGATATTTTTTTATTATTTTTCATCATAATATTTTACATTTTTTTTTTTTTAAAGAACACTGTTATACGATATGATAATATTTTCGTGTGAATTACACGACCAACTTTTAGCCATACTAATTTGCCTCATTTTCAAGCTGCTTAATACTTTAGAATTTTCTTAATTAAAACATGAAGTAAACCAAATGAAAACTAAACTTGAAAAAAAAAGTATAGATTAATTTTAGAAACATGAAATAAGTGTGTAGGAAAAATTTAAACCGAACTAAACTTAGGATGAAAAATATTTTATAGGGTCCAAAATTATATTTAAGGTGAGATGTACTCTGAGCCATTTTTAAAATTGATTCACTGTGGACTAACACTTAAAAATTATTAAAAATTCTAACGATGGTGAACGATACAAATAATAATCTATGATCCTCCTCGTCTTTATATACAAAATATTAACTTGATTGACGTCGACTCAATACGAAATATATATTTATTTTTTCTATATTTTATAAAACTATTTAAGTTATTATATTAATCATAAAAATATAGATCACCAACAATGTTACTTCTAAGAAATATCATGTATATGGTCATTGGAGTTTTAAAAAATTGTCCATAGTAAACCATAGTCTGTAATAAAATTGACCTCATATTTAATCATAATTAAAATAAATAAAATAAAAATACCATACAACTTAGAATGACAAAAAAAAGTTAGAATAATAAAATTTTATATTGCTATATATGTCTAGAAATGAAATTAAAAAGGAAAGAAACAACCCTTAAACAAGTTGATAACTCGTTCGTGCCATTGAAACAAAAAACTGATTTGTACACACAAGCATTTCCCTTTTCTAAAATATCATACGATTTATATATACTTTTTGGGCCGTTGGTAGTAGTAATAGGAAACTAATCTTTCAATGAGATAAATTCTACATTCACGCAGTCCTACGGTCTTCCAATCGAGATGATCGGTTTAGAAAAATATAAATTTTGTTATGTAAATATTGTACTTCAATTTGAACAGTTTGATTTAGATCAAATCATCACTATTATCTAAATGCGAGAATTAAATAGAAGTTAAGGATATCTAAATGTGAGAATTAAATAGAAGTTAAGGATAGTTTGAATCTATTATACATACAAATTAATCGAGTGAATGCTTATTTTGATTCATGAATATGTTGGACGTTGTCAGAGTACTCCTTAAATCTATCAAAACTATACCAAAATATCTAAAAATGTCATTTTTGATTATTTTGTCATAAAATATTTTTTAGTAAGTTAGTTTAATCCTCAAGCACATATTTTTGTAGATTAATTTTGTCAATAAAATTACTAGGAAAAAAAATAGAAATGTATTTGCAATTTCAATACATTCAAGAATAAAGTGAGTAATATCAACTATCAATATTCAAATGAATGATTGTTATTTTGTGCATATGCATAACTCATAGGTGATTATAATATCAATCATTAATTCACTCACTTCATCAACTTATCACTTTAAACGATCTAAATCCATATTGATAGTGCCTCACACTTTATTGATCAAAATGATTGTTTTCTTTCGACAATCAATGTTAATAATCGGTATTGTTAATATTGTTATTGTTAATATTGTTAGTATTTTAATGAAGATGGTTATAAAACCATCCACCTTATCGCTCTAGTCCCTAACTCAACTAACAAACCAACTTATTCTAAATTAATTACTAAAATGTGTAATCAAATAATTGAACTTAAGGGATTAATAAATTTCAGTTAAGGATAAATTATTCCGAATAATTTAAATTCAAATCTTAATAGAAATAAACTAATTACCATAGGATTAAAAAAGAAGAAAAAAAAACTACCAAAATGTGTATGTAGATTCAAAATGATTACAAAAGGGAATTATTAAGAAACAAGGGGAAAGCAAACTATAAAGGGACCCTTAAAACTCATTGTTTCTTAAACTTATTCTCCTCATCTTTATCTCACTTTATCTTCACACCTTTTTCCAAAAGGAGTACAATAGTGATATTAATTTAACAAAATATGTGAAAAGTGCAATGTCGATGATAATTGATTTGTTGTTAAACTTCTTTTACAAGAGACTCACAATCTAACAAAGTGGGAAAAGTAGACTTAGGAATATTTTTTTTTGTTTATTTAAAAATAGAATTAGGCTTAAAGTTAACCCAACTATGCAGTATAGTCCAAAACGGTTTTACCATAGATAATCATGATTACGGTGGAACTTATTAACTTGTCATGGGGGCACATGAAATCAGTGACATAATTCGCGAAACTAATAACAAATTAGCAATTAATTAGAAATCATCTACCAATACTAAGGAACACATTGTGACACTGAAAGCTATTTGATCATATATCTGAGTCGATTCACCATACTATTATATATTATTACATTTATTTATTATAATAAGAACCTCACATTTGTATACTTTATCCATCCATTCATTGAATCAGCCACAAACATTCCCTCAGCCTTCCTCTACCACAACAATCCCTGTCTGAGGTCCAAAACATCAAAAACCAAACAAAACATATAAGCAAGCCAAATTAAGGCAACCAAGTGCCACACCATCTTCTCTTCATCACACAAATCACAAGCTTTGACTGTGATCTATGGGCCCCACTTTGATCCCTTTCACCCTCAAAGATAGTATCCCTAATTCCCTATAATACCTCCTATCAAGTAAATAAAAAAAATATACCTTTCTTTGATTCGTTTGTGAGGTGAAAACTAAAAATGAAATTAACTAATGTTAAGGGATCCATCAATGAAACAAAAGGACTTTAAAATTCTTTTCCAACATTATTCTCTTATTAACTAAAATTTATGTATCTCACAACACTTTATATGAATGGTTATATAGAAATCATTCTAAAAAATGGTGAAATTTACATAAATTTTGACCAATAAAAAACAATATTAAAAAGGTAGTGTTAGAGTGAATATTATTAAATTAATTCAGCATTCTATAATTTTTTTCGCCTATTTTAACCAAGACTTCCCACAGCCGTTGGATCTCCCCAAATACATCATCTGACGGTAACCGAAACCTACAGCAAGGACACGTGTTCCTTTTCCCAAGCCAGGGCAAAATACAGACCCAATGAAACAAGTGCTGACATGGCAACTCACACACGTCTCTCCCCACTCGCATCTCATCTTTACATATCACACACTCTCTCCCACCAACACTCACCTCCACCGCCGGTAAAGCCACCACCGTCGCCGCCGAAGCTGCCACCTCCTTAACTCCCTTCCCCCCTTCATCACGACCGTCACAACCCAAAACTCCCACCAATCTCCAACACCGACTCACCATCTCAACAAACGGAATCAAAACAGATCCCAAACAAGCACCAAGCGGCGGCGCAGAATAAGAAGAAACCGTCAACAATGTAACGGAGAAAACATTTCTTAAATTCACCCTCCAATTACAAAACGGTGCGTTAAGTGCTTCGGGGTTATGTTTATGTGTTTCGCAGAGCATGAGAAGGAGCAAAACTGCGTCGAGTTCACGCTCTGTTAAAGAGGTTGAGATTGGAGGTGGAAGCGGTTTAGGTGACGTGGCGTAGTTTGATTGGATGTGGCGAGTGAGGAGGTGGAGAGAGGAAAGAAGATGGCGGGAAATGAGGAGAGACTTTTGGGGGAGAGAGAGAGTGTGGAGGTGATGAAGGGTTAGTGAAAAGAGAGTTGGGGAAGAGAGGAGGAAAGTGAGACGGCGGTGGTGGCGGCGAGTTGACGAGAGAATTGAGTTAGTGAGATGTGTGAGGTGAGATGGAGTGAGGGTTGAAAGTGAAGCCATGATGGTTGCTGTTGTTTCTTCCATATTGCTTTTGAAGTGTGAGGGAGTGTTGTGTGATCATGAAAGAGGCTTTTTTATGTACTACATGTGTGTTGGTCATTAGTGTCATCATCATATATACTCTGCTACTTCCTTTTTGTATGATCCAATGTGTCCTTGATCCCTGTTCCTTTTATTTTCTACTCAAAGTTAATATCAAGTCGGTTATGATATTTTCTCATATTTTAGGAAGATTTTATATTGGATACTTGCACTACTTCACTTTTTTACTTTAATATTTCCTTTTCTATTTTTATTTTTATTTTTATTTTGACTCAACTCTACCTTTCCTTTTATACTACTTCCGATAAATTATTTTGGTAAAGAAAAAATGAGTCTCTTAATATAAGTCTATATTCAATAACTAGCTGTACTTTTTTTAAAAAATATATACCTTTATATAATTCTTTTAAATATTTTGAGAAACATGTATATAAATTATTTATTTTCGTTGTTAGTTTAATTAATAAAGAGCTATATCTAAATATATCTATTAGAACCTCTTTAATGTATCTCGGTATTCTATTTGATTAGCCGTCATAATTCAACTCAATTTTTTTAATATAAGAAAAGACTATTTATTTTTTATTTAATACATAAATTGTGAAAATGTTGAGATTATATATCAATACTCCTTTTATTGTTGAAATTTTTTGAAAAAATATTAAAGTAATTTTATAATTTACCGAATATAATTTCTGTAAATTTGTTTTATAGGAATTAATATAAATAAAATGTAGACAAACTAGTGTAACACACGAGTAATACATGTAATTAAAACAAATAAGAGACTCTAATTAGTTTCTAATTAATAAATGATTTACATTAATGTATTTAATGAGAAAAGGTGTTGAAAACTAATTTCATGATTATAAATAAGTTCTAAAACCAATTATATTATGTTGTAAAAAAAATTTGTTTTAAATAAGATCTAGAAAACTCTAAATTTTGTTTTCTTCACAAAGTATAAGTTTTTATAATTTCAACCAAACGTAATTAAAATAGTAAAATAAATTAGATTGTAGATTGCTAGGAGGGCAATGGAAAATTAACAATGATACATGTATATCATAAATTTCCAAACATCAATTTAACACTTTATTTTTTATAAAACATTTTTCCATAGAAATTATGAAAGCTTTTGTAGAAGAACTAAAGATGGTGTGATAATTGTGGAGATGAAACGATGAACAGTGAAGTTAATTGTCCATATGTTAATGTCCAGTTCAAGCACGATGTTTTAGTTAATGTCAACAAAAACAAGCAGAAGAGAAAACTCCATTTCCAACCATGGCCCATGTCCGTGGCTTGTTGCTCTTGTCGCTTATAAAATACTCCAACCAAAACAATAATGCCATTAGACATTTTCATGCATTCTACTCATCATGGATTTTCTCACCCTTTATTATTTACACGCACACATGCTATTTCATAATGCATCCAGATGAGATCTAATGTTTTCTTACCATTATTGCAAAATACATTCATTGGCGTGCGTTGAGTGTGAAAAGGAAAATGTACTTCTATAAGATGATGGGCATTCTAGACCAAAACATTATAATATCAGGACAACTAGTCATTCCTGTTGTGGGGAAGAACGACATTCGGTGGCAAACCAAGTTATGATTAAAGGATAATATACTCAACAGATATCGGATGCTTTACTAGCAAGAAAATGTTATCGAGACAGGAATAAATTATAGATGTAAAAAAGAAAGATGTAAAATTATTACTAATAAAAAAACATCAATATGTAATAATGAACATAGAAACTCCGTATATAAATTTAATATGACATATGTGTATAGATATATTCTCAAAAGAAATAGATAGACACAATAGATACCCCACCAATAAAATACCAAGGGTTTGTTTGGCAAGACAAATAAACTAGTTTATAGCTTATAAGCTAGGAGACCTTTTGGTAACACTCATTTTACCACAAGCTGATAGCATTTTTTGACTCTTCAACTACATCTGGCTGTATCAAAATTAATGCACAATTTATTCCCACGTCTCATCTCACTAATTTGGTGATTTCTAGAAAAATATCCTATACGTGGAGCCATTCTCAACATAAATTGTCCCTATTTGTTCCAGCTTTTAACAAAATATTAGTCACCATCTCATCACACTGCATCAATCTCTATACCATAAAGTTGAAGGGGAAAAAAGAAAGAAAAAAAAGTCATCCTGAAATGCGGGGAAACTGGTTAACCACATCTATGAAACTGGTAGATCCGTCTATTACTATTAGATCAAATTAATCAATAGTCCAAAAAGTTATTAGTGCTAACCATGTGCAACTTTTTTCTGCTGAAGTGCAAAGTTGAGACAAACATGAACCAACACTAACTGATTTATCAATAATAAATCTTGACTGAACCAACAGTCCAATTTTTATGCTCTGAAACTGCAACACCATCGCAGTTGAGGCCGCATCGTAGTTCTAAATTGCGGTCTGCAATCACAGTTGCAGCTGCAATATAAAAGTTTCAGAGATCTCTACAACGACATCGCAATCGTAATTGTGATCATTGTAGCCACATTTGCCTGTATTTTTCCGTAATATTAAGGTTTGCACCATAACCACAATTTAGAGCTATAGGCCGCATATCGCAACCATGACTTTAAACCTTTGACAGGTGCTGCTTAATTTCTGCACCTCAGAAGTTGAGCGCCCTTCTCTGTTCTGGCCGTATACAAAGGACAGGAGATTTACTTCAATGGAAATGATCACATCTCATAATCCAACTCTTCCTGCAAGACATACCCTTCTTCCCTCATTAAACCAAGCAATCCTTCCAGCAATGCATAAATCTCATCGGACATTTCATTTGACATATCTTTGGCAATGAAGCTCTGTAATCTTCCACTCGTTTCAATCCAACTACTTCCCCGGATCTTCTGCAACCCAATTCCTTTCATCCTTTCCCTAATCTTAAGAGCTTCTTCCCATCTCCCAGCACGCGAATACAAATTTGCCATAATTATATAACTTCCAGTATTTTCAGGCTCAATCTCAAACAAATGATCACAAACAAACTTCCCCATTTCAACGTCGCCATAAACAGAAGCTCCATGCAGCAGAGCACCCCAAACTTTAGCAGTTGGCTCAATTGGCATCTCAGAAATCAATTTTGCCGCTTCCGAGAGCTTTCCAGCTCGACTAAGAACACCAATCATGCAAGCATAGTGCTCAACCACAGGTCGAATGCCACATTTCAAAGGCATAGCATTAAAAACATCCCAAGCTTCACGCACCAGCCCAGAATGAGCACAAGCTGTCAACACAGACGTTAATGTCACTGGATCAGGCCGAATTCCTCTATCTAACATTTGATCATAAAGCCCAAGTGCCAAACTAGCATCTCCATGAGCAGCATAAGCAGATATCATTGCAGTCCAAATTATCAAACTCCTACTCTGCAATCGATCAAAAACCCGCCTTGCCACATGAATAAACCCCAACTTTGCATACATATCAATAACTGCAGTCACCACATATATATTTTGGTCATAACTTCTTCTAACTGCATAACCATGCACCTCTTTCCCCCCTCGAAGATTTGAAAAATACGGAAACAAAGGAAGAATGCTGGCAAGTGTAACAGCATTTGGCTTCAATTTAAAACCAAACTCCTGCATTTCCCGAACCAAATCAAACACTCCTTCAAACTGGTCATTCTGAACCATACCAGAAATCACAGCATTCCATGTACTCAATCCAGGGTTTTCCATTCCCTTTAAAACATCCAAAGCCTTATCTACAAACCCATTAACCATATACCCAGAAATAATTGACCCATAACTAACTTCATCCTTCTCACTCATTTCATCAAACAACTTACGAGCGTAATCCAAACACCCACATTTTGCATACATAGCAATCACAGCATTACAAAGCGACACATCAATCTCAATCCCTTTCTCCTTCATGAAACAATGAACTTCGATTCCCAATATAAGATCCTTACTTTGTCCACACGCCTGCATCACACTAACAATCGTAACAGCATTTGGTACAATGCCTTCCACACCTAACATCTCCAAGTATAATCTCTTGCATTCTTCGTAGAACCCACTCTGAGAATAACCACCTATCATCGAGTTCCACGTCACAATATCTCTCTGCATCATTTTATCAAACACCTTCCTCGCCATTTCAATCCTACCGCACCTGCAATAACATGTGATCAACGCGTTGAGAGCGAAAACGTCTGAGTTGAATCCACGTTGAAGAACGTAACAGTGAATTGCCTTTGCTGATTCGAAGCACGAAGAAGAAGAAGAAGAAGAAGCGAGCGCCTTCAAAATGCAGGTTACGGTGAAGTTATCAGGAGATACTCCTGTGTCGGTGGAGGAAACGAACGACGAGAAGAGGTTAAGCGCGTCATGGAAGAGGCTCTTGGAGGAGTAGGCGATGAGCATAGCGTTAAAGGAGAAGGTGCTTTTGTGGGGAATTTTGTCGAACACGCTGCGTGCTTCTCGTGTGAGATTGGATTGTGCGTAGAAGGTGATGAGCTTTGAGGCGAGGAAATTATTGGGTGTGATGGAGAATAGGAAGAGGCGCGCGTGAAGCTGTTTGCCCTGACGAACGAGACGGTGGTTGGTGCAGTGTTGAATGGTGGAGCCATAGGCGGAGATGTCGAGGCCCCCGCCGTGGGTTTTAAGGAGGTTTCTGTTGGCGGTGAATTGTGTTCGAAATTGAACGTTAAGCGCCAATGCATTTCCGATCCTCATTCCATCATTGCGTGCGTTTCAACACGAGGTTTGTACTCCAACCTCACATGAGTAGGGATTTTCTAGTAAACCTCCAATTCTATGAGCCTGTCGTCACTTAAAGTCCCTTATTTAGTAAAAATTTAAACTAATAATTATATTATTTAAATAGACCTTAAAAGGTATTTCTTAATGTTGGAGATTACACTAAACACTCACGGTTTTATATTCAAGAACTATTATGAAAAATGAATAGGGACGAAGATATTGAGAAAATTAAGATGTTAGAATCAATATATATATATATATAAAAAGATAAATGAGATGCGGTTTACAACGAGAGAGTGAGATAATTAAATTTTAATCATACAATCATAAATGATTATGATAAGTTATGATCATTTGAAAAAGTTATATGATTTTTTCTTCTAATCTTAACATTTATCTATAGTTGTGTGATCAATATTTAACCATCTCATTATAAAACTCCTCTCATTTTATATATATCAAATTTTCTATATTTATAATTGATTGTGTTCTATTTATAGATAAGTTAATTAATTATCTAACTAAGTGGTAGTACAAACTAACTCAATTGTTTTAATGGAAACATAATACTAACACCAAAATTGGCTAATTCAACCATATTACAATACTAGTTTGAATTATTACACTTCAACGTGCCTCCTTAATTCGAACTATCGGAAGCTACTACATCAAGTTCCCTTGTCAGCTTCACAAACTAATCCCTCTTCACTGCTTTGGTGAAGATATCAGCTACCTGCTCATTTGTAGGACAATAATCCACTACTAACTTGCCCTTGTGCTGAGTTGTGTATGGAGTTGTGACTTCATGTATGATACCATGAGCTACACAAAAAAGCTTCAAACTCTTTAGAGGTGTACTCTCATCCTCCATCAGTCCATAAATTTTTTATCACTCTATTTTTCCACCATCACCTTAAACCTCTTGAACATATCTAAGACATCATTATTTTCCCTTATTAGCATCTGTTAGATAATGTTATTATATATTAGTAGTAACGGTATTTTAGACATTTCTATTCTTTTATATATATACATATTGTAACCCTATTAACTGAAGTTTGGTTCATTGTATGTTATGAAACCCTAGAGTGGTTGTCTCTCTTCTTCCTCTTTTCATTGTTAACATGGTATCAAAGAGCTTTGGTTGATTTTGGGATCTACGGTAAATAACAGAGAGATTATTTTGATAGGAAAGGCAACCACCAAAAGAGAAAAGAGAAGAGTAACCATGTTCTCGATTTTGTTAAATCAGTCTCACAAAAACATCGATTGCGCATTCGTTAACCGTTGGATTGGGCTGATTTTTGGACAACAGGTTCGCAACATTCAGGTCTTCATCTTCAACGGTCGGATCAGCGAAACAAAATATGTAGGGGAGAAATCGGGCTCGCACAATACCAGATTATCCCTAATTTATTTTGTCTCAGTGATTGTGTTTTTCGTATTTTCCTATCATTATTTGTTATGGCTGGTGCTAAGGATGATTCTCTTCAAGCACATCGGAAAACACATTGTCCGAAATTGGGGAGAGCACATAAGAAGAATTTTAGGGGGCCATCGTCCAATGTTGTTGCTTCTGTTCCTTCTCTCATTGGCTATAGTCTGGTTCTGTATCCTCATCTGAGACTGCTTCCCAAATATCTGATATTGCAGAACAACTTCAAAAAAAAAACTGCTTGTTTGTTATGACCAGTATTAAGGAGTTGATTTTGGTTTGGTTCACATGCTTTCAATTGTTGTGGTTCTTTGTTGATTTGGTTGGTAATTTAATTGTTCGTCTCTCTTATCTCTTTGGTTGCTTTCTTCTGTGTTGTTGCTCTCTCTGTTGCTTCTTCTGTTTGATTGCTTATCTCTCTAGTGATTTACTTTGTTGCTTCTCTCCATATTGATTGTTCTATTTGTTTGCTCTTCTCTCATGTGGTTCATCTATTTGGTTGTTTCTCTCTTTGTTTAGTTTGGTTTGGTGTAGTTTAGTTTGGTTTGATATGATTTAGTTTTGTTTGGTTCTATTTGGTTTTGTTTGTTTTGATTTGGTTTCGTGGTGCTACTTCTTTGGTTGTTCCTATTTGTTGATTTTGATATGGTTGTTGCTCCTTTTTTTGATCGCTCCTTTTTCGTTTTGATTTTTTGTTGGCTTGGTTCTTCTCTTGATTGTGACTATTTGATATGGTTTCTTGTTGGTTTGGTTTCTCTATTTATTGTGATTGTTTGGTATAGCTAACGATCCTCTCTTTTGCTTTTGCTTCTTCTTTCGTTGTTTCTCTCTTTGTTGGTTCTTCTCTTTGATTGTTGCTTCTTCTTTGGTGACATCCTTTTTATCCCCCCAATTGTTCAACCACCTCCTGCGATTGTTGATACTCCTCGTTACCCCTCTCGTCAACTTTGTTTGAGCCCTCTTCCTATAAAGAGGTTGTTCGTGATCCTCTTTGGCAACAGACTATGGCAGAAGAACTATCTGCATTGCACAAAACCAATAATTGGGAATTAGTACCTCTTCCTCCTAGAAAATGTGATATTGGGTCTCGTTGGGTATACAAGATCAAAACTAAGTATGATGGGTCAGTTGAGCGCTACAAAACACGTCTTGTTGCTAAGGGTTTCTCTCAACACTATGGTATGGATTATGAAGAAACTTTTGCTCTTGTAGCCAAGATGACCATTATTCGTACTCTTCTTCTTTACAGATTGTTGATTTGTTCACAAAGATGCATTCCATTAAACGTTTTCGTTTTTTAGTTGACAAACTTTCGATGCTCCATGTTAATGCATCGTGAGTTTGAGGGGAGATGTTAGATAATGTTATTATATATTAGTAGTAACGGTATTTTAGACATTTCTATTCTTTTATATATATACTCATTGTAGCCCTATTAACTGAAGTTTGGTTCATTCTGTGTTATGAAATCCTAGAGTGGTTGCCTCTCTTCTTCATCATTCTTCAAAATTCATCTACAAAGGTGATGAAGTATTTATACCACCTAACTTAAGTATATCAAACAATCCACAAATGTCAGAATAAACCAAATTCAATGTTTTAGTAGCTCTAATGGGAACTTAGAATTAAAAGCTAATCTAGATTGTTTCCCAATCAAATATATAGTACAAGATTTTTCTGGCACCATTACTTTAGGCATACCTACCACCATTTGTTTAGACTTTAACTAACTTCAAATTTTAAAGTTTAAGTGAACATACCTTTTATGTCATAGTAAGATGTCATTATCAAACATTGTTGCTGCCAAACAATTTGCTTCTGCAACCTTGATACTTGTCTTGAAGGTTATATTTTTGGACAAAGTGGACTTCAAGATCAATATTTTGGTTTTATCAAACAGCTTCAGTGTGTCAGTCTCCATCACCACTGAAAAACCTTTTTCAACTAGCTAACCAACAGTCATCATATTAAACTTTATGCCTGATACAAACAACACCTTATCAATGATAGCTTTCTTGACATCTTTTCTTTGAATTTCTACATTTCCTATGCCTTCTGCAACTAGAAAATTATTATCAACCAACCTCACGTTGATTCTTTTGCTTGCACCAAATCAGTCATCTATTCCTTATTTCCAATCATATGGTTGGAACAACCAGTATCAAGATACGTCGCCTCTGTGTTTGATCCTTCATCACACGTAGTAACCATCAACATAATATGATCTGAGTCTAAATCCTCATAAGCCAAATTAGCTTCTTGTTCCCTGGTATGCATATTCTTTGCCTTTCCTGACCAACACTCATCAACATAGTGTTCGTACTTCTCAAATTGAACCACTACACTTTCTTTTTGTCATATGGTTTCTTCTTTTTTTGATTCTTCATTGACCCACATCCCTTTCTTGAAAAGGATTTGGGTTTATCTCATTCTTGGCCTTCTTTGTATTATAATTCTTGTCTTTCTTCTTCCTCCATTTCTTCTTGTCAACCTCATTCTTCTTGAACTGAGCTAACAAAGTTTACTCCCTTTTTTTGACATTTCCTCTCTCAACCACCTTCATTCATGAGCCTCCATGGTTCCAGGCAAATCTTCAATTCTTACTTCATCCAGCTTCTTTGTTTCATCAATTATCACCACTATGTGATCAAATTGAGAAGTTAGAGTTCTTAGCACCTATTCAAGCACAACTTGTTCAGTCACTGTTTCACCATAATTCTTCATTTGATTGGCGAGTATAACCAATCTTATAAAGTAATCAATTATGTTTTCATCACTTTTCGTTTGCATAATTTTTATATTGTATTCTCAAAGCTTACCTTCTTAACTTTTGCATCACCACCATAGCTTTTCACCAAATAATCCTAAACATTCTTTGAGGATGTGGCTTCAACAATCTTTTCAAAGACTTTTGCATAGTGATTGAATGAAAAAAAAAGTATTTTAATGTCTTTCTTCTTTGCCTCCTGGTGTGCATTCTTCTGAGCCTTAGTTGGATTTGCAAGGAGAGCCTCCACACTTGTGGTCACTTGTTCATACACTTCTTGAACACCAAAAATTACTTTCATTTGAACAGTCCATCTATCTCAATTCTTCCCATCAAGAAAAGGTGTATTAGCATGGCAATTTCCATTACCCGCCGTGGTTAGTTCTTCACTTGAATTCGCATATCGAATAAAGCTCTAAGATACCAATTTCTTGGAGATTGCACTATAAGCTCATAGTTTTACCCTCAAGAACTAATATAAACCATGAATGAGATATACATATATTGAGATAACTAAAACGTTGAGCATGTGTGTATATTGAATGAAATAATCTTTCTACATTTACAATTGATTGTGTCCTATTTATACATGAGTCGTCTACCTGTCTAACTAACTTGCAGTAGAAACTAACTCTATTGTTTTAATGAAAACTTTAAACTAACACCCAAATTGACTTATTCAACAATATTATCATACTAAGTTAAATTATTACACTTCAACATGTCTCCTTAATTAACTGATCCCTTCTCAACTTCACAAACCAACCCCTATCCGCTGCTTTGGTGAAGATATCAACCTCTTGCTCATTTGTAGGACAATAATCCACTACTATTACATAATACCTTCTTGTTGTTAGGTTTAGTTGAAATTGAGGATTTGAAAAAGTCCCACATTGCTTGGTATTGTAAAGGAAGAATGAGCTCAAGGCTATACATATGACTCAAGATTTTCATTACAACTCTCATCAATTAGAAGCATTTTAAATTTGCATTTGATTTTTTTATTTTATTTTATATTCGTGTTAGTGTGTTTTGAGATGTAGTTCAAATATTTCCTTTGGAGAGTGTAGGTGTACTAAGGACCAGGGGGAGTATGAGAGAAGTTTGCGTGTTGTAACAATTCTCACATATAGTGTATGGTTGTGTTGTTCGTTCCTTTTTTGGAGTCTCCATGTTGTTTTTATTTGTATTTTGATTGTTGTTTAAATTTTTTTGCTTTTTATTTTTCCAATATTTGGCATCAAAGCTTTTGGTTTAGTCCAAGGAAATAGAGTTCTTAGTATGCTTTGTGATTGCAGCTTTTTCTGATCTTCCACATTTGAAAAGAAAGGTTATATTGTAGAAGTATTGTTTAAGAAATATTATAGTTAAAAAAATACTTGGTTATTAAGTGGTCTTTTTTTACTCACCCCTCTTTCTTGTGAACCTACCTAGTGCACGATTATAGTATGTCAAGTTCTGCTGAGAAGTTTATGATAAATAAATTTGATGGATGAATCGATTAATTTTGGCTTATATGAAATTCAAGTCAATGATATGTTGATACAATTATGATTACACAATGTGTTGACTAATACACGAGCATTGGTTGAAATTGACACGAGGTGTGATGTGAGATTATGCCAATTGTTGAAGAACTTCCTGTTAAGTTAACATGGAAGTTGCACCATAAATTTTCAGTTGAGTTTTCGACATGTAGAAGAAATTCTTGGAATAGTTTAAAGTTGAAATTTTTGAAGTGATTTAGCTTCAAGTAAAACTCATTGAAGTATTTTAACTTCAAGTGGAGTATACTTTTTATGGTGGAGTATGATAGATCTTTTGAACTATGATTGTCGGTGTAGACAATGAAAGTTGAAGATGCATCAATTTCAATAAAGGTTGAGATTGTTAGTTTTGGTTGAAATTAAGGATTTGAAAAAATCTCACATTTCTTAGAATTGTAAAGGAAGAAGGAGTTCAAGACTATATATATGGTTCTAGTTTGTCATTACAATTCGCACCAGTTAGAAACACTTTAAATTTGTATCTGATTCTTTTCTTTTATACTCTCATGTTAGATTATTGTGAGATATAGTTCAAATATTTGTTTTAGAGAATATGGTTGTACTGAGGGTCAGGGGCAGTATGAGAGAAGTCTACATATTTTAACAATTTTTACATTATGTTGCTCTTCGGTTGTCATTAGACAACGACCGTGATTTTTTCTCCGATTTTAGAATTTCTACGTTATTTTTGGTGTTTTGATTGTTATTTTAATTTCTCTGTTTGTTTATTTTCCCAACACTTATGAGCCTCGTAGGAAATGAAGTTTACAATGTTTAAACTATTTTTAGTGTTTAGGTAAAATTTGCCTTAAAAAAATTATATTTTATAGTGCAGCAAATCATATGCTATGAAACCCAAATACTTCAAATTTGGTGATGTACCGGTGTCAAATACGTATTGGATACCGATACTCCATGAATACTCGCAGATCTGTATTCAAGAAGTATCTGAATTTTTATTTTAAAAAAAATAATTTATCAGATGTTTTTAAAATGCTTCATGCATATGTATCTTAAGAAAGACGAAGAGAATAAAAAAAAAAAAAGAGAAAGAAATAGGATTGTGAGATATTGTTGTACATGAGGTGTTGAACGTCTTGAATCGTGAAAATTGTCTCTTGATGAATCACACTTAAAAATAATATATTTTTTATTGGATGCTGGTAATGATGGAGAAAAGACAATTAAAAATATTTTTGAATTGTTAACTATTAGATATGGCATATATCTATTTCTTTTAATGATGTTTTTGTTGATATCCTAACATATACATTAAAATATTTTATGAAAGTTTGATTCATAATTATATATTTATGAAAAATGATCAATAAATATTTCTTCGCAATTATTTTACATGTATATAAATTTTAAATAATTTGTTTCAAGGTATTTACATTGTATCGTTTTCTAAATTTAAATTTTTTTTTAATCATATTCGCATATTCATGTCGTGTCGCACATAGACTATTCGAGCTTCAGAGATCAGAAGTAACATAGACTCCTAATAGAATGGGAGGATAAGGTTTCCTACAATAATAATAACACGTAGTTTCATATAGTAATTAATTTAGATCATTTGATTTGAAATGATCAGTAAATTAATTTTTAACAATCTTAATCAATAATTGTTTAGATTAAATGGTTGAGGTCAATAACTATGTCACACCATTTCTTTTGTTACCATGTTATTAGAGTAAGGTATTTCCCTACTTTACCGTGACTAATTTTTGTTAGAAAATCTAGTTGCTCCTCTGGTGATTTTTTCCTTGTCCACGTTGGATGAATCAAAATATTTCATTAGTGTAATTTATTTACTCTTGTCTTATATTATTAGGTTATTTCACTAAATCGTATTACTATCATCTTGCAATATAATTATGTTTTCATTTTCTTAAATGTATATTTATTTTACTTTCATAAGAGACCACTACGCGAAAAAACGCATATTACAGCGCTTTTTTTAAGCCATTTACAGCGCTTTTTCAAAAAAATAAGCGTTGTGGAATCGAGCGTTGTAAATGATACAACAGCGCTTTTAAAAAAACGCTATAAAACATGTAAATACAATGCGCGCTTGTTATGCACATTTTACAGCGCTTCTTCACAAAAAAGCGCTGTAATATGCACCCCATTATATGAGTTATGGGTCTACTTTTAGAGCGCTTTTTAAAACAAGCGCTGTAAAATTCACACCCATAATTTCATATATGGGTGTGCATTTTACAGCGCTTTCTCAAAAAAGCGCTGTAATATGCCCAACCATAATTTCATATATGGGTGTGCTCCTCACGGGCTCTTGCAAGTTGGGAGAAATTTATATCTATTGTGTATTATTTGTTATTGTGTTTCTGTGTTTATTCCCCATCATCCTTCACTTGAAAAAAAAATTGAAAAATTTATTCTGTTTGGTTCCCAAGAAAATGACAGAAAAATGACATGAAAAGGGGAAAATTAGAACTTTGGGAGAATGATTAATGGAAAGTGAATTTGAAAATGGAGAATCTTTTAACTTGAATTGAATTGCAATGTATTTTGATGGGTGTGAGAATGAAGAGTGAAGGGAAGATGGATATTAGGGTTATGTTTGTTTCTTGAGGTTTGTTAATTTTTTTTTGTTCGGAAGGTTAGAACTTGAACTAGCTTATGTAAAATTGAATTTTATTTTAATAGAGATAAATAACTTTTAAAAAAAAATATTATTTTGCGTAAAAACAATTTTCTTTTACTCAAAAGTTATGACAATTGAGAATTAATTAAGAAATGTTTAGAGAACGGTTTTTCTATATATTATTTAGAATTATTGGGGTCATTTACGGTTTTTTTTTTCTTTTTTCTGAAATCACCTTCAAATTTATTTTAGTATATCTTTAATTTAAACAAGTGATTTTTTTTGTATATTTTGATTTTTTTTCTCTTGTATTATTTTGTGATTTTATAATTCAAGTATGACGTTATGTTATTCTTTGTCTTAATGTAGCATTTTTGTTTCTCGCATCGTTGTGGTGTTTTAGTTGTTTCAAATTTGCATTTCTTTTATTTGTTGAAATACATGAGAATGATTCATTTAGTCGATACTTTATGTTGAATAAAAGACTTATATCAAATTCAACGCTATCTTAACCTTACATGTGACTTGTCAACACGTAGTTAAATCGCTCATGTGAGAGACCACATATAGTCGATATGAACTAATATCAACAATTTTTTTTTTTGAATATGAATGAGATTAAAGAATGTGGATCTTGTATTATTTTTTTTTTTATCATTGGTCATATGTAGAATAGATTAATTTGATTGTTAGAATTAAGTTTTTGATTAGTTAATTTTTCACGACCTTCTTCAATATTTATGTGTATCGTTAACGTGTCTTTTACTTTATTGTTGATTTTAAAATGTGGACGAAGAATATCTCAATCCATAATTAATTTCGTTGTACTACTCTCCTATTAACATTTGAATAAAAAATATTTTATGCAAAAAAAAAATAAGATTTAAGTTTTTTTTTTTCTAAAATAAAAATTAATAATTGTTATGTTTGCTTGTAATATGTTACTATTAATTAGCGGCTTATTAAGATTTGTTATTTAGTTAGGAAGTAAATATTTATTTGTTTAGTTAGCATCACTATGTAAATTATATCATATTAGAATGATATTATATATTACATTTAATTCAATCAATTCTTCATACATATATATTAAATATATATTTTTGACAAAATATAAAAAAATATTTTTTTACAACTATTTTAATTAAATATATTTATTAACAATACGTTTACTCACATTCTTCATGTATTAAATATGATATTTTAGTGTAAAAAAATCCTTGATTATAAAGTTATTTTATTCCTCTCAAGTCTCAACCACCCTTAAACATGGGTGCTGCATTGAACATAATTTTGTTTAACACAAATTAAAACCTTTTCGCAACTTAAAAACTATGCTTATTGATAGAAAATAGGCTAAATTACATTTGTGGTCCTTTAACTTAATCTCAGGTAACGTTTTAGTCCTTTATCTTTTTTTTTTCCCGATTTAGTCCTTTATTCCTAACAATATCAAATAAAGTATGAAAATATGAGTTTATTTGAAGATTTGCGTTACGAATTTGATGAAATTTGTATTATATTGAAGAATATAATTAATTTTATAAGTTTTGATTGAATTTTTTTTTTGAGTTTTTGTATAGAAAAGGATAACATTGTTGAAATTTTAAAACATAAAATATCAAATTGTCACTTAAAATTAAAATAAAGGACCAAGTCGGGAAAAAAAAAAGATAAAGGACTGAAACGTTACCTAAGATTAAGTTAAAGGACCACAAATGTAATTTAGCCTAAAAAATATAAAATTGATTACAAACCACTATCCTATTATAACAACAACTCAATATTTTAATTCTCTAATTAACGAAGAACTGCAATTTAATTATTAATAAAGATCAATCAACCACCAACAACAAATCTGACATCTACTTTGAACTAGATCTAACCAAAATTAGTAACAACACTTTTGATACAACTTTGATTAATATTAACAAGAACTAATTCACTCAATAATGTGTTTGATACAACTTTACTTAATGTTAACAAAAACTAATTCACTCGATAATGTGCAGTTTCAAAAATAAAGTTTTTAACCCTGGTCAAATATTCCTAAGCTAACAATATATCCTAATATGAAAGCATAAATTACACCACAATCTCCAATTGAGATAAAATTTAAGGAAAATTTTATTGTAAAATGCAATTCCATAGAATAATAACAAGTGGAAAAATAAAATATCACCTAATGTTGAACGAATTTACTCATCGAATAGAACCTACCAATTTTATGATTAATAATAATAATAATAATAATAATAATAATAATAATAATAATAATAATAATAATAATAATAATAATAATAATAATAATAATAATAATAATAATAATTAGTATTAGTGTTGTTAATATTATTAAAAAAGAAGAAAAAGAAAATAAATAAGCACCATTTTTTAGGGTTAGGTCCATGTAAAGAAAATAATAGATTTTGATGTCCTAATAAAAATAAGCATCAAACAATAGGAGCCCACCCATAGAAAAAAGAAGGGAAGAAGGCTGCCGCTAGAGTAACCAGGGAAGAAAAGAAAATGAGGGAAGAAAAGAAAAAGATTTAAGTCTGATGGTGGTAACAGGTGTGTATTGTGAGATATTTCCAAAATATTGGTAATATATGTATCTAGAATTGATTATATTTAACATGTTACCGTTGTTGGTGTAGTGGTTGTTTTCCTAACGTTGGAACCCTTGTTCATTTTGAAAAGGCACAACTGTTGATTTAAAACGAAAAGGTGCAAGGGAGGGGTCTGTTTTGCCATCAGACCATTGCAATGATTTGGTAAATATATGAACGGTAAATATATATGTCCCTTCGCAAACAGTGGCAGAAGAAGAATTGAAACTATTTACCAAGTGACATTATTTTCCTATAAATAGGGTCACTTTGGACAGAATGCAAACAACGAATTCAAGTAATTGCCATCCATTTTCTTTCACTCATTCTCATATACTAAGTCAACTTATTCTTTTCTATGCATGAGAAAAGAATAGGTAACATTATTTTGTAACATACTATTGAAAAATATTCTTGGTGTTAGTGCAAATCATATCAAGGTTTCCAAAGTACCCTGAAGGGGATTCGCTGGTTATCTCATTTGCATCCGATTGGTGGGGGCGAATCGAACCTAAAGGCCAGTGTAACAACACGCTTTGGAATTTGCTACATATAATCTTCATCAACAATTTCACTATTAAAGTCTTGCAGCAATTGTCACCAACACAGATCAAACAATCTTTAGGTTCGAATATATTTTTAATCAATGGCTGCATCACTAAAAGAAATGACTTCTAATTTTGTGAAGTTGGAGAAATTCGATGGAGGAGATTTTATCCGTTGGCAGAAAAAGATGAAATTTCTTCTAACAACTTTGAATGTGGTGTATGTTTTGAACACCACAAGACCGCTGGAGAAGGAAGTGGAAACATTAGCAGAAACAAGAGAAAGGCATAAGTGGGATAATGATGACTATATATGCATGGGCCATATTCTCAACAGAATGTCTGACTCCTTGTTCGATATATATCAAAGTAGCATCTCTGCAAAGGAACTATAGGAGAAATTAGAGTCAAGATACATGCAAGAAGACGCAACAAGTAAGAAGTTTCTTGTTTCTCAATTTAATAATTATAAAATGGTTGATAGTAAATCAGTAATGGAACAAATGCATGAA
>NC_021163.2:19265951-19266466 GCF_000331145.2 Cicer arietinum | reverse complement strand
TTTAAGAAAAGAAATCGAGATTTTGATAAATCTCATGAAAAACACAATGGTAATAATGAACAACGAAAGAAAAGAAAAGGAAGTTGTTATCATTGTGGAAAACCAGGACACTTTAAAAATGAGTTCAGGTTCTTGGAAAAGAAGAACAAAGAGAAGAATTCAAGTGCAACAAAAGATAATCTTGTTGCTGTCATTTTTGAACTCAACATGATTGAAGATGTTTAATCTTGGTGGATAGACTCTGGTGCTACCCGCCATGTGTGCAAAAACAAAGAACTATTTAAGACCATTGATGAAGAAGATGGAAGTATTTTGTACATGGGAAATGCCTCAACTGTCCAAGTAAAAGGAAAAGGAACAGTGGAGATTAAATTCACTTCTGGAAAAGTACTTACTCTTAAAGATGTATTTTATGTTTCTGATGTTAGGAAGAACTTGATTTATGTACTTTTACTTAACAAGTTTGGTTTCAAATGTGTATTTGAGGGAGATAAATTTATTCTCTCTAAAGGTGG
>NC_021163.2:19265389-19265704 GCF_000331145.2 Cicer arietinum | reverse complement strand
TATTAGATTTAATTCACTCTGATGTATGCGATTTACATGGTTGGCCTACAATTGGTGGTAAAAAGTATTTTGTCACTTTTATTGATGATTACTCTAGATTTTGTTATGTTTATTTAATGCACTCTAAGAATGAAGTTTTAGACAAATTTAAAATATTTAAAGCACAAGTAGAACTTCAACATGAAACTTTTATTAAGTGTTTTAGAAGTGATAGAGGAGGAGAGTTCTACCATCCTGAGTATTTTGAGTCCACTGGTATTGTGCATCAAACAACTGCACCATATTCTCCACAACAAAATGGAATTGCAGAAAGGA
>NC_021163.2:19262819-19263891 GCF_000331145.2 Cicer arietinum | reverse complement strand
ATTTATAGTAAATTTCATAATGGAAATGGTGTTATGATTTGTTTATATGTGGATGATATGTTAATCTTTGGCACCAATTTAGATGAGGTAGAAAAAACTAAAACTTTCTTATCAAAAAATTTTGATATGAAAGATTTAGGTGAAGCAGATGTGATTTTAGGAATTAAAATCATTAAAGATGGAGTAAATATTGGTTTATCTCAATCTCATTATATTGAGAAAGTGCTAAAGAAATTTGATCAATTTAATTGCAAACCTGTTTCTACTCCATTTGTAGATTACTCAAAGGTAATCAAATGCTTGATGTATGCCATGACCTGTACTAGACCTGATATAGTGCGTGTTGTAGGTAGATTAAGTCGGTATACTAGCAATCCAAGTAAAGAACACTGACAGGCTGTTAACAGAGTATTAAAATATTTAAAAGGAACAATTAACTATAGTTTAATCTATAGTGGATATCCTTCAGTTTTGGAAGGATTACAGATGCCAGTTGGGTAACTTATGTTGAGGATCATACTTCCACAAGTGGGTGGATCTTCAACCTTGGTGGAGGTGCAGTTTCTTGGGGATCAAAGAAACAAACTTGCATTGCCGACTCCACCATGGCTGCAGAGTTCATTGCCCTAGCTGCAGGTAGTAAAGAGGCAGAATGGCTAAGAAATTTGTTATATGAGATACCAATTTGGCCAAAGCCAATGGCACCGATATCCATACATTGCGATAGTCAATCCACACTGTCCAAAGCATATAGTCAAGTATATAATGGAAAGTCTAGACATATTGGTCTAAGACATAGCTATGTAAAGGATTTAATTTTAAATGGAGTAATATCCATAGTGTTCGTAAGAACTAAAAAGAATCTTGCAGATCCTTTGACGAAAGGTCTGACAAGGGACATGGTGTTGAAAACATCATTGGGGATGAGACTCACGCCCATATCTAATTAATCATCAATGGTGGAAAGTCGACTCACACTTGAGTAACATCAAGTCTTGAGTTCAATGATAAAGTACACTATTAGAATGATTGCAAGTACTTGAATATAGATACATCCCAAAGATTGAAAGTA
>NC_021163.2:19247971-19262541 GCF_000331145.2 Cicer arietinum | reverse complement strand
CTTGTCTACCAATCTATTCGGGATAAGTGGAACCCATAGCTTACTAAGTAGTGGTTCAAATCGTAAGATTCCATTATCTGAAACCATGATATTTCCAAAATTATGGGACTAAGTATATTTTGAAAATGGTGGGGGATTGTGAGATATTTCCAAAATATTGGTAATATATGTATCTATAATTGATTATATTTAACATGTTACCGTTTTTGGTGTAGTGGTTGTTTTCCTAACGTTCGAATCCGCGCTTCGCTTTCTTTTTGGAAAAATTCCATTTTGAAAAGGCACAACTGTTGATTTAAAACGAAAAGGTGCAAGGGAGGGGTCAAACTTGGTTCACGCGCGGACCAGTACACTGTTTTGCCATCAGACCATTGCAATGATTTGGTAAATATATGAACGGTAAATATATATGTCCCTTCGCAAACAGTGGCAGAAGAAGAATTGCAACTCTTTTCCTATAAATAGGGTCACTTTGGACAGAATGCAAACAACGAATTCAAGTAATTGCCATCCATTTTCTTTCACTCATTCTCATATACTAAGTCAACTTATTCTTTTCTATGCATGAGAAAAGAATAGGTAACATTATTTTGTAACATACTATTGAAAGATATTCTTGGTGTGATAGTGCAAATCATATCAAGGTTTCCAAAGTACCCGAAGGGGATTCGCTGATTATCTCATTTGCATCCGATTGGTGGGGGCGAATCGAACCTAAAGGCCAATGTAACAACACGCTTTGGAATTTGCTACATATAATCTTCATCAACAACTTCACTATTAAAGTCTTGCAGCAATTGTTACCAACACAGATCAAACATGTATCAAACTTGTTCTGTTTGATTTGCAATTTTAATATGTTATTTTGTATATTTATCTATTTAATTTTGAACTCGGTAATTAAATAAATTGTTTCCAAAATTGAAATTAAAGTTTTAATTTTAATTAAAATCATAAGAAAAAATGTCATTTCTTAATAGATCCAAAAGATAAAATTTAAAAATTTGGTGGTATTAAATTTAAAATATGATCAAACTCATTATGTCGTTCAATTATTAGTGATTTAATTTTATAGTACAAAAACATATTAATTTTCAAAGGTTATATAGAAGTTCTCTAAAAAAATATATTAGTATATCTCTTGAATTGATACTAATTAATATTAACGTCGATTAAAGGAATTGATATTCTTTTTTGTCTTTTGAATTATTATTAAAAGAATTATAATCAAGAATTTTGAACCAATTATACTTCTATAAACTTTCTCGATCTTGTCTAATTTGTTATGATTTGCTCTATGACATATCTTTAAATGCAAGTTGTTTGTTCAAACACTCGAGATATTCTTTTTTGTCTTTTGAATTATTATTAAAAGAATTATGATCAAGAATTTTGAACCGATTTTTCTTCTATAATCTTTATCGATATTGACTAATTTGTCCTGATTTGCTCTATGACAGACACTTAAATGCAAGTTGTTTGTTCAAACACTCAAGAAAGAAGCTATGGTTTGGTTTAAAGGGTTGAGGTAAAACTTCATTGGTTCATGTAATGAACTATGCAAACAATTCACCGCATATGTCACAACCTCCAACAGCATAAGACCACTACTAGTCTAGATGCTATTGAGAATATAGACTTTTTGAATATACTTCTGGAATATTATTGATAAACTTTGATAATGTTACAAATTGATGATAAAGATACATATATATAAGATGAAACAAAACAGAAAAGTTTAACAGCAAGCTAACTGCAAGCCTAATAGAAGAATATCAAACTAATAGATAACCAACTAACTATAAGTGATAAGGAATCAATAACAAGACTCAACTTATCACAAACTAGTAAATAATTAATAAGCAAGCTGATGTTGATATCATAATACTCCCCCTCATGTTGGGAGAAATATAACATGATGGCCCAACTTGGTAATGAACTGATGAAACTAAGTCCGAGGCAAAGCTTTGGTCAAGGGATCAACTATGATGTTTGGCTGGAACACTAATAAGATTAAGAAATCCTAAAGCAACATACTCTCAAGTAAAATGACAATTTATGTCAATATGTTTTGATCTTTCATTAGTTGTAGGATTGGTGGCAAGATGAATGGTTGATATACTATCACTATAGACCATAGTAATAGATATATTCCTTTCCATACTTTTAATATTTGCTTAAGGCAAAGCAATTCATAAGTTAGCATTGCTACAACCCTGTACTCTGCTTCAGTAGACAATTTTGCCATTGTTGGTTGCCTTTATGATCTCCATGATATCTATGATTCTCCTAAGAAAATACAATATCACGTGGTTGATCTTTTGGTGCTCATGCAACTACCCCAATTTGCATCAATGTAGGCAGATAACTTCAAAAAGAAGTTTGTGGAAAACTAAAGTCCCTGACCTGAGGAAGATTTGAGGTATCTTAGAATATTACGAACTTCATCTAAATGAAGTTTGCAAGGTTTACTCATGAATTGACTAAGTTTATTCACCGCAAAGGTTATGTCTGACCGTGAAACATTTAGATACATAGGTTTCCCTATTAGTCTTTTGTATTGAGTAGGATTTGTAAGTAGTTCACTATCATTTTCACATAGAGACATGTTAGGATCCATAGGTATTGACAAAGGTTTAGCTCCCAAAAAATCTTTTTTCCTTAAGGAATGGAAAAATGTACTTTCGTTGACATAAATGAAAGCCTTTGTTTGCTTTAGCTATCTCTAAACCAAGAAAATATTTTGGGTTTCCAAGCACCTTAAATCTAAATTGTTTCTCAAGTTGGTGTTGAGTATGATGCAACAACTCATGATTAGGACCTGCCAATATAATATCATCAACGTAGACGAAAGGATGATTAGAGACTTGGTTTAACCTTTGCTAAACAAAGAATTATCTGCAGTGCAAGGTTTCAAGCCAAATTGAGCAATTGTTGAATCTGTCTGTTAGCCACTGGCGATAGGCTTATCTCAAACCATAAATAGATTTGTTTAGTTTACAAATTATGTTATGTATCTCCCCCTCAATGGGATAACCAATTCATAACTTCATATATACATTTTCCTCAAGGGTGCCATTTAATATTGCTTTATTATTGTCAAGGTGGAGAAGATGCCAAGTTTTTAAATAGCCAAAGCAAGCAATATCCGAATTATGGTGAGACGAGCAACAAGAGAAAAGGTGTGGAGATAATCAATATCGGACTGATGCGTAAAACCCTTGGCAACCAATTGTGCCTTATGTCTATCAATGCGACTACCTGCTTTATATTTGATTTTATAAACCCATCTTCAATCAATGGCACACTTGTGAGGAGGGAGAGGCATAAAAAGTCCAAGTATTATTTGCTTCTAAATTTGTCAGTTAAGACGTCATTGCATGTTTCCAATCATCAAATTCTATTGTCTCATGATAGAATTAAGGTTCATAGGTAGAAGTAACCTAGAGGATGAAAGGCTTATAATTGTGGCAAAGTTTGGAATATGAGAGATGTTTTTGAATTGGGTATTTGGTGGTGCAGTTATAGTCATTAAGATAAGATGGTGGATTGTGTGGTCTGGTTGATTGTCTAATACTAGAGGGAACAACAGTACAAGGAGCTAGTAAATAAGAATCAAGTGGAAGTTGGTCAATATGATCATGCTCTGAATCATGAGGGTTAGAAATCTACGAGGCATCTAAAACAACATGAGTAGTGGGATGTAGAAGAAAATCAGGTACAAGCTTTGGAATGACAATGTGTTGGAGAAAGTTAGGAGCAAGATCTGTATGTGAAAGGGTGTGAAAGGGGAATAAAGTTTCATGACAAATAAATCCCTTGAAATAATGAATTTTCTAGAGGAAAAGTTGTAAAGTTTGAATCCCTTAAAATTAGATAGGTATCCAAGAAAGACACAAGGATCTGCGCGTGGAGAAAATTTATTTCTGATGTATTGAATGATGGATTCATAGCACAAACAACCAAATACACAAAGATAATCACAATTATATAGGAGCTATTGAATAAAGAATCTCAAAAGGAGATTGCTTGTCCAAGTGGAGAGAATAAGTATGATTGATAATATGAGCTGCAGTCGAGACACAATTGAGGATGCAAACACGAGAAGGGGTGGTTGAATTGTGTTTTTAAAAGTTGGTAACTTTTTGATAATTTATAAATAAATTAAAAATTAGTTTGGTTGTTGGTGACTTACTTAGAGTAGAATTAATCAGATTCAAAGGCAACAAACAATGAAAACATAATTAATTTGACACGTAGATTTATCTTGGTTCACCACTAACTTGGCTAAATTTAGTCCCCTAATTCAGAAAGCTTTAATCCACTAATTCAAATACCTTGAATTACAAAGCACCTGACCTTCCAAAACAGTCTTGCCAAATAGTCTGACAACCCCAGACTTTTGAGGAACAACACCCTTGACCCTACAAGCCAACTCTTCTCCTAACAATTTGACAACCCCGAATTGAAGAAGGAACTAAACCACTATCGGGTTGGATATAAAATATTGGAACTTAAGTGATTGCTTCTAAAAAACTGATAATAATAATAACACTAACACTCTAAGAAAAGAACACAGAAAATATTTTTAACTTGAACAAATATATCTCTCTTTGAACTCTAAGACTACTATTTTCTGCTTTTCGATGATTTTCTTTTTCATCATTGAGTATCTATTTATAGTTAAAATTTGGGCTTCATTTTAGTCCTTGTTTAATTCTGGATTATATTTTGTTCATATTGCATTTGTAAATTCTTCAAATTGATTATGTTCTTTTTTTGTTTAGATTGAGATTGAAAATTCTTCAGATTGATTTTGTTGGTAATTTGTTCAGATTGCGTTTGTAAAATTTTCAGATTGATTATGTTCATATTTTATTGTAGACAAATCTTCTACAAATCTTGATCAAACATTCTTTAAATCTTCTTCAAATCTTGACCATATCTTCTTCAATTATAAATTTGAATAAAATCTTATTTTAGAATTTCTTCAATTTATAAATCGTCTTTCATACTCTTTGAAGTCAAATATATTGTTCTCATTAAATACTTTTATTATCATCAAAATTCTAAATATAAAATCAACTTGGTTCCAACAATAATCTCCCCAGAATTTGGCAGTAACTCTTGAGTGAAAATAATGTGCACGAGCTACATTAAAAAGGTGTTTATGCTTGCATTCCCCATTGAATTTTGTTGTGGTCGGTAAGGGCAAGAATATTGGGGTTGAGAACCAAGTTCATGCAGAAAATTATTAAGAGCCACCTCGTTGGAATTATTAGTGTGAATATATTTATTGCCACAGTCAAATTAGGTACATACAAAAGAAAAAATTTGTTTTATACTTTGAGACTTCTCATATTTTAAATTAACAAATATAACCAAGTAAAATGACTATGATCATCGATAATAGTTAAGAAGTATGATTTATTATTGTAAGTGGGATGGGCAAAAGGCTCTTAAACATCACAACGGATTAGATCAAAATTCTTTTTAGCCAAGTTATTGTTAGATTGAAAAGGCAAATGATGAAACTTTGTCAAATGAAAAATGTTGCTAGGAGAAGACTTAAAAGATGAAGGCATTGTGAAATCCATTTTATTAGCAACAACCTTTAATGCAGGACCAGATAAGTGGCCTAAATGAGCATGCCACAAACTACTATTACTAGAAGCGTGATCAGATAAGTGGATACAATGCACGATTTAAGTGCAGAAATATAAGAAACATGATGAATAGAAGAATCCAAACTAAAAATAGGATATTATATGTAAATACCATGATAAAGATCACTCTTACCAATCATTTTCTTCTATAGGGGATCTTTAATTCCAAAAGAATCATTATAAAAAATTAGTTGTAGACTAGAAGATTGAGTTAAGGCACTAACCAAAAAAATTAGTCGTAAAGAACATGTTGAAATTGGATATTAGGATTAAGAGTAACACTCATAATTGCTAAAAACTTGAATTGTGAAAAATTAAGTAAAGTAACAAACTTATTTGATAAAAGTACATGAATTAAGCATGTCAAGATTGTATAAAATATGTGACATGGTTCTAGAATAAATTATCCAACGATTTGGAAAATCTCTTTTGGAACTATTCAGGGAATATGTAAAAGAAGGAAAATCAAGAAAGGTGAAACACATAACGACAAGAGTGGTAGCCTTACCCATTTGATATTGGAAGAAAGCAATAAGATGTTGATATGTTGAGTGATCATGGTTTGCATTTCAGTAGAAGATGAAGCATAATTGGTACCTGATTTATAGAAGATGGAGACTTATTTAATTAGGTGGAAATCCATTAAGTTTAAAACGCTTCTCTTTGATATGGCCTTGCAATTGCAATGTGAACAAAGAGGACATACACGTTTACGAACATTAGATTTGAGGTTTGATCCTTTCACATTAAACACAATTGGGGAATTCAAATAAGGTTCAGGACTACCAATTTCACATTATTTTTCCCCTTGAGTGATCATAGAAAAACTTGATTGATGAGAAGAATGGGATGAATTAACAATATATGACCACAAATCAGAGCAAAACTATCAATTAAACCTATCAGAAAAGTCATGACATATTTTGGTTGAAGAAAATCAACGAGAGGTTGAACACCACCACAATTGCATGTGTGAATGGGTTTGTATTCCCCAAGTTCTTCCCATAAACCCTTGAATTTGGTAAAATGTTGATTGATAGAGAAGGAACCTTGATTGCAACTGAGGAGATATTTCGTTAATTGAAGAACCTTACGACCATTATTTTGATGAAAATACATATGAAGATCGTTCCAGATTTCAAAAGCAGATGCAAGTAAATCGCAGAAGCTTGGATTTATTTGGAGATAGAATTAAGAATCCATGAGCCAACAATGTTGCTATTGTGACGCCATAAATGAAAGAGAACATTGTTTTCCTGAGGTGCAAGAATGGTGCCATCGACACAACCGAGTGTATTGTGTCCAAGAAGGGCCATAGTCATTGCATGGCGCGAAAAACCATAATTATCGCTGGTGAGAGGGTGGGCGACAAGAACAAGACCAGGATTATCATATTTTGAGATGAAAAAGGAATTGGCATTTCCTGTCATAAGTTCCTCCATGATGAAGAAGAGAAAACTAAGAATATTTGATCAATTTACTATTGGTACCATATTGAGAATAGATACTTTTTGAATATACCTTAATAATTTTACAAAGTGATGATAAAGATACATATATACAAGATGCAACAAAATAGAAAAGTCTAATTGTAAGCTAACTGCAAGCCAAATAGAAGAAAAACAAACTAATAGACAATCAACTAACTCTAAGTGATAAGGATTCAATAATAAGACTCAACTTATCACAAACTAGTAAATAATTAATAAGAAAGCTAATGTTGATATCATAATAGACGCCATCTACCAAGGGAAGGACGAGTCAATGAGGGATTACATTGAAAAATTCACCAAAGAAACAATTCAAGTGAAGAGAGGTAAATCATATGAGAAAATGAAGATGTACAACCTTGAACAAGGACACAAGGAGATAAGTGAGTTCACAAAGAAGATTTCTCGAAAAAGATCCAAGATACTTGAATGAGATGCTAGCAAAGGCTCAATAGTTTATCCAATATGAAGAAAAGATCAATATGCCAAGGCTCACTGTGGAAGAGGGATGGAGAAGTCTGATGCAGACTTGCACCTAGATGAAAAATCCAAAGAAATAGGTTGATGACCTCCGGGGAGGTTCTCCGAATACACTCTGCTAGGTATCATAAGAGAGTGTATCTTGAGAAAATGCACAAATGCAAGATTCAAAGAAGAAGGAGTATGATTTCCCCTAACAACTAATGGAAAGGATATGGATGGACAAAACAAAATATTGCAAGTTCCATAGGAGTATTGGCCACAAAATTGAGGATTGTGTACACCTTAAAGACACCATTGAACAACTTATCGAGAAAAATGAGTTGGGGAGGTTTACAATATAAATTAATATTTTATATAGATTATTATTCATATCCTAGAATTAAATCATACATTTAATTTTGGTTATAAGCACAAGACATCATTTATTATGTTATTAACAATATAATATAACAAAGTCCTTATAATAGATAATTCATTTAATAAAACATCAAGTATAACTTGATCATGAGACCCTATTAAACATTATAACATTATTATTAAAATACTCATAGTCAAAGTATTGTTGTTAATTAGGATGACAATAATACATCGAGACTATTATATGATTAGATTGACGACCACATCTCACGAGTCATGGATATGAGATATCAAGTCAACACATATGTATAAAATATAAGGTGTGATATTTATACTGGATTGACCCGCCATGATGCTACATAATTTTTGTGTAATGTCACTAGTGATTCTCATGCGATTATAGTGAGTAGTTATTTGACATGAAGTCACTACGATCTCTACATGGTGATTTGTAGGCTTTAAGGCCATCAAACATTGTATGTAACAGCAAAATCATAAAGGTGGTTGTTGGGTCTATAACAAACCATATGGATATGTGTGAGTGATGTAGATAGGATTCGTACATCCTACATAACAAGAGTTATGTCTTGGCCACTCGATGAGGTGAAACTGTGGAAATGCATGGTCATGCTAGAATGGATCAATATGTGTTTGGGTTCATTGGTTTTAAGTGGAACTATAGGATCGAGAAATAAAGAATTGATCATTGCAAGATCACGCATATTGTGACTTGCGTTCAATTAGACATTTGGACGAAGGGACAATTACAACAAGTATATAGTGATTGTGGTAAGGTTTAAATTGTATCACCGATTTTCAAGAGGTAAACACATGAGCCCTTCTAGTCAATTTTTTTGGGCACGTGATCCTTGGCTAAAGGAATTTTCTGCTCATGAGAATGATTTTAAAAAGAGTTAATATATCTCATGATTCCACAACAACAAAAGGGGTAACTCTGAAGAAAAAATGACTCGAAGATCTCTCACTAGGCCAAAAAAGACAGTGAGGTTGCATAAACTACTTCAGAAACTGAGAAAGAAATGGAAAAGGAAAAATTGGCGAATATCCTCCCTTTAGATATGTCAGTAACTAGAGGGCGCTTAAAGCAATGGATACGACCATATGCTTACGGAAATGGAAATTTCTCTAGTCCTGAGGAGTACTTTCCTTCTACCATGGTGATTTTCGACTGGTTTTCAAATTCAATGGAAGCTAGCATCAAGTCTATAAAGAGGAAACTCATCGAGTTGATACAAATAGGGTCGAAGATGGCCCTTTTATGGAAGGGGCCCAAAAGGGCGCCAATAGTTTTTTACGAAGAAGACATGGTTGGTGGAGTCCTGAACCATCACAACATGTTGCTAGTCTGGGTGTGCATGGCCAACTTGGATGATCAAAGAGTTCTAGTCAATACAGGGTGCTCTTGCGACATTATGTATGCAGACCTATTCAAAACGCCACAACTTAGAGATAAGGCTTCAATGACTCCACTAGCTTGCTTCCCTTGGAGCACGTTGAATTGATAGTAACGTTCAGTGACAAAGAAACAAGGAAAACATTGAAGGTGAGGTTTTTGGTGGTGAACTCCAAATCTTTATACAACTGTATTGTTGGAAGTTCGACATTGCTTGAGTTATGTGTAGTATCTTTGAAAATGAATATGAAGTACCACATATTCGACTATTAGTTGGCTACAATATCAGTTTACCTAGAAACGACAAAGAGGCAATTCCTGATCTCACTTAAAGGAAACAAGTCCAAGAGTTAAACTACTACGAGGAAGAGTGATCCTGCCATAAAGGGGAAGCTCGATCCTTCAGAATCGACAAAAGTAAATTTTACTTGATACCAAAATTGAAGAAATTGAGAGTAAAAAAAAATTGAATAATTTGCAAAAGTTCTCCAAAACCCTTTTAGTACATAGTTTGAGTTCTCTTATATGATAGGTTTTAATTTTTTTGGAGAAAAATAAACCCTTGATACAAGATGAGGCTATCATCATCCTTCTCCTTTCTTAACTTTTTTTGTCAACGCCCTCTATTTTCTTTTACTCTTAACTCCGGAATAAAACTTTAATTTATTTTTAATTCTCTTCTATTTAAAAAAGTCTTGCCACAATTTTCTTTTTTGTGTAAATAGAAGAATAAATACTATAATAAACTCACACACACACAACTATAAAGTATTGAGTTCGAACTTAGGACAAAACGTCAAACTTAACAATATCGATATTTGATAATTGAACTAAGATTTAAAGACAAAATTTACTTTAAGCTTACAATTATGTTGGACCAACATGTGTTGGTTTACTCTTCAAATAGCTATAACTATAATATGATATGTTGTTTCAAAAAGAACAATTAATGACCCTTAAACCCTTAAATCTCAAGGCAAACTGTTTATAGCTTAATTAAGTCCATATTTTCAAAAAAAATGAAAAGAGAAAAAATGGATTACCATTACTAAATTTGAGGCAAAGACACACTTTCAACAACCATAGTCAAACCTCACTTAGTGGACTTCTTGCTGTCATGAAAGTGGTTGGGGCTAAATCATACACCCAATGAGTTTAATTTAAAATTGGGAAATAGAATTAATGTAAATGAAATGTTTGTTCCTTGTCATCATTTATTTAGATAAAATATAAAATGTCATACTCAATTATCCAAAAAAACTATGATACAATGTTCAACTTCAATTTAAGATTCATGAAACTACTCTTAAATGTTGGAGAGACACTGGTGGAGATGTTTGTAGATATTGATGGGTAGTTTTTAGTAGTAAAGTAGAGGGACCAAAATTGTGAGTCATGCGTATATGGCGGCTTGTGTGAAGTCATAAGCCGGTGCAATAACACAGTCGGCAAATTTGAGGCCGTCCGATTAAGATAAGATAATTCATATTTCAATATCGGTATTTTATATTAAATGAAAAAAAAAATTATCTTAAGTTTAAATCTCTTAATTTTGATTAGACGATCCAAAAGTGCCAACTACAACTAGTATAACCGTGCTTAATACAAATTTAGAAAAATCTTAGCCAAATTTCGAGTGGGCCTAAATCAAATTATTCATTCCATAAAATGTGTTTTCCAAAATCATATTTGTTCACAAACTCTCAAACTACATTTCCAACTCTCTTATAATAAATGTATATAATCTTGTAAAAATTTATGGGTAATTCATTGCTGCACACCATTATTCATGGAAAATAATAAAACTAATTTGTAAAAAGCAAGCCTTGAAGGTTAAATTACTTACAAGCATAGAGAAAAGAATGTTAAATTGTTTGTTTGGATTAACATACATTGAACTCAAAATTCAAAATGACTTACAAGTACAGAACTTTTGAAACATGCACCTAGGAGGAATTCCATTTTGAACCAACTAGACTGGAAAAAGAACTGGATGCTACTTCAGCAATATTTTTGACAAGGCCATATTTCTTGTAATCCAAACCAATGCAATACATCCTCTCCAATCCTTTTCTCTAGATTTTTCTTCCAAATCACAGTTCATTCAACACTAATGATAGCCTGGAATTGTCTTTTTCTCGAAAAACAAAGAAACCCATAAATTTAAGTAATAAGATAGTATTTAGTAGGTAGCACCGACACTTCAAATTAATGACGTGTCTAGTATCGGACACACGTCAGTGTCAGACACCGACACAACATCGACATATATTGTTGAGTTCAATCACTTTTTCATTTTTTCAAAAATATAATCGATGTCAATGTGCCAGTGTCGGTGCTTCATAGATATCCCTCATTATTTGACAATAGCCTTACTATTGGAATGTGTAGAGAAGGACTTTTTAAATGTATCACATAATTTACCTCCACTGTTAGTTCATTATCTCACAACAAGCTCAGACAATACTCTCTGGTCCTGACAATTTGGTATCCCAAACTTGGTGCCCTGGCTTGGGAGCAACACATCATGTGACTGTTGATGGTAATAATCAGATGTAATGTAACGGTTACCAATATAATTTGATGAAAAAAGTATCAATTAATTGATAGGGACTACTTTCGCGATTCAGTTAAAATAAGGGGACCAAAACTGCAATTAAACCTCATATAAATAAAATAATATTGTTTTTTAAACAAAATAAAAAATTAAGAAAAATTCTTGAGTACTGGCAAATGTGTATTGGTAATATGAATATTTTGACTCTGTAAAAAAAAATTCATCAAGTTTTGGATCAAAATTATGTTTGAGGGACCAAAACTGGAGAGAAATAAAATGAGGGGGCTACTTTCGCGATTCAGTTAAAATAAGGGGACCAAAACTGCAATTAAACCTCATATAAATAAAATAATATTGTTTTTTAAACAAAATAAAAAATTAAGAAAAATTCTTGAGTACTGGCAAATGTGTATTGGTAATATGAATATTTTGACTCTGTTTCATTAATGTAATGTACTTTTTATAATTTTTTAAGATATTAAATTAAATGTTCTGATTTTTCGTTTATTTTAAAATAATTTTAAAAAATAAAACATATAAATTTAATAATAATAAATTTAAAATATAATCAAACTTATTAATAACTAACATTTATTTAGTTATTAATATTTAAATGTAAGAATAATAAAATATATTAATTTTTAAATGTATGAATTCTACAACAACAAAAAAATTATTATATCTAGTTGTAAAAAGGTAAAGTAAAGTTGTTTGATTTTATTTGTGCCCATTAAAATTGATTAATTTTTTAAAACACAAAAAATGTAAAATAGGAAAATGTAGAAAAAAAACCTAATCATATACATTTAAGCTAATCTCAGAACCAAGTCATAGCCACCAAACCTAATCACAGAAGCTTATTTTCTCAACCTCGCTGCCACCAAACCTCACCCATAGCCACCACCGTCGCCCCTCGTCGCACTTCGCCGTTATCGCCACCACCATCTCAACTTCGTCTTCTTCGTAACTCTCGCTTATGAGCTTCGTGACATTCTGGACCTTCAGCGCTTCTCATTTATGTTGATTTGCGCTTCTCATTCCTTAAACATTTCTCAGCTTTTTAAGTCGATTTCAGTTTCAATTTATTGAGGTATTTGATTCTATCACTAATGCTACTTTCTCGTTAGTCTGCGACATTAATCTTATTACGTTTCAATTCAATTTTCTAGTTCACTTGATTTGTGTTTGTTTAGAGGCAGAGATTTGAGTTGAAGCTTATTTTAACTTCGCTTAGGGTTTTGAATTTCCGATTTGTTGTTGTGTATGTTTAGGAAATGATGTTTCTAACTTGATCTCATCGTGTTTGTATATATCCTCATCGACCAATTCTTGCAGATCTTAGATAGTTGTTTCATCTTCAATCACCAATACTACCTCGTACAACACTTCAACTCATCAGTTATCAACTATCATTACGGTAATTCAATAATTCCTAAAATTACATGTTTCTTTGTGGAAATTCACGTATCTCGCTGTTTTCGATCTTTAATTTTCTATTGTTTTCTTTGGTATTATGAGTTTTAATTATTCAGTTTAGTCTAATCAGGAACAGAAAACGTGTTAAATATTGGAAGTTGAATTATGATCCTTCTGTGTAATGCCTAATTTCAGATTCAGTGCAATTCCCTAACCGGTTGCACTGTGATTGATGATTTTGGAGACAAATTGGTTAGTGTTTCCTCTACATTTTTAGGTAATAACGTTTTCAATCACTCATAGGACCACATGGAAATCTGGTTCTTCATTTTTGTCTATTTAATAAGCACAATGAATTCTTAATGCACGAACTAGGAAATAATCCACAACCCTTTGCTGAAATATTTGTATAATCATCAGTTTCATGGCCACTTTCTTCTTCTTCTTGTTCCTCTTCTCGGTATTGATCGGTGAATGGTATAATATCAAGGATATTTCTGTAGTTAACAAAGGTTTTCTTTTCCTCACTAACCAATTTGGTGCTAGGTTGTTCTAACAGAACATATTGTTGTTTTCTTGGAGCATGTTGAGGTGGTTTTAAAGTCATAGCCTTTGCTGCTGGTAAATACCGATTTATCATGAAATCTTGAGATTGTTTATCAGTAGAACTGGTTTTACTTCTACACTTGTTTGCATCCAAATTATCCAAACCATTTTCACTACACTTCATAGATAATGAAGACAGTGTTTCTAAGGCATAGGTTAATCTATATCAACATTTGTCCACATTATTCAATGCTTAATTTCAATTTTGTTTAGTTCTTTAATTTTCTTCTGATTTAGTGTTTATTGTCTGTTGTTTCTTTGAACATTTTCAATTTGCAACTTGCTTTAATTGCAGATACATTTTTTTCCTAAGATTTGAGTCTATTGTCAAGTTGAAGAAAGCCAAAGAGTTCACATTGCCGCCTTTGCTACTTGTATAGAGCTATTTTCAATTAAGCTTTATGTCTAATCTGTTTTGAATGATTGTGTCCAAAACTCTTTAGTTTTTTGTTGATATATGGTCATGTATTTATGTTATCTGAAGATATAAAGAAAAGGATTGCAAATGCAAGTTTCATTTTTAAAATTTCACAATTTTAAAAATGGCAGAGACAGATTCGAACGGAGACGCGTCCTCCTCG
>NC_021163.2:19245302-19246383 GCF_000331145.2 Cicer arietinum | reverse complement strand
TTCTTTCTATTCAAATTTCTTTATTTTGATTCAATTATCAATCTAGTTACTAAAACTATTAACTCGTTTGTTCATTGGTGATTAATATTTTTTCTTAAATTAATCATTTGTTTAATCATACAAAGAAATTAAATTCAAGAAAAATATAGAACATAAAAAGGTTGAATGATGTAAGACTAAAATTAAGTTTAATTATGCAATAATTTATAGTTTCAATTATCCTATAAATTCACTAATTAATTGCAGTACCAATCACTAATAACTAGTTGATTAAGAACATGCAAAAAATGATTAATTTAAACATGTGATTAAAGCAATAAAAAGATTTAATCAAATAATAAAAAAACATTTTTATTGCAAGATCTACCAACCACTATAAAAGAATTTAATTACTCATTTTTATAACGAAAATCAAAACATAAAATAATGGTGTTCATCAAATTAAAAAGAATGATAAAGAAAATCCGTGAATAAGATAATTTTTAGGCTAAATTACATATGTGGTCCTTTAACTTAATTTCAGGTAACGTTTTAGTCCTTTATCTTTTTTTTCCCGACTTGGTCCTTTATTTTAATTTTAAGTGACAATTTTATATTTTATGTTTTAAAATTTCAAAAATGTTACCATTTTTTATACAAAAATTCAAAAAAAAATTCAATCAAAACTCATAAAATTAATTATATTCTTTAATATAATTCAAATTTCATCAAATTCATCAAATTCGTAATGCAAATCTTTAAATAAACTCATATTTTCATACTTTATTTGATATTGTTAGGAATAAAGGATTAAATCGGGAGAAAAAAAAAAAGATAAAGGAGTAAAACGTTACCTGAAATTAAGTTAAAGGACCACAAATGTAATTTAGCCTAATTTTTACTCTAAAACTCAACATTTTACTCCAATTTTAAACACTCAAAAATCAATAATTTTTTACTTCTCAATTTTCTCTTTAGTCTCGTCGTTGTTCCTATTTTTCTAGGTGTGACTCTCCTCCTTTTTAATATCTGGGGGCTCTTTTTTCATACATTAAGCAAACAATTTTTTTATTTTATTTTTGTACATTTTGTGCTACACATG
>NC_021163.2:19238164-19242201 GCF_000331145.2 Cicer arietinum | reverse complement strand
TTGGAATTGAAACGAGAATGAGAAGAGAATGAAAGAAGGAAAGTGTTTGAAGAAGAAATTGGAAGAAAATTGGGAATGGAAGAAAGAGAGAAAGCATACCTTGTTAGGGTTAATAACTTTGAAACTGAGAGAGACAACATCATTGTTGCTGAAACTGAATTGTGTGAACTTCACTGTCACTGCTCGATGCAAGAGAACCTTATTTTACTTTAAACTTTTTTGGTTAATTATTATTTGGATTAATAGTAGGTAAGAATAAAATGTCCTAAAAATTTATATTTTAATTTTGGATTTTTTCTTCATATTTTTAATTTAATTAATAATATATTAATAATTAATGCATCTAGATAAATTTTTATCATAAAAATTTATATCATTTTATTAAAAATATGTAAAATCGTGATTTTTTAGTTAAAAAATCTGAGAGATGAAGTAAAATTGTCGACTTTTAAAATAAAGAGATCAATTTCGTAAATGATAATTACAGAGGTACTAAAACTGCAATTAAACCTTATTATTTTGGTGTATGCAATATACACATATTTTGGTTTTAGTAGATATGAAGAGAGAGAAAAAAAAACATTAATTTTCGTCCCTTTATTATTAAGTTATGAATTTGGATTATTCGATTCTCTGATCTAATTCTCCTTCAATTTTTTCTAATAGCTTATATTTCTTTTAAATTTGTATTTTTTTTATTTAAAATTTGTATTATTTAGATCATATATGTAAAGTATTATACAAAATTTAAAATTATTTGATATATTATTAAGATTTATGAAGATTAACAATAATTAATTAAATACATAAAACTTTACTGTTGATGTATCTCAATAATATATAAAATATTTTTTAATTGTGTGAAATTTTAAATGCATTATCTCTATGATATATACTTTTATTGAGAGAGATTAAAGGATGTTTAAATTGAGAGAATTCAAAATCTTAAATTATCCACTTTCGATATTTGATTTAACTATGTGCATGTGAATTTTCGGAACAAATAAATTGAAGTAAGATTATTTATATTTAGTTGAATTTCATGCGGTCTTTAAAATAAATATTTTTTACTTAAGTTAATAAACATAACTTAAAAAGTGAAACAAATTTAATTTACTAAAATTAAATAAATAAATAAAATTTATGCAAAAAAAAAAGTTATAAAGTAAAAATAAGTACATATTCTTTTATTCTCTTTCTCTCTTTTCCATGTTATAACATTATGCCTTCAAATCTCTAGATTACATAACAACAAACGTGAAAACAATCTATATAGTTTTCTGATATTTGACTCAAATATTCAAAATCAGCATAACATGAAGTTTTCAAAACGAGTCTATATCAATTCTTTCAGCATTTTTGAAACGAATCATTATCAATAATTTTGTGTATATTGGCATGAAGACAAAGGAAGCAGATGATACGTTAATTAGAGTATGTCTCATAGACCATCATCAAACAAAACATATTTAGGGTGATTATTAGAGGATGCACAAATCTTTGTCTTCTTTGTAGCATTGACTTTCATCAGAACTGTTGAATTCTTCAAAGCGTTGACTTTCTCCAAAGTGTTGACTTCGTTAGAGGAAACATAATAAATTATAGTTAGATGATCAAATGCTTGATGTGATTATCAGAGGCATATGCAATCACTTTCTTGTCACGCTTAATAGGGTCGGGTCGAAACAAGATATGCTTAATGGGTAAATCCCTTTGTATCGTAATAGGATGAACGAGGAAATATTGTCTTAACTTTCAGGCATCCAGTATCAATGCTATCATGACTTTCTCGATTTTCTGATAAAGGATCTATGGCCCTTGCAACGCTTTTGCTGACAAAATATATTAGTTGTTGTTCTTTGTTAGTTTCCCCGATTAATGCGACACTTACGATTTCAACATTAACGGCTAGATAGACTAACAAAGTTTCCCCTAGGTCTGGACGGGCCAACACGAGTGGCTATGATAATGTGATATGTAGCTTATGTAGGGAGGTCTCACATTTTGTCATTCATTTGAATTGGACTTTTTTTTTCCAGGAGCTTGTAAAAAGGTAATGTGTGTTGAGTAGAACTTGCGATGAATTGGGATAGCATTGCCCATGTACCGTTAAGATTATGTATGTCCTTTGATACCGGACTAGTCATTTTAATAATTGCTTGACATTTTTAGGGGTTTGCTTTTATCCCTATTTCATAGAGGTAAAAACCTAAAAACTTCCCGACTTTGACACTTAAATACATTTCTCAAGATTTAGTTTCATCTTATATTTCTGGACCTCGTTGAAAACTTCTTTTAGATGAGCCACGTGGTCAAATTCTTACTTGGTTTTGGTTATCATGTCGTCCATGTATACTTCCAACATTTTCCAAATTTGGTTTCGAAAGATTTTGTTCATCATTCTTTGATAAGTTGCTCCCATTTATAAGTCCAAATGGTATGACATTTTAGCAATAGTTACAAAATTTTCTTTGATTCCCCGATCCTTATGCTCTTCTACGCCCCAAGATTCAACGAATGAAAAAAAAAAAAGAAATATTGTTTCCGCTTAATGACTCTTTGTACTTATCGTATGACCACTTTTTTGAGGCGAATCAAAGCCAATTGTTTAAAATGATTACTCTCCTTTATTTTTTATTACACACTCATATACTTTGAGAATCAACCGAGTTCTCGTGTATATATTTTTCAAGTGTCAAAATACTTAAAATATTTTATAATTTCACATATTTCAAATTCCAACATTTATTATCATAAAATAACATTTTAAAATACTAGAACAATCAATAATGAAACTGGATTAATTTAGAAAGAGCGTAACGTAGAGTCATTCGTTACATTGAAAACAATACAATTAAGGCAGAGGTTACAATGTGGGAACGAGTGTGTTTAGCTTTTGTTGAAGGCATAACAAATGCTAGTTATTCTTGTAACTTAGGACTCAGATTAGTCAGCTTCCAAGAATAATAATTGTCCAAGTTTGAAGCGATTGATTTTTATTTTATTTTTGCATCCCTTATTTTTGCATGGACCGCTCTTTCAAGTTTTCAATCCATTGGGATGCTTTAATGTTTTGCCTAAGTCGCCTTTTAAGGTTTTCAATCTATCGAACCCATTTTTCAATAATTTTTAATTTTTTTTTCAAGCATAATATTTTTTGACTGCATCTGAATTTCCTAGGAGTGGAAATTCCCCTCCATCCATTTATGCTAGTATTAGAGCTCCCCCAAAAAAGATTTTTTTCACAACATATGGTCCCTCGTAATTCGGGGTCCATTTTCAACGAGAATCCTTTTTTATGGACAATATTTTCTTTAACACTAAGTCCCCTTCTTGAAACTCTCGAGGACAAACTTTTTCTCGTATGGTTTTTTAAGTCTTTTTTTGATATAGTTGGCCATGGCACATAGCTATATTTTTTTTTTCTTCTATGAGATTCAATTGGTCATATCATGATTGAACCCAACCTGCCTCTTCTAGTTTTGTTTCCATCAAGACTCTGATCGAAGGAATTTCAACTTCAATGGGAAATACCGGTTCCATTCCATACACGAATTAGAAAGGAGATGCCCCTATTGAGGTGCGAAAAGAGGTTCTATAGCCATGTAATGCAAAGGGAAGAATTTCATGTCAATCCTTATATGTCTCCATCATCTTTTGTATGATCTTCTTGATATTCTTATTTGTTGCTTCTACAGCCCCATCATTTTCAGAAGATATGGAGAAGAATTATGGTGCTGAATTTTAAAACTATCACACAACTCTTTCATCATTTTGTTATTCAGATTAGTCGCATTATCAATGATTATCTTATTTGGCAAACCATATCGATAAATCAATTCTCCTTTGATGAATCTGACAACCACACTTCTCGTCACATTGGCATAAGAAGCGACTTCAATCCATTTTGTGAAATAATCAATAGCTACTAGGATAAATCGGTGCCCATTTGAAGCTTTAGGCTCGATGAGCGCAATAACATCCACTCCCCACATTGAAAATGACCATGATGATGTTAAAACGTTCAAAAAGGTGGG
>NC_021163.2:19152996-19237515 GCF_000331145.2 Cicer arietinum | reverse complement strand
GTTTTACTATTGAATTATATTTAATTATAAAAATTGAACAAAAAGTTTCCGATTTTATTGAAATAATATTTAAAACTAGTAATGGTAATAAAATCGATCATTTATAATAGGAAAATGTCGGGGATGAGTTTCACTTCGAATCCAACCTTGGTGTCTAATTTGATCCTAGTTACTGAATTCGTTTATTGAATTATTACTGAATTCTCTTTATTTATTTTTTTGCCCTAATGTCTTAGTGACAAAACCTATAATTCCAAAGTAACCCATAATTCCTTAGTGGATTTAAGATTAGAATTAAGCTTTACAGTACAAGAGTTCTCTTTTCAAATTGCAACCTTTGCAATAAATTTAATTGGTTTCATGACCTCCATCTATCCCTAGACTACAATATCATGAATTTCTCATATCAAGCATTCGTAAAGTTCACTCTCGTTTCAAAATACGAATCGTAGAACCCTTTAAAGTTGATCTTACCCAACACACGTTTGTTGAGTTAGTTAAAGTGGTTGAGGTTGAAGATTGTGAGGAGTTAAATGAATACGGTTGTTACACTTATCCCTAACAAATAGGGTTTAGTTACTCATGATAGAGATAGAAAAGATAGGGATTAGAGAATAATTACAAGAAAGATTCATGAATGATTCTTGATAAAACTGCTCCAATGGTGTTAGAAATTGCCGTCTTTGAGTTTCTCTACTAAGACACAAGTCACCCAACTTTCCAATCATAAAAAGATCTCTAAAAAGTGATAAAAATGCGTTTTTATACATTCCGCCGTGTGCCACGCACACCAGGTTCGGAATTTGCACTTCAGGCACAAGTAGACAGAGTCAGGAAGGCCGAAATGCGCCCCAGACGCAAATTTTTGCGCTTCAGGTGCACAACCTTTGTTGTATGATGTATACTGCATTTTTCTCCTCTTTAGAGTCTCAATTTGGTTCCGGTTTCTTCATGAAAGTTGTACCTATGGATCGTAGTTTTCCTTTGCACTTGGTTTGACTCCAATGGGACATCTAAAACTCCCATATGGCTGAAATACTCCACATAGGTCATGTTGATTTCTCACCAAAATTCAGCACTACACTAAAACAAAGAAACAACGCAAAACTACGAATAATCTCTACTTAATAAAGGAAATAAGAACATAAACATTTTATTAAATCAAAGAACTAAATAAACAACATATGTCAAATAAATCCTTAAATTAACTAATGATTAAAGATAGATAAGACTAAAAATAATGAAAAGTATGCATATGATGAAGAGTCATCACGTTTGATATGGAATCAATTTGGAATCTCGAGTTTCCCACTCTCCTTTTGTCTGATGGATGACCAAAGATAAGTCTCCATATACCTCAAGGACTTTTACCTTCGATTCAATGGTTGCTTTAATGTCCAAGACACATGCCTTGTTGTGCAATCAAAACACAATCTAGCCGTAAATTGAGTGAACTGGTTCTTTGGGGAAATCAAAATGGCTCCAATTCCATGCCCCAATGCATTAGAAGCACCATCAAACACCAAAGTCCATTTTTATTTATTAGATGATTCAGTCTCTTCAAATAAAGTCATTATACCTTCATCGGGGAATTCACACGTCATTGATTGATAATCTTCTACATGTTGTTGGACCAAATACTCTGCTAGTACGCTTTCTTTGATAGCCTTCTGTGTAACATAGACCAAGTTGTATTCTAATAACAACATCTACCGATGGACAATCCTTCCAGTAAGATCAGGTTTCTCAAAGATATACTTAATTGTGTCCATTTTAGACATCAACCAAGTTGTATGACATAACATGTATTGCCTCAACCGACGAGCAACCCATGATAATGCGCAACATGTTCGCCACCACCGTCGCCGAAGCCGCCACCTCCTTAACTCCCTTCCCCCCTTCATCACGACCGTCACAACCCAAAACTCCCACCAATCTCCAACACCGACTCACCATCTCAACAAACGGAATCAAAACAGATCCCAAACAAGCACCAAGCGGCGGCGCAGAATAAGAAGAAACCGTCAACAATGTAACGGAGAAAATATTTCTTAAATTCACCCTCCAATTACAAAACGGTGCGTTAAGTGCTTCGGGGTTATGTTTATGTGTTTCGCAGAGCATGAGAAGGAGCAAAACTGCGTCGAGTTCACGCTCTGTTAAAGAGGTTGAGATTGGAGGTGGAAGCGGTTTAGGTGACGTGGCGTAGTTTGATTGGATGTGGCGAGTGAGGAGGTGGAGAGAGGAAAGAAGATGGCGGGAAATGAGGAGAGACTTTTGGGGGAGAGAGAGAGTGTGGAGGTGATGAAGGGTTAGTGAAAAGAGAGTTGGGGAAGAGAGGAGGAAAGTGAGACGGCGGTGGTGGCGGCGAGTTGACGAGAGAATTGAGTTAGTGAGATGTGTGAGGTGAGATGGAGTGAGGGTTGAAAGTGAAGCCATGATGGTTGCTGTTGTTTCTTCCATATTGCTTTTGAAGTGTGAGGGAGTGTTGTGTGATCATGAAAGAGGCTTTTTTATGTACTACATGTGTGTTGGTCATTAGTGTCATCATCATATATACTCTGCTACTTCCTTTTTGTATGATCCAATGTGTCCTTGATCCCTGTTCCTTTTATTTTCTACTCAAAGTTAATATCAAGTCGGTTATGATATTTTCTCATATTTTAGGAAGATTTTATATTGGATACTTGCACTACTTCACTTTTTTACTTTAATATTTCCTTTATTTTGACTCAATTCTACTTTTCCTTTTATACTACTTCCGATAAATTATTTTTGTAAAGAAAAAATGAGTCTCTTAATATAAGTCTATATTGAATAACTAGCTGTACTTTTTTTTAAAAATATATACCTTTATGTGATTCTTTTAAATATTTTGAGAAACATGTATATAAATTATTTATTTTCGTTGTTAGTTTAATTAATAAAGAGCTATATCTAAATATATCTATTAGAACCTCTTTAATGTATCTCGGTATTCTATTTGATTAGCCGTCATAATTCAACTCAATTTTTTTTAATATAAGAAAAGACTATTTATTTTTTATTTAATACATAAATTGTGAAAATGCTGAGATTATATATCAATACTCCTTTTATTGTTGAAATTTTTTGAAAAAATATTAAAGTAAATTTGTTTTATAGGAATTAATATAAATAAAATGTAGACAAATTAGTGTAACACACGAGTAATACATGTAATTAAAACAAATAAGAGACTCTAATTAGTTTCTAATTAATAAATGATTTACATTAATGTATTTAATGAGAAAAAGTGTTGAAAACTAATTTCATGATTATAAATAAGTTCTAAAACCAATTATATTATGTTGTAAAAAAAATTTGTTTTAAATAAGATTTAGAAAACTCTAAATTTTGTTTTCTTCACAAATTATAAGTTTTTATAATTTCAACCAAAACGTAATTAACAATGATACATGTATATCATAAATTTCCAAACATCAATTTAACACTATTTTTTATAAAACATTTTTCCATATAAATTATGAAAGCTTTTGTAGAAGAACTAAAGATGGTGTGATAATTGTGGAGATGAAACGATGAACAGTGAAGTTAATTGTCCATATGTTAATGTCCAGTTCAAGCACGATGTTTTAGTTAATGTCAACAAAAACAAGCAGAAGAGAAAACTCCATTTCCAACCATGGCCCATGTCCGTGGCTTGTTGCTCTTGTCGCTTATAAAATACTCCAACCAAAACAATAATGCCATTAGACATTTTCATGCATTCTACTCATCATGGATTTTCTCACCCTTTATTATTTACACGCACACATGCTATTTCATAATGCATCCAGATGAGATCTAGTGTTTTCTTACCATTGCAAAATACATTCATTGGCGTGCGTGAGTGTGAAAAGGAAAATGTACTTCTATAAGATGATGGGCATTCTAGACCAAAACATTATAATATCAGGACAACTAGTCATTCCTGTTGTGGGGAAGAACGACATTCGGTGGCAAACCAAGTTATGATTAAAGGATAATATACTCAACAGATATCGGATGATTTACTAGCAAGAAATGTTATCGAGACAGGAATAAATTATAGATGTAAAAAAGAAAGATGTAAAATTATTACTAATAAAAAAACATCAATATGTAATAATGAACATAGAAACTACGTATATAAATTTAATATGACATATGTGTATAGATATATTCTCAAAAGAAATAGATAGACACAATAGATACCTCACCAATAAAATACCAAGGGTTTGTTTGGCAAGACAAATAAACTAGTTTATAGCTTATAAGCTAGGAGACCTTTTGGTAACACTCATTTTACCACAAGCTGATAGCATTTTTTGACTCTTCAACTACATCTGGCTGTATCAAAATTAATGCACAATTTATTCCCACGTCTCATCTCACTAATTTGGTGATTTCTAGAAAAATATCCTATACGTGGAGCCATTCTCAACATAAATTGTCCCTATTTGTTCCAGCTTTTCACAAAATATTAGTCACCATCTCATCACACTGCATCAATCTCTATACCATAAAGTTGAAGGGGAAAAAAGAAAGAAAAAAAAGTCATCCTGAAATGCGGGGAAACTGGTTAACCACATCTATGAAACTGGTAGATCCGTCTATTACTATTAGATCAAATTAATCAATAGTCCAAAAAGTTATTAGTGCTAACCCTGTGCAACTTTTGTCTGCTGAATTGCAAAGTTGAGACAAACATGAACCAACACTAACTGATTTATCAATAATAAATCTTGACTGAACCAACAGTCCAATTTTTATGCTCTGAAACTGCAACACCATCGCAGTTGAGGCCGCATCGTAGTTCTAAATTGCGGTCTGCAATCACAGTTGCAGCTGCAATATAAAAGTTTCAGAGATCTCTACAACGACATCGCAATCGTAATTGTGATCATTGTAGCCACATTTGCCTGTATTTTTCCGTAATATTAAGGTTTGCACCATAACCACAATTTAGAGCTATAGGCCGCATATCGCAACCATGACTTTAAACCTTTGACAGGTGCTGCTTAATTTCTGCACCTCAGAAGTTGAGCGCCCTTCTCTGTTCTGGCCGTATACAAAGGACAGGAGATTTACTTCAATGGAAATGATCACATCTCATAATCCAACTCTTCCTGCAAGACATACCCTTCTTCCCTCATTAAACCAAGCAATCCTTCCAGCAATGCATAAATCTCATCGGACATTTCATTTGACATATCTTTGGCAATGAAGCTCTGTAATCTTCCACTCGTTTCAATCCAACTACTTCCCCGGATCTTCTGCAACCCAATTCCTTTCATCCTTTCCCTAATCTTAAGAGCTTCTTCCCATCTCCCAGCACGCGAATACAAATTTGCCATAATTATATAACTTCCAGTATTTTCAGGCTCAATCTCAAACAAATGATCACAAACAAACTTCCCCATTTCAACGTCGCCATAAACAGAAGCTCCATGCAGCAGAGCACCCCAAACTTTAGCAGTTGGCTCAATTGGCATCTCAGAAATCAATTTTGCCGCTTCCGAGAGCTTTCCAGCTCGACTAAGAACACCAATCATGCAAGCATAGTGCTCAACCACAGGTCGAATGCCACATTTCAAAGGCATAGCATTAAAAACATCCCAAGCTTCACGCACCAGCCCAGAATGAGCACAAGCTGTCAACACAGACGTTAATGTCACTGGATCAGGCCGAATTCCTCTATCTAACATTTGATCATAAAGCCCAAGTGCCAAACTAGCATCTCCATGAGCAGCATAAGCAGATATCATTGCAGTCCAAATTATCAAACTCCTACTCTGCAATCGATCAAAAACCCGCCTTGCCACATGAATAAACCCCAACTTTGCATACATATCAATAACTGCAGTCACCACATATATATTTTGGTCATAACTTCTTCTAACTGCATAACCATGCACCTCTTTCCCCCCTCGAAGATTTGAAAAATACGGAAACAAAGGAAGAATGCTGGCAAGTGTAACAGCATTTGGCTTCAATTTAAAACCAAACTCCTGCATTTCCCGAACCAAATCAAACACTCCTTCAAACTGGTCATTCTGAACCATACCAGAAATCACAGCATTCCATGTACTCAATCCAGGGTTTTCCATTCCCTTTAAAACATCCAAAGCCTTATCTACAAACCCATTAACCATATACCCAGAAATAATTGACCCATAACTAACTTCATCCTTCTCACTCATTTCATCAAACAACTTACGAGCGTAATCCAAACACCCACATTTTGCATACATAGCAATCACAGCATTACAAAGCGACACATCAATCTCAATCCCTTTCTCCTTCATGAAACAATGAACTTCGATTCCCAATATAAGATCCTTACTTTGTCCACACGCCTGCATCACACTAACAATCGTAACAGCATTTGGTACAATGCCTTCCACACCTAACATCTCCAAGTATAATCTCTTGCATTCTTCGTAGAACCCACTCTGAGAATAACCACCTATCATCGAGTTCCACGTCACAATATCTCTCTGCATCATTTTATCAAACACCTTCCTCGCCATTTCAATCCTACCGCACCTGCAATAACATGTGATCAACGCGTTGAGAGCGAAAACGTCTGAGTTGAATCCACGTTGAAGAACGTAACAGTGAATTGCCTTTGCTGATTCGAAGCACGAAGAAGAAGAAGAAGAAGAAGAAGAAGAAGAAGAAGAAGAAGAAGAAGCGAGCGCCTTCAAAATGCAGGTTACGGTGAAATTATCAGGAGATACTCCTGTGTCGGTGGAGGAAACGAACGACGAGAAGAGGTTAAGCGCGTCATGGAAGAGGCTCTTGGAGGAGTAGGCGATGAGCATAGCGTTAAAGGAGAAGGTGCTTTTGTGGGGAATTTTGTCGAACACGCTGCGTGCTTCTCGTGTGAGATTGGATTTTGCGTAGAAGGTGATGAGCTTTGAGGCGAGGAAATTATTGGGTGTGATGGAGAATAGGAAGAGGCGCGCGTGGAGCTGTTTGCCCTGACGAACGAGGCGGTGGTTGGTGCAGGGTTGAATGGTGGAGCCATAGGCGGAGATGTCGAGGCCCCCGCCGTGGGTTTTAAGGAGGTTTCTGTTGGCGGTGAATTGTGTTCGAAATTGAACGTTAAGCGCCAATGCATTCCCGATCCTCATTCCATCATTGCGTGCGTTTCACATGAGTAGGGATTTTCTAGTAAACCTCCAATTCTATGAGCCTGTCGTCACTTAAAGTCCCTTATTTAGTAAAAATTTAAACTAATAATTATATTATTTAAATAGGCCTTAAAAGGTATATCTTAATGTTGGAGATTACACTAAACACTCACGGTTTTATATTCAAGAACTATTATGAAAAATGAATAGGGACGAAGATATTGAGAAAATTAAGATGTTAGAATCAATATATATATATATATATATAAAAAGATAAATGAGATGCGGTTTACAACGAGAGAGTGAGATAATTAAATTTTAATCATACAATCATAAATGATTATGATAAGTTATGATCATTTGAAAAAGTTATATGATTTTTTCTTCTAATCTTAACATTTATCTATAGTTGTGTGATCAATATTTAACCATCTCATTATAAAACTCCTCTCATTTTATATATATCAAATTTTCTATATTTATAATTGATTGTGTTCTATTTATAGATAAGTTAATTAATTATCTAACTAAGTGGTAGTACAAACTAACTCAATTGTTTTAATGGAAACATAATACTAACACCAAAATTGGCTAATTCAACCATATTACAATACTAGTTTGAATTATTACACTTCAACGTGCCTCCTTAATTCGAACTATCGGAAGCTACTACATCAAGTTCCTTTGTCAGCTTCACAAACTAATCCCTCTTCACTGCTTTGGTGAAGATATCAGCTACCTGCTCATTTGTAGGACAATAATCCACTACTAACTTGCCCTTGTGCTGAGTTGTGTATGGAGTTGTGACTTCATGTATGATACCATGAGCTACACAAAAAAGCTTCAAACTCTTTAGAGGTGTACTCTCATCCTCCATCAGTCCATAAATTTTTTATCACTCTATTTTTCCACCATCACCTTAAACCTCTTGAACATATCTAAGACATCATTATTTTCCCTTATTAGCATCTGTTAGATAATGTTATTATATATTAGTAGTAACGGTATTTTAGACATTTCTATTCTTTTATATATATACATATTGTAACCCTATTAACTGAAGTTTGGTTCATTGTATGTTATGAAACCCTAGAGTGGTTGTCTCTCTTCTTCCTCTTTTCATTGTTAACATGGTATCAAAGAGCTTTGGTTGATTTTGGGATCTACGGTAAATAACAGAGAGATTATTTTGATAGGAAAGGCAACCACCAAAAGAGAAAAGAGAAGAGTAACCATGTTCCCGATTTTGTTAAATCAGTCTCACAAAAACATCGATTGCGCATTCGTTAACCGTTGGATCGGGCTGATTTTTGGACAGCAGGTTCGCAACATTCAGGTCTTCGTCTTCAACGGTCGGATCGGTGAAACGACGTCTGTAGGGGGGAAATAGGGCTCGCACAACACCAGATTATCCCTAATTTATTTTGTCTCAGTGATTGTGTTTTTCGTATTTTCCTGTCATTATTTGTTATGACTGGTGCTAAGGATGATTCTCTTCAAGTACATTGGAAAACACATTGTCCGAAATTGGGGAGAGCACATAAGAAGAATTTTAGGGGGTCATCGTCCAATGTTGTTGCTTCTGTTCCTTCTCCCATTGACTCTAGTCTGGTTCTGTATACTCATCTGAGATTGCTTCCCAAATATCTGATATTGCAGAACAACTTCAACAAAAAAAAAACTGCTTGTATATTATGACCAATATTAAGGAGTTGATTTTGTTTTGGTTTACATGCTTTCAATTGTTGTGGTTCTTTGCTGATTTGGTTGGTAATTTAATTGTTCGTCTCTCCTATCTCTTTGGTTGCTTTCTTATGTGTTGTCGCTCTCTCCGTTGCTTCTTCTGTTTGATTGCTCCTCTCTCTAGTGATTTGCTTTGTTTCTTCTCTCCATATTGATTGTTCTATTTGTTTGCTCTTCTCTCACGTGGTTCATCTATTTGGTTGCTTCTCTCTTTGTTTAGTTTGGTTTGGTGTAGTTTAGTTTGATTTGATTTAGTTTGGTTTGATATGATTTAGTTTTGTTTGGTTCTATTTGGTTTGGTTTGTTTTGATTTGGTTTCGTGGTGCTACTTCTTTGGTTGTTCCTATCTGTTGATTTTGATATGGTTGTTGCTCCTTTGTTTGATTGCTCCTTTTTCAGTTTGATTTTTTGTTGGCTTGGTTCTTCTCTTGATTGTGACTATTTGATATGATTTCTTGTTGGTTTGATTTCTCTATTTATTGTGATTGTTTGGTATAGCTAATGATCCTCTCTTTTGCTTATACTTCTTCTTTCGTTGCTTCTCTCTTTGTTGGTTCTTCTCTTTGATTGTTGCTTCTTCTTTGGTGACATCCCTCTTGTCCCCCCGATTGTTCAACCACCTCCTGCGATTGTTGATACTCCCCGTTACCCCTCTCGTCAACTTTGTCTGAGCCCTCTTTCCATAAAGAGGTTGTTCTTGATCCTCTTTGGCAACAGGCTATGGCAGAAGAACTATCTACATTGCACAAAACCAATACTTGGGAATTAGTACATCTTCCTCCTAGAAAATGTGCTATTGGATCTCGTTGGGTATACAAGATCAAAACTAAGTCTGATGGGTCATTTGAGCGCTACAAAGCACGTCTTGTTGCTAAGGGTTTCTCTCAACACTATGGTATGGATTATGAAGAAACTTTTGCTCTTGCAGCCAAAATGACCACTATTCGTACTCTTCTTCTTTACAGATTGTTGGTTTGTTTACAAAGATGCATTCCATTAAACATTTTCATTTTTTAGTTGACAAACTCTCGATGCTCCATGTTAATGCATTGTGAGTTTGAGGGGAGATGTTAGATAATGTTATTATATATTAGTAGTAACAGTATTTTAGACATTTCTATTCTTTTATATATATACTCATTGTAACCATATTAACTAAAGTTTGGTTCATTCTGTGTTATGAAACCCTAGAATGGTTGCATCTCTTCTTCATCATTCTTCAAAATTCATCTACAAAGGTGATGAAGTATTTATACCACCTAACTTAAGTATATCAAACAATCCACTAATGTCAGAATAAACCAAATTCAATGTTTTAGTAGCTCTAATGGGAACTTAGAATTAAAAGCTAATCTAGATTGTTTCCCAATCAAACATATAGTACAAGATTTTTCTGGCACCATTACTTTAGGCATACCTACCACCATTTGTTTAGACTTTAATTGACTTCAAATTTTAAAGTTTAAGTGAACATACCTTTTATGTCATAGTAAGATGTCATTATCAAACATTGTTGCTGCCAAACAATTTGCTTCTGCAACCTTGATACTTGTCTTGAAGGTTATATTTTTGGACAAAGTGGACTTCAAGATCAATCTTTTGGTTTTATCAAACAGCTTCAGTGTGTCATTCTCCATCAACACTGAAAAACCTTTTTCAACTAGCTGACCAACAATCATCATATTAAACTTTATGCCTGATACAAACAACACCTTATCAATGATAGCTTTCTTGACATCTTTTCTTTGAATTTCTACATTTCCCATGCCTTCTGCAACTAGAAAATTATTATCAACCAACCTCACTTTGATTCTTTTGCTTGCATCAAATCAGTCATCTATTCCTTATTTCCAATCATATGGTTGGAACAACCAGTATCAAGATACGTCACCTCAGTGTTTGATCCTTCATCACACGTAGTAACCATCAACATAATATGATCTGAGTCTAAATCCTCATAAGCCAAATTAGCTTCTTATTCCCTGGTATGCATATTCTTTGCATTTCCTGACCAACACTCATCAACATAGTGTTCATACTTCTCAAATTGAACCACTACACTTTCTTTTTGTCATATGGTTTCTTCTTTTTTTGATTCTTCATTGACCCACATCCCTTTCTTGAAAAGGATTTGGGTTTATCATCATTCTTGGCCTTCTTTGTATTATAATTCTTGTCTTTCTTCTTCCTCCATTTCTTCTTGTCAACCTCATTCTTCTTGAACTGAGCTAACAAAGCTTGCTCCCTTTTTTTTGACATTTCCTCTCTCAACCACCTTCATTCATGAGCCTCCATGGTTCCATGCAAATCTTCAATTCTTACTTCATCCAGCTCCTTTGTTTCATCAATTATCACCACTATGTGATCAAATTGAGAAGTTAGAGTTCTTAGCACCTATTCAAGCACAACTTGTTCAGTCACTGTTTCACCACAATTCTTCATTTGATTGGCGAGTATCACCAATCTTATGAAGTAATCAATTATGTTTTCATCACTTTTCGTTTGCATAATTTTTATATTGTATTCTCAAAGCTTACCTTCTTAACTTTTGCATCACCACCATAGCTTTTCACCAGATAATCCTAAACATTCTTTGAGGATGTGGCTTCAACAATCTTTTCAAAGACTTTTGCACAGTGATTGAATGAAAAAAAGAGTATTTTAATGTCTTTCTTCTTTGCCTCCTGGTGTGCATTCTTCTGAGTCTCAATTGGATTTGCAAGGAAAGCCTCCACACTTGTGGTCACTTGTTCATACACTTCTTGAACACCAAAAATTACTTTCATTTGAACAATCCATCTATCTCAATTCTTCTCATCAAGAAAAGGTATATTAGCATGGAAATTTCCATTACCCGCCATGGTTAGTTCTTCGCTTGAATTTGCATATCGAATAAAGCTCTAAGATACCAATTTCTTGGAGATTGCACTATAAGCTCATAGTTTTACCCTCAAGAACCAATGTGAACAATGAATAAGATATGCATATATTGAGATAACTAAAACGTTTGTATATTGAATGAAAGAATCTTTCTACATTTACAATTGATTGTGTTCTATTTATAAATGAGTCGTTTACCTTCCTAACTAACTTGCAGTACAAACTAACTCTATTGTTTTAATGAAAACTTTAAACTAACACCCAAATTGACTTATTCAACCATATTATAATACTAAGTTAAATTATTACACTTCAACATGCCTCCTTAATTAACTGATCTCTTCTCAGCTTCACAAACTGATCTCTTTTCATATAATTCAAGTTGAAATTTTTGAAGTGATTTAGCTTCAAGTAAAACTCATTGAAGTGCTTTAGCTTCAAGTGGAATATACTTTTTATGGAGGAGTATGATAATTATTTTGAACTATGATTGTCGGTGTAGACAATGAAAGTTGAAGATGCATCAATTTCAATAAAGGTGGAGATTGTTAGTTTTTGTTGAAATTAAGGATTTGAAAAAGTCTCACATTTCTTGGAATTGTAAAAGAAGAAGAAGTTCAAGGCTATATATATGGTTCTAGTTTGTCATTACAATTAGAAACATTTTAAGTTTGAATCTGATTCTTTTCTTTTATACTCTCGTGTTAAATTATTGTAAGATATAGTTCAAATGTTTGTTTTAGAGAGTGTGGTTGTACTGAGGGTCAAGGGCAGTATGAGAGTGTTGAGACAAAATCTCTCTAAATTGGTTTTAATGATAACAAAATTAATTAAAAGATTATGATTGAGTTTAATGACTAATATGTGTTTTTGAGTGTATTCATATAAGAAAACAGGTTATCATTCATTAAGGAAAAAGAAGAAAATTCTGAGTTAAATGATAAGTGTGGAAAATGCCGAGGATGGCCTCACGAGCTGGTGAAACTGCAGTTCTGCATCCTCGCAGATTTGAATTCATTAAACAAAGACATAATAGTATTAAAGAATGAATTATTTGAATTTATTCATCAAAGACAGAATAGTATTAAAGAATGAATTGTTTGATTCATTCAATAAAGGCAAAATACTATTAAAAATTGTTTAAAGAAATGCCTTTGAAGAAAAGTAGCAAGAATACAAGAGAAAGGTACGAGGAATGATGATCTTAGTATGTGCCTATAGTCAACGTCTTGAAAAGCATTTCAAGACTTTATGAAAGCAACTCATCATGTCATAGGCAAAAGGCTACATGTACCATTATGTGATTTAATAAGATTATAAAGTCAATCTTCAAAAAGGCAACATCAAACAAGTCTTAAATAAATGGATCACATATCTTAAGGCAAGGAAAGAAGAAAGAATGTCTTCACGTGAAGCCTTCACAAAGCCTTGAAGAAAGGAATGAAAAGGACATCACATGTTCTTACAAGGCATTAAATGGAGGAAAGAGAAAAAGCTCACATGTGAAGCTTTATGAAGGCATTGAAGAAAGAGAATGAAAAGGACTCCACACAATATTCAAACATTAAAGAAAGGAAAGAGAAAAGGACAACACATGTCCCCAAGTGTCAAGAAAACAGTACCTCGTACTTGAACATGGAATGCATATTTTCAAATGAGCTGAATGGCATTTTCGTAAATATAAAGAAAAACCTTGGCATTTCTCAAATGGATTTTCCAACGGTCATAAAAGACTTGACTCATGAAATGAACTTTAAGAGACCTCTATAAATTGCAGCAAGCTGATCTTCATCAATAACACAACACATTGCATTAAAAAAGATCAAAGATCTTAAAGCTTTCAAGAAGCAACATCCATTATATCTTCATACTTTCTACAAATCTTACATTAGATCTTTGTTAATCTTTTGAGAAAGTATTTAGAATCAATCACTCTCTTATCACACTATAATTTCCACGTGAGGTACACTTGAAAATATTTGAAATCTGATTGTAAGCTTGGTGAAGCTTGAGAATATACAAGGTGTAATCATCATCGGTCAGAGGTTGATCTGTTTGAACATTAGTGAAATCTCACAAGGGTGTGAGGACTGGAAGTAGCCATCTTTGGGTGAACCAGTATAAAAACAGTGTGTGTCAATCTTATATTTCTTCTTCACTCTTTAACTCGGTTTGAATTTGAAGGTTTTGAAAAACCCATCCTCGGGCTTCCCATCCTCAGCAAGAGGATAGTTTTTAAAACACTTGAAAACTATTTTTAAAACAGCAAAATCCATATTCAACCCCCCTTCTAGTGATATTTAGCTACATCAGAGAGAAGTCTACATATTGTAACAATTTTTACATTATGTTGCTCTTCGGTTGTCATTAGACAACAGCTGTGATTTTTTCTCCGATTTTGGAATTTCCACCTTAATTTTTTGTGTGCTTTGATTGTTATTTTAATTTCTCTGTTTATTTATTTTTCTAACACTTATCAGTCTCTTTGTAGGAAATGAAGTTTACAATGTTTAAACTATTTTTAGTGTTTAGGTAAAATTTTCCTTAAAAAAATTATATTTTATAGTGCAGCAAATCATAGGCTATGAAATCCAAATACTTCAAAATTGGTGATGTACCGGTGTCAAATACGTATTCAAGAAGTATCTGTATTCAAGAAGTATCTGAATTTTTATTTAAAAAAAATTATTTGATCAAATACTTTTGAAATACTTTACGGATATGTATCTTAAGAAAGACGAAGAGAATAAAAATAAAAAATAAAAGATTGAAATAAGTTTGTGAGATATTGTTGTATATGAGGTGTTGAATTGTCAAAAGTATCTCTTAATAATTAAATTTAAAAATAATATATTTTTTATTGGATGATTCTAATGACGGAAAAAAAACAATTACAAATATTTTTGAATTGTTAACTATTGGATATGGTAGATATTTATTTTACTTTATTTTAACGATGTTTTTGTTGATATCTTAACACGTTAAGATATTTTATGAATTTTTGATTTGTAGCTATATATTTATGAAAAATGATCGATAAATCTTTGTTTGCAATTATTTTACATGTATATAAATTTTAAATAATTTGTTTCAAGGTATCGTTTTCTAAATTTAATTTTTTTAACATATTCGCATATTCATATCGTGTCACACATGGACTACATATTCTAGCTTCAGAGATCATAACATAGACTCCTAATAGAATGGGAGGAAAGGTTTCCTACGATAATAATAAAATGTAGTTTCATATAGTAATTTAATTTAGATCATTGATTTGAAATGGAACGATTCAGATTACTTATTCACTAAATTAATTTTTAACAATCTTAATCAATAATTGTTTAGATTAAATGGTTGAGGTTAATAACTATGTCACACCATTTCTTTTGTTACCATGTTATTAGAGCAAGGTATTCTTCAATTTTACCGTGACTAATTTTTGTTAGAAAACCTAATTGCCCTTTTAGTGATTTCTTCCTCTCAACCATGTTGTCCACATTGGGTGAACCAAAATATTTCATTTGTGTGATTTATTTACCCTTGTCTTATATTATTAGGTTATTTCACTAAATCGTATTACTATCATCTTGAAATATAATTATGTTCTTGAACATTCTCAAAATACAAGTAGGTTTGTCATACTAATCTAACATTTTCAAATCATATTTTGAGAAAGAATTTTAAAGTGTAGAGTGTAAACAGTCACAATTCAATCTCATTTCTCGTGACAATTATATTCACTTCAATCGCAACCATTGTAATGAAAATTTAATAAATTTTAGGTCCCATTTATTTTGGAAAAATATTTTGTGTTTTCATTTTCTTAAATGTGTATTTATTTTATCTTGATAAGAGACTTTTGAAGTGAATTATTGTCATAGAGAGAAGATGAAATGATAGTTAATGAAAATCTATTTCTAGAAATGATAGTTAATGAAGATCTATTTCTAGAAATAATTATTATATATATATATATATATATATTTCATTGTTTCTAGAATTGCAGACAATTTTAACTTCCGTCAAAATATATTCTTCTTGCTCTTCTTCATCTATATATTAGAAGTGTGGTTTAAGGCCGTTTTTTTTTTTACCTGAAATCACCCATTCATTGTTATTCTTGTCTTTTTAATTGAATAAGTGTTTTTCACATATTTATTTTTTTCTGTCTTAGTGCGATGTTTGATTTCTCATATTGGTGCATGATTTGTTTGATTCAGATTGATAGATTAACTTTAATCAAGTGCAGATTCAGATTCAATCAAGTGATAGATTAACGATTTTTTTAAGAAAATTATTTTTTAATTTTACTCACAAAATTTTAAAAAAAAAATTTAAATTTTTTTGAGAAAAACATATTTTATTTTCTTGAGAAATTTCTTTTTGAGAAAAATAAATATTGAAAAAAATTTCAAAAAAAATATCTCAATTAACAAAACATTGGTCTATGAGTTCTCTGAGCCCCTCCCTTAAGCCCACTGAAATAATGGGTCGGAGCCTTAAAAACTTTATCTTAATAGAGACCTAATATTAGGAGTTTAGTATAAAATTTTAGATATGAAATTTGAGACTTTGAAATTTTATTGACAACTCTACATGGAGACATTGGAAAGAAAATTGGTTAAACATATGATAATAGTTATAAAAAAAAAAGTGAGGTTAAAATCTGTCAAAAGCAATATATTAACGATTAGAAGAGGGAAAAGCCGAACATGCGTTCACAAAAAAGAGAAGAGAAAAAAAATTGTATTAATCATGTTTGTGTAAGATTATTTGAAAAAATTTCAATAAAAGAGAGAAATGCAAAACCACTTTTTATAATTTTAAATAAACATATAATAGATTATATTTTTCTTTAAACTATAATAATAAAATCATCTCTAAATTATTTATATCAAATTCCCTTTTACATCAATCTATAACAAATGAGCCACTAATTAATCTTTGAATCATTATTTTGGTCAGAAAGTAAGACTTATAATTTTTATTTTAATATATATAAGGAGAGATAAAATTACATATAAAAAGAGTTACACTAAAAGTTACAACCATTCAATAACATTATGTCAAATAAATATTTTTTTAAACGATCCAATGATAAATTTACAGAAAAACTTGAATAACATCATCATTTTCATATATTGAACAATATCATACATGGATAGGTTTATATAACTTGGAAACCTGTTTACATGAAGAGGGAAAATCTAACAAACTTTCAACTAACTAATAACAATCCTACTGAAGTATATTTGACATCTCCACAAGCTGGAGCAAATATGCTAAGTAAACCCAACTTAGAAATAAGATTGTGAAAAGGTGTTGGATCCAATGACTTGGTGAAGACATATGCAAGTTGTTGGACAGAAGAAACAGGCACGATGTGGCAATCAAGAAAAACATGTTTGGTGTGTTCATGAAATGAGAAATTTGTTGCAATATGCCTTGCAGACTGGTTGTCACAATATAGCAAGGCAGGGGGAAATAAAATTTGTTTGGAGGTCCTGAAGAAGGTATGAAAGCCATTGAATTTCACATACAGCCAAAGTCATTTCCTGATATTATGCTTCAGATAAAGATCGAGAGATGGTTTTGTTTCTTCGATTTTCAAGAGACCAATGAATTCCCTAAGAAAACACAAAATCCACTAATTGACCTCAAGGCATCTTGCCCAGTCCGAGTTGCAAAAGGACTTAAGTTTTAAGGTTGAATCTGAGGGAAATAAAATGTCATGTGCTGGAGAGGTTTTGAGATACTTGAGAACATGGATGACAACATCATAATAAATATTGGTGGGAGAGTTCATGTTTTGGCTGAGTTGTTGCACCGAATATGAAATATTTGGTTTGGTATTGGTTAAGTAAATTAATTTGTCCACCAGTCTTCTATACACAGTTGGGTCAGCAAGCAAAGTTCCACAATATGTGAGAAGTTTTGTTCCTTTAGGTATAAGAATGGAGGTAGGTTTTGTTGTAAGAAGACCTGTAGACAATAATTCAAGAGTATACTTGTGTTGGCTAATGTAAATACCGCGACTAGAGCGAGCTACTTCAAGTCCCAAAAATACGTCAAAGTACCAAGATCTTTGATCTTAAAATTTGTGTTAAGAATACTTTTGATGGATGTGTTTTCGTCGATATTATTTTCATATCATATAGATCATATATATAAATTTTGACATTGATCTATAATCATTTATTTTGTCATTATATTATGATAAGATTAACATTATCGACAGTGTAATTGTTTATAACATTAATTTTGATACATCTTAATAATAAAATAAATTATTATAGATTAATGTCAAAATTAAATATAATTTATATAATAAATTTCAATTGAACGACAAATTAAAGAATATTTATCGAAAACGATATTATTATCTATTTAATAAGTGTAATTCTTAATATAATTTTATCCTCCTCGTATATATATATAATCAAGTAAACAAAATTGGTGCCTCCTAGTCCTAGAATAAGAGACTCTTTGTGACTGTGGGGACACACCACTCGCAGAGTGTCAAATCCGCCGTTATTGTTCCTTATATTGAAAATATTATTGTTAATAATCTGACATAAGTTTGTTTCTTTTAAATAAATAGAATATGTAATAATGAGTATGCAGGAATCATCAATTCGTAGTGTAATCAAAATTAATTCCTTCAATTTTATTTCTTAAACCTGAAAAACAAAATTCAACAACATTTTGACTATACATAGACAACTGGCATGTGGACACCCAAAAACCACGCTATTAGCTTATCTTTCTAGAATGCAGATGCAGTTAGGTGTCTGATATACCAAATTACACACAGAAACTAATCCTATTAATATACATCTATAAAGTTAAAAATAGAAACACGGAAGTGCAATATAGTAAAAATGCAAAAACAACAAAACAAAATATTTGTTAGATTTGTTGTTTTCAAAGAATAATTAACTATAACAAATATAAAAACCACAACCTTTTTCTCCACTTAATTCTAACCGGGGCTCTCGGAGAACAAGAGTCCCCAATATTCAAAAATATCATCCATTCAAACACATGCATCTCACAATGCATACCTTCCTTTTCTTCATCGTTCTTCTAATATTCCTCACAACCTCCACGATTGTCGGCTCTACAAACGAGCAACCACCATTGATGTCACCGGCTCCACCCCACAAGGGAGGCCACCACGGTCACCGCCGTCGCAACACAGCGAAATTCTTCGGTTACATTAGAAAAAACCAAACAGCGTATTTGCATAACCAAACAGAATTAGCAAACGAGTTCGTATACGCGCACAATTGGGTGAGAAACGAGTACAAACTGCCAGCATTGACGTGGGATGAGAGTCTGGCGAGTATCGCGCGAAAATATCTTATGGAACGGTACGAGGATTGTAAGTTGGTTCATTCTAACGAAAGTTACGGTGAGAATATGTTTTGGGGAAAGAAATTGCATTGGACACCTTGTGATGCGGTTTATTATTGGTACATGGAAAAAAATTATTATGATTTCAAAACCCTTAAGTGTGAGCCTCCACCAAAGTTTTGTGAACACTTTACGCAAATCGTGTGGAGGGACTCAACGCACGTTGGATGCGCTTTGCAACATTGCCACCTCCCTGAGTCTGGCATGCTCATCGCGTGCGAGTATGACCCACCGGGTAATTATATCAATGAGAATCCTCTCCTTCATTCAACCTAATTAACCAACCCAAAATGATTATCCATAACTGCCTTTATGAAATTCATTTACAATCATTTGATATATGACCCTTTCAAATTCCATCTACCTTTTTTAATATATTATATCACATGTGTGTATGTGCTCCTTTGTTACTTTTTTTTGTTTGTATTTCGGAGTTTCTTTCAACTCGTTAATTTGGTTGTACTCAGTTATGGTGGAAAATTGTACATAATTTGTATAATTGGTTTGGTGTTTTTGAGCAATACAAGTTAATTAGTGAACCATGTACATGATTATATATTTTCTTCTTTTACATCTATTTTTTTATTGTTGGAAAACAAAAGTCCAATGATATATATATATATACATGAACATATGTAATGAGAGGATATAAAATGTTTATTTGTGGTTAGATTTGTGAAAATATTAAAATACAGTCTAATGACAAAGGTTGGTGATGATGCATTTTTATAAATCAACATATCAGATTACATGTTTTTTCAGGAACAATTTATATATTATACCTATCAAAGTTTGGATATAATTAAATATAAAAAAAAATAAAAAAAATTAAATGTAGTTCCTTAACTATCAATCACAACTCAACAATAAAAAATATAAGTTTTTTGTGATGATTTGGTGTGAACTTTGGTAGGAAGACTTTGGATTGGGTTTTTGAAGTGCTTTCATGCTTACTGATTATTTCTTACAGTTAAAGAATAAATATATCTATTTATACATCCCTTTTATTGGTTGCTGTTGCCAAAGTATGGATCTACTATCCACTTCATTTCCTTTTGCTTCTTTTGAAAACCAGAAACTCCTGTGTGTTTACTGAATTTGCGCATAATATTTTGACACACTCACAAAAATGATAAAAAAAAAGTAGAAAGATAAAAGAATTAAATAATGTACATTTTCAAATAATTACATTATATGTATTTTTATACTGTGGCTAAATTGTGTTCAAAATTTTGTGACCATTCAAATATTTTCCTTTGAAAATCTATTTACATAATTAAATTTATATAAGTAAACAAGGCATTAGTAATCAAATTTATAAAAAAAATCACCATAAGGCAATATTATTAGTAATTACTAACACATATCAAAATTACAGATATTGTTTTTAATATTACAAACATTTCCACGAACATATTATATGTGCACATTACATACCGCGTAAAAAATCATGAATTAACTGGACAACCATGGCATATACGAAGGATAAGGAAAACTAGGAGAGTGTGAGGGAGAGAAAGATGTTCAATTTGTAGAATGCGAAATTGGTCATTAATTCGCTACAATGGACATAATGCATAAGATGTCTTCGATCCCTTCTTCTCTGTGAAGGACCACTAATTTTTTTATAGTTGATGGCTTAACTTTTGCATATTGAAAATAGAGGAGGAGGTTCATAGAGAAACGTTCATAAACAATGTTTATAGAGATAATGGAGTGATGGACATGTTGTTAGTGTAATTCAATGTAATTAGTTAAGTGTAGTCATAGTTAGTTTGGGTTGTGTTAGTGAGCCTATGAAACAATTGGATCAGTCATGTAAGCTCTGGTCTCAGGCTCATAAGCTCATAGTTCAGTAGCTTATGAACTCATATTCAGTTGATGGCTTGTAAGCTTGACTTGTATAAGTTCAGTTGTAATGACAGTTAGTTGAATAATAATCATCAAATCATCATTCTGTCTCTCTCCCTCTCTCACACACATACTCTTTCTCTGTGTGTGAGTGTATGCGGACGAAAAGCTTAATCATTTTTCTCATCAACAAAGTGATATCTTAAGCAAGGTTCTTTTTTTGGGCTAGGAAACACCAGTTGAGTGTGAAATTTAGTGAGGAATTTCAATAAGGAATCACATTGGTTCCTTGGGATTTGGGAAACACGAGTGTAAAGCGTAGAGATTGAATCATGACAGACTCGAATGACTTGGTGAAGATTTACCAATTTTTTATGGTAAGTATTGCAGATAAACAAACAGTTAATTGATCACTAATTATACCTTTAACCATATTGTTATTTAAATTATGTTTTTGAGTGATTTATTTAAAGATTACGCTAATTAGATTGCAGCAGTTGTTGTAAAATCGTCCTTATGTCGCCATTTTGAGCCTTCTAGTTATATAATAGAGAATGAAAAGAAAGATTAAGATAATTTCAGTTTTTCATATTTTTTGGAATGACCTTTTGAATTAGGAATGACAACGAGACGGGACATGTTTTGCCTCCTCCACTTCCGCACCTAACTAGTTGGAGAAAACTTACATCCGCCTCTGTGTTTATCAAGCTTATAATATTTAAGTCTTCATCTCTCTGCCTGAGACGGAATTCAAATTCAAATTTTCGCACACGCATCTATTCATATATATAAAATGATAAATTTAAAAGATATTTATTAGAATTAATATAATAAAATTAAAAATATTAAAATCATATTTTTTATAGAGAGAAAATTATAATTTTTAATATTGAAAAAATATTAAATATATACATGTATATTAAATTAAAAAATGAAAGTAATATTATTAACGGAACAAGTTCAAATGCGCATGTGTGATAAATACCAACAACCCAAATATGTCCACGCCTCCAAGTTTTAATTTTGAAAAAATCTACATTTACATCCGATCAAAGCTAATTTTATCGTCTAAATTAAAACGATGGATTTGAATTATACCTACAAGCGTAGATTGTGTCGTGGACCCTATTTTGAAAAGATGAGGAGTACTTTAATATTATATACTGGAAAAAAAAATTCAGGTAAGCGATAGATTCCGATGTTCATCTATGTTTGGGTGAGAGTATATAATATATATGAAGTCAATGGCAATGTTTGGCGGCTAAATGAGATGGCAACTTATTAAATCAGCAAACAAGTGCGTAATGCACACGTCGCGTAGACCAGACTCCGCACCATACCAACCAATCGCGGGAACGGCACTGCCACCGCGACCCGGTCAAGTCAAGTCTCCCAAGAACTTACACACAACGAAATACATCAACTGCCATTTTCTTTCACTTGTAATCCTTTCACCTCCACGTCATTGTTTTCATCATTTTCAACTTCATATAGAGAGTTAACTAACTAACTAATTCAACTAATTCAACTAATTCCAGTATCTCACACACTCCCACCATGTCTAGAGTTTCTCTGGCACTTTGCGTATTTTTTGCCTACTTTCCAGGTAACTAACCGATTCTCGCAACACAAAAAGTACTAGTAATACTATAATATAGTATATCTATGTGGAAAGTGTTTAATTTATTAATGTGTGTGTGAATTGCGTTTGCATTTGCAACAGGGTTGATGTTATGTGCAGTTGTGTCGCTGAATTCAATTGAGATCTTCCAAAAGCACATGTGGCTAAAAACGACTTCAACTGTGTATTTCCTTTGCAAAGGGGAGAACAAGGCGGTTTTTGAAGATGTCAAGAGACCTCGTGTCTCTTATGCTTTCAATGGTCAACAATCTTGGCAGGTTCTCAACTAAATGCTTTTATTTATTACTCTGTGGAAGGGTCTATTTACCTTACATCATTCATCTAATAGAATTAAAAAAGTACTGTTAAATTTGTTAATTATTGATATTATTTTTACGAGTTTGTTTTTCAATAGATAAAATTGGTTAATGTTTTCGCTGTAGTATTTATTGTTGGTTTTAGAAAATGATGTAAATTAATTTAAGGGATGTTAGTAAAAAGAATAATTAATATAGTTGAAAATTAAAAAAAAATCACATAAAAAGAGATATAGAAATTTCTCAAAAGAGGTTGAGTTTTATATATAAGGAGTATGGAGGTAGTAGTACACATGTTCTGCCTAATGTAAAATTAAAATAAAATTGGTTTTATTTCCATTCCGAGTTTGTTAATTAGAAATAAATCAATCAAGTAATACTCATGTTGTAGTTGTAGTGTTTGCACTCTAAAATTTGATTAACCGAGATATGGGTTGTGTCAAAATACTCTGTATATTTACATAATAAATGTATAATAAGTGAAAGTAATGTATATATTCATATTCAGCCATTTGAATAATGGACAATGAAACATTGACACTGACTCCAAACACACACCAATACGTTGTCATCGATAATAATTTGAAAAAATAGAAGTGATCGAATATAATCACATTTATCTTGTATTTGTCTTCAATGCAAAGTATGTGTATTACATAATTAACCGCTATCTTTCATGCTAAACTGTGAGTAGTTTGCTTAGGAATCTGACATTGAATTCCAAGTGTCTTCATTCAATCTTCATGTTTTGGTTGCATATTGCATGTTTTTACTGTATGAAGCAACTAGTGAGATTTTGGTTTATACTTCCAGCTTTTAAGCAACTTTTTGAGTACTAAATGCAAATGGTGTGGACTTTATGAGGAAAACAGCATTACTTCAGATGATGTTTTGGACGAGTGGGAGTTTTGTCCTTCTGATTTTACTGCACCCGATGGTGAATATACTAAGTTCAAGGAAAATCAATTCAATGCTACATTTTTGTGCCGAGATTGCTTATCTCTTGTTGGGGGTGAGTATCTTGCAACTTTTGTTTTGGAGATTCTTTATAAACATAAATCCACAATCATACTAGTTGATGCCATTGAATATTATTTATTAGTTAGTTCATGCTGTTTGATCATTGAATCCATCAACTAGTTGTTTCGGAAAGAAAAAAAGGTATCTTTTACCTAGTTGATGCCATTGCAAAAGTTCCGTAGTTATTAAAAAGTATGTAATTCCAATTTTGATGAATGTTCCTCCCAATGTCTAGTCCTATTACATTTATGTCGAAATGACCAAGCAACTTCAGTTCGCTTTTGTATTGGAGTTGCTCACCATGAATAACATGGCTATTAAAATTAAAATAGCATATGGGTTGCTTAAAATTCAATAGACTTTTGAGGTTCTAAAGAAAGAAAGAAAGAAAATGTTAAAGCAAATTACTCTGTCCATCTTTTAGTGTTTTCTCTGTAACCATCCCCTGTATTATGAAAAGATAAACAAAATGCTACAACTAAGTCATGATAAATTTGTTGTTAGGCCATTAGCTCATACATTTTTAGTCAAAAGTCATGCCTACCATTGTTCAGTACCATACCTTGAAAGAAAAAATACATCAACGCATTCATTTGGTTTATAGCTGATTTGAAAGTTCATCTTGGTACCCAACCATTTGAATTGAAGGTTTAGTTACACACTAGATTAATGCATTTTCCCTTGTGTTTCACATATAATTTGGTACGAGACTAAACAACTACAAGAATTGGTATATTATTTGACTACATTACATCCATTATCCTCTGAAGCGTACTGTTTATCAACAGCAATGTATTCAGAGGATAATAAAATATGAAATTTATAAATTTATAACCGTTGGTTGCAAAAATAGCGTATTGAACTATGATGTTATTAAAATCTACCTTGTTGAACCAACGTTTATAACTTAAACTGCATTGCTCATTTTAGAGAACTCAATTCCTATCTACTTATAACGCATCTAATGGTATTTTATATCAACAAAACTATCTGTATTCCTGCTCTGCAGTTTCTAGCTCTTCTGGTGAGCGCAGAAAGCACATAGCAGTTGTAGTTTTTCTTGGTGCTTTGGCCTCAATCATACTAATTCTTGGAGTGGTGCCTGCATATAACTTCTGGTTGAAGAAAAGAAAGGAAGAGGACCAGGTTCGGTTTTTAAAGTTACTGGAAGAAGGAGATGAAAATGAGGATGAGCTAGGCCTTGGTAGTGATATCATAATATGATGATAGTAAACAAAATACCTCTTGTACAGTGTAAGGTTAACCACAATTTTTTTTAGGCAAAAGGATGAAAGTAAATTTTCTGTTGGATATGTAACTATCCCTCTGTCCATAAGAAACATTTATGAAAACAGAAAGATAGGTGCCTTTTGTTCATTTGTAAATTGTATATACAAAATAGGGGCTATGCTGTACTTTTAAGATTTTTGCTCAACAATCTAATAGAAACAAATAAGCAAGATATATGTATAAAAGTCCGAGATGGCATCAACTTTATTGGCATTATGATTTAGAGCATATTATAGTCAGTGTTCCTCACAATCCGTGTTCAGACCTTGTTTCATGTTGGTACTCAAAAGAAAACACCAACACATACTGCAAAATGCAATCCGTAGCACATAACAATAATAATAAGAACAACAACATAGATATTAACATGAGTATTTCATTTAAATGCACGAGAAGTACAATTGTTGAAATATAGCATTCAAGATATATCAAACCTAGAGGAGGGTTTATTCAATAATAATTAGTATAATAATGGAATAAGCTCGTACATATATCAGTTCACAATTAATTTTTTAGCTGTCCATCTAAACTCATACTCTATCTAGTTTCAATTATAACCAAAAGAAAACAAAAACTCATAAGAGTTTTTGCTTTGTCGATCAATTATATACAGCACTCAAGGAGAAACGTGAGATAGTAATATCTAATTTTTGAATGGAAGTGACTGTTTTCCGATCTAAAATTACCACCAGAGTTGCTGTGTTTCAATAACAGCAGAAATTATATAGCCGCATGAAATTGTGCAGATAATCCATTCCATTAAATATCTAACCCAAATACAGTCAAGATATTGGTACCTAAAAGAATTTCAGAGAATAACTTCTGTTAGTATAGTCAACAAGTTGTGTAGATATAAGTTGTTTCCATGGACCCAGATTTTTTAAAGTGTAGAGATCACTTTGTAAAGTAAGGTTAAGCACAGGGATACAAAGAGATCAATTTGTTATAAACCACTCTAGGAACTCATAATTTTCTCACTAGTGTTCTCCACTTTCACTTACCTATGTAAAGTACTTTCAAGGACCCAAAGCCATGTGATCTACAAGCCTTTAACTATTTTGACAACAATTTCTTATTAGATGAACTCCAATCATCATTAAGTTGTTTTTTTGGGTACAGTAGTCCCTAATACTCCCTCTGTTCCTATTTATAAGCAAAAGTGAGTTAACAAAAGTCGATGTATTTAGACTAAAAGTGAGTTAACATTAAGTTGTAAATACATCGACTTTTGTTGACTCATTTTTGCTTATAAATAGAAACAGAGAGAGTAGTTGGTTTTACTAATAGGGATCCTTCATTTAGCTCAAAATAAGGCATAGGAAAACTAACTAGTTATATTTCCAATAATCAATAAATCCAAAAAGAAGAACATGCAATGATAAATTACTAATTGATTAGTCTATTACCTATCGACTATAATTATTTTCAAGTGTTGTTGGGTTCTACTTTCTAGATTCATGAACCAGTTATATCAGTAAGAAATCACACACACACATATATATATATATGTGTGTGTGTGGGTGTATTCAGAAAATATAAACATGTGAACTCTAACCAACATAATGATTAACAAAGGTAAAGATAAGAAAACAACCTTGAGCAATTAAGAATCCAAAACTCTAACTAGAAGAGCAGCTCCTGATTGACTTGTCAAAATTATAAAGCTCTTTTGAACTGGAACCATAAATCGCCTTAATTGTATCCCTGCAAAAACTACACAGAAAAAAAAAAGTGGATTGAATAAGAAACAAACATTTTGTGGGTCTTAGTTTCAAGGATAATGTTCTGCTCGTTTTGCAATAAATATGACACTTTTTGTGGATAAACAGATTAAAAGACAATGCGAAAAGTTAAAGAATAGTAACAAAATTCAAAACATGACTTCTGGTTTAGCAAAATTCTTAACGAAAGTGGGCTAGGCTTGGAACTTGACAGTAGTAGTATAAGCAATTCTTGTGTTGTAAGGTAAGGAGTCATGGTTGATATCTCAAAGGCTCAAATACCTCAGGGACATTCCAATTGAAGATGTGGCCTTAAGAAAACTGGTGGAAGATATAATGTTAAATGAACACCATACAGACATGCCATGTCATAATGAACCCAATAGTTAACAACTGTTTACTCTATTGTATCTTTCATATCAGTGACTTTGCATCCTAACATACAGATAACAACCCTCAAAACAAACTACAAAGTAAGCTTCTTAGAAAACCTTGACACATAGCTGCACCTAATGCAGCTTGAGTTAAAGAGATATAATCTCAAAATTGCCGACCCCTTAGCATGGCTTTAAATGCAGGTTCAGATAGAAAAACAAAAATTGTTCCAATTTCATGAAATACTTAAAAGATTGCTAACCTTCATTATACTGCCAATATTGGTCACTAGATTATTAGCATTACCACCAAACAAATCAATTTTCTTTCATTTAAATAAATATAAAATATACACATTTTCACTTAGTAAAATTTCTCTATTATGTGATTGTCAAATTCTATTGAATTTTAAGCAGGCCATTAAAAACAAAGGTGAACCTGCATGCCTCCTTGTTGAAATTCTTCTCTTTAACTCCAAACAAAGATTTAAACACTTCCGGCTCTGCACGGCAAAAATATGGACGCTCTGAAAAAGAAAAAAGAAACAGAAAAAGCACAAGTTAAACTCCAAAGCTAACATTGCAACAAAGAAATTAAAAAAATCATAAAATTAACAAATGAAAGTAATAGTGTAGCCATTTTACCAGAGTAAATGGAACATTTTCTAGTACTCTTTTCATAATGAATACACCATCCATCTTGTCCTATTAAGCTATTGTAAAGCTGAAATTCAATTCATCACCACATATCCAAAACAAAGAAAACAACATTAATAACAAATGTCAAACACAAACTAATCATCATTATAATACACACTAAATGGAATCTTCAATTCTCCATAGCTAATTTACAAGCAAAACTTTAAAACTTGAAGGATTATTTTTGGCGTGGGATAGTTTTGAAAGCAAAAAAGTGGAGGTAAGAAAACGGACCTCAACATCAGATGTGTTTGTAAAAATTTCTTCGGGAGATGGATAAGAAGGACCCTTTTGGAGCTTACAACAAGCCCCACAACCTTCAACACAATGCCACGATAATTCCTTATTTTTGCCGAAACTGATTTTGTTTTTCTGTTGGGTTGTGTCAGTTTTCAAGGTAGTTGTCCGCCGCGAACGACGTGCCGCCGAACACGTTAAAGGCGGTGCTGCCACGAGATTGGCGAAATTAAAAAAATCATAAAATTAACAAATGAAAGTAATAGTGTAGCCATTTTACCAGAGTAAATGGAACATTTTCTAGTACTCTTTTCATAATGAATACACCATCCATCTTGTCCTATTAAGCTATTGTAAAGCTGAAATTCAATTCATCACCACATATCCAAAACAAAGAAAACAACATTAATAACAAATGTCAAACACAAACTAATCATCATTATAATACACACTAAATGGAATCTTCAATTCTCCATAGCTAATTTACAAGCAAAACTTTAAAACTTGAAGGATTATTTTTGGCGTGGGATAGTTTTGAAAGCAAAAAAGTGGAGGTAAGAAAACGGACCTCAACATCAGATGTGTTTGTAAAAATTTCTTCGGGAGATGGATAAGAAGGACCCTTTTGGAGCTTACAACAAGCCCCACAACCTTCAACACAATGCCACGATAATTCCTTATTTTTGCCGAAACTGATTTTGTTTTTCTGTTGGGTTGTGTCAGTTTTCAAGGTAGTTGTCCGCCGCGAACGACGTGCCGCCGAACACGTTAGGGGGGGGCCTGCCACGAGATTGGCGGCGGGAATCATGATAAGGCAGCTGATAAAAATGGAAGAAGTTAAAATGATATTTGAAGAGGTGAGAAAGAGAGGTTTTGGGAAATATAGAAGTTAAAATTCAATTGTATAATGACAGTGGAAGTTTTACAAAGTAGGAAGAATTTGTCTGAATTGTGGCAGTTGATTATGAGAATTTGTCTGATTAATTTTTTCTGATGCACTGAATAAATTTGTTTTATAAAAAATATTAAGATGTCCAGATGGTGTCTTAATCTAACTAATAATTATTTTTCAACTTTGCTATCAACACCCCTCATATTACTACTCACACCCCCTCAAATTTATAAAATAACCAAAGTGTCCTTTGATATTTATAATATCATTTACGATTTTACTAACTCATAACTCACCTTCATCAACATTCATCACATCTCATGACTCACATATCAAAAAATCACTATACATCACTAAGCTTACCTCATAATTATTTAAAACTCACATAAGTCACTTATAACATACACCATCAGTTTCTTCATCACAGTTAAAGTGACCTAAAAATATATGTTTGTTGGTCTGTTTTTTAATTTGATTTTTTTTCTTTTAAATTTGAGGATTGTAAGTGAACATATTGCTACGTGAACTAAATTCACGTACGTTAAAAAAAGTAAAAATATCTGAATTTACGCAATCTTAATTCACGTACACGTTCGTGATTGCGTAATCAATGGAGTTTGAAAATTCAACATCTCAGCATGTACACGAAAATTCAACTGAGTTGACGTACATTTACTATAATTCAGTTTACGTAAACGTACGTGAACTTGAGTTCACGTAAATGTTACCAAAATTCTGAAGATGGTTAATGATAATTGATGATGATTAATGATGATGATTTATGAAGATGGTTAATGTTGAAGAAAATGAACAAGATGAAGAAGGTGTTGAATGAAGATGATGAAGATAGAATAAAGAAAAAGAAGATGGGTTAAGTTAACGAAGAGGAAAAAAGGAAGGATATTTTGGGAAATTTGATTTTTTTAAACATTTGAGAGGTGTGGGTAGTAAATTAGGGAGTGTTGGTAGCAAAATTGCTATTTTTTTTATATACTCTTAAAAAATAAACATAAATAATATATTTAGAAAGAAAACTTATCGATAATCACAAACATCCAACTATACAAAAGAGAAGGAAAAAAAATAGTGCATGTATTGATGATATGATAAAAAAATAAATATAAAAAAATAATATATTAAATAAATATATAAAAGTTATAACATAAATTATAATTGATTAACAAATTTAAGGGTCCATACAGTATACACGATAAAAAATTGATTACAAATATTTAATAAAAAAATATTATATTTAAAACAAATTCTTCATCATAGTTATTTCATAAAAATAATTTGATGAAATTTTATTTTTTTTATTAAACTAAAGTTATATAATATTATATATTAACATCAATATTATTGACCAAAATAATATAACATTCATAGTTGTAAAAGTTAGTGAAATATGATATAAACAATTTAATTCATACATTACAAAATTTACTAAATTATAATATAATTTAAAAAATAACGTTAATAATATCTAAATTAAACTAGAATGGTATTTAAAATGATTTAAAATGTAACAAATAAAAAAATAAAATAAAAAGTATTGGTATGTGATCCTATTTTTTTTAACTAATTTCTTTTAATTTGTTGACCTGATTTGTACTTGTCACTTAGATTTGAGTAAAAAATTCACATAAAATAACAAAGAACAAGAAGTAAAAACTATAACATGACAAAGTAAGAACCAAAAATCGTATTAACGATAAACAAAATATCCACAAATCGCAAATGCCAAATAAAAAAAATTCACATAAAATAGCAATAAAAAAGCAAAAATTCCCATGAAGAGTACATGAAATTGCACCTTAAAAAACGCGAGCAATAAAGAAATAATGCACATTCATCAAGGACAAAAAAGAAAAAACGTGAGAATAAAGAATAAAATACATTTTCTCAAACAAATGATAGAGATGACAGAAGTCACACATTACATATCGCATATCACTATAGAATCAAAGAGTTTCTATCTTAGACTTTGTGGTTTCTCTATACGAAATAAGGCTAGAGCTTATTTTTTTCCTAAACTGAGTGAATAGCTAAATATTTCCGGTTTATTTTTCTTAAGCATTAAAATGTGTTTTTAATTTTTTAAAAAATTTAATTGAATTTTTCAAAAATTTCTCAAAGACTAATTTAGTTCAGTTTATTTTAAAAAAAATTAAAAAAATATTTTTATTTTTTTCAAAGACTAAATTGAGTCTCTAAAATTTTCTTAATAGGCAAAATGAACTTTTACTCTAAAATAAAGCATAAATTAAATTTCATATAACTATACAAATTTAACTTAAACGGCTCCTTTATTTCTAGTACGAGTACGGGCAGGTAAGAAATGTTGAAGGTCATTTTGTGCAAGGGTTTTACAATAAAATTGGGTTCATCTATGCTATTTGGGCCAATAAAATTGGATTTTGTAGTCCAAAATTCAATTTATGTTTCCTATTTAAATTTTTTATTCCTTAACCTACTAAAATATCTTTAAGTTTTCAGTAAACATTAAAATAAATTCAAAAAAAGTAATTTTTTTTTCTTTAAAATTCTTTTATCGGAAGTTTCAAAAACGAAAATAAATTTTTTTGAGAGTTAATCTCATTTAAAAATTTAAAAGTTTGGTATTTTATTATTTTTTTTATCCAATAATTTGTTAGGATTTTTTTCAACCACAAATATTTTTTAAGTTAACCACAAATATATATTCTTATCGTAGTGAATTACATACCTCACTCTCAATTCACTATCTTACATTTTATATTAATGGTAATGTTGAATACACCAATATATAACACGAGTAATTTGATAAGTGTATTAATTCCTTATTTTATTTATACACTTATCCTAATCTTTATTAAATGATCAAATTATTTACTTGTTATAAGATGGAAGTAATATTATTTTCTGTATGATTTTGATAAGTTTGCATATTAAACTCCATCCAAATGTGATTAAATCTATTAAAAATCTTACTTATTTTTTATTTATGTTGTTTACATTAGATTCAAATAAATATTAATTGTCCTTCCATCTAGTTCCTATAAAATCAAATAAATATATTAATAATATTTTAAAAAGTAATATATCTTATTTATATTTTAAATCACATACATCAATTTTGTAATTATTATTTATATTTATATTTTAATTCGGATAAAATAGTAAGTTTACATATCAGAGAGATGAATTAGATTTGAAGAGGTAAGTGGCTCCACTCATTGATGTGGTCAGTGACCGTTTATGGAATTGGAGATTTGAACCTTTCGATTTTGATCAAACGGTCACGCAGTTACTGACTACATGAATATGTGCAGTCAGTGATTGCAGAGATTCCAGATCCGACAAAGATATTTGCGATCTTCTTGATAAACCCCAATTATATATATACTTGAGTACTTTATATATGACCGATTTGTTGGTGTCTTTGTTGTTTTGAATCTTCAACTACAAATATTGAATGCAAATTGAATATCATCTTATGAGAAAGTTGATTTTAAAAGATATCAAATTTTAGAATATTAACAATATTAATTTTAATTTTAATCCTCCAAATTTTAATTTCTTAATTTCAATCCTCTTTATTTTAAATTACGTACTTTTAATTTTTTATCAAATTGTCATCTAATTTTTAATGGTGATGATAACATTATTATCAATTCACTTCTGTTTGTAAATATAATAGTTGAAAAGATAACTCGCTATCCTTTTAGAAGGCTAGTAGAATGATCAACAAATAATAATTATTTTAAAAATAGTTGTATAAAATTTTGTAAAATCAAAAGGGTGACAAAGAGACTCTGCACTAACAGATGAAGTAAATGCCGACAAAAAAGTGGAGTAAAATAAAGAAACAAAATAGAAGAAGAAAAACAAAACACGATTATTCCACACAATCTTATGTAAAAACCCATTTTTAATATGCAAATTAAGCTGGCATTTACTTTAAGTCATGAAATTCTAGCGTGACACCACAAACTCACACATTCACTTAATGAGATTTACAAAAAAAAAGAAAAAAAAAAAAGTAGTCATTGCAAATCATCACACATGATTGCATAACCCCAAAAAAAGTCACTATAAATATATCTAATTATCCCCTCTCTTCCTTTCCAGCCACTTTTCTTGTAAACCAAGCCTTTTCTTTTCATCATCATCATTATTATTATTTATTTTCTTCAAAATATTTATTATTTGTTAATGAATTTCCTCTTTCAATTTATATCCCAAGTCCCAACCCCATATAAAGCTAAACCCACAAGTGAGAAACAAACAAACAAACAGAAAAACAGAGGATGAACTCTGTTTGCATATCAAACTGCGTCAACGACGCACGTGACCCACGCGTGCCGGTTCGCGCCTCGTATGTGAATCTCTACAAGTGGCCGGAATCCGATGCAGAGTTTGTGAAATCTGTGAGCTTAAACGGAAGAAGAGGATCGTCACACGTGTACGATCATCCAAGGGTGGTGGACAGTATCTCCTGCAGACAGATGTATCTTAGGAGCTATACATTTTCGAGAAAAGAAACGGTTCCGGAGAAAACACAGAAATGTTTTGGGAGGGTCAAAGACAAAGTGAAGAGACGAAATGAAGGTAGTAGGAGGAAGTGTTTGATTTTGAGGAAAATGAAGGAAGTTTCTTGCAATGCTTTGTTTCGGATTTTTCATAGGTTCTTGTCTTGCGGCGCGAGTGTTGACGTTGTTGTTGATGAAAAACAACCACATTGACCTTTTTTTTTTTTTAATAAATTTATGCTTTGAGACTTTGAGTATATATATTTTTTTGTTTTTTTTTTAATAACTCTTTTTTAAATTATTAATATACTCTCTTTTAAAAATTATATATCAAATTAATTTTTTTTTATTTAGTTAAAAATCGTCTAGTTTGTAATCGACTTAATTAAGGATTTATTTTAAAAAAAAATTATTTTAGTCGCATCAAATCGTCTCTTTTAGAATGATAATTATTCAAATATATATATCACCTTTCGAAATTGCGATTTTTAAAGAATTAAAAAGAACAGAAGAAAAATATTTAAATTACCGTTGCAAATTCGAAGTTTTTTAAAGAAATATTTACAAATTACAATTTTTAATTTAGTCAATAGAAAGAATAATTTGATATATAGTTTTTAAAAGAGAGTATATAGATAATTTTGTTTTTAAAAATTGCGTTATTAAAATAAATAAATAAACCCTTCTTTGGGTGTTATTATATTTTTTTGGAGTTGGGTTTAAGTTTATGGCTATGTCTCTATCTATTTGTATATTACTTTTCTTATAATCAATTAAGAGATTTGGCTAATTTTGCTTTTGGTTCTTTGTAATTTGTCTTTGTTTCCCCCACTTGAATATTCAGTTTGTGCCATTGAAAACGCGAAGGAATCTCGTTTGGCATGTTACGGCTTTTAGTTCATCATTTTCGTGCATGTCGTTCCATTTTGATTGTATATCTAATTGAACTAAAGCAGCATTCTCCATAGAGTTAAAAAAAAAAAAAAAAACCGTGAGTAATTTGTTCTATTATTTTTTTTTTATTTTTTTTTCTTACGTGTTAAAAATCATAGTTGAGTCTAAGAAATAGAGAAATAATTAAATAGAAAAATAAATTTTGAAATAATTATTTAAAAAATTGGTATATAATTAGAGTATGATGTACTTTTATATAATGCTATTAATATAACTAATCAAATAAATTTCACCTAATAAGTATCTTTTAACTATTTTTAATAGTCCTTCAAGTTGGAGGTATGTAACAACATTTGCAACCTGAGAAGAACAATACAAGAAAAAGAAAAATACAATGAAAGTAATGAAAGAAAATTACAAGAAAAAGAAAAATACAATGAAAGTAATGAAAGAAAATTACAAGAAAAAGAATACAAGTCGTAATCACATCGGCTAAACAATAAAATTTATGTAGAAAGTGGTTGCTGTCGAGGTGCTTAACTCTCGGCGAAATTTTTCGGCGTTTCTACGACACTCACTCTAATATAGAATCAAGAATTCCAATTTTGAATCTTCAAATGCCAAATTTGACCAACAAAGTTTAACCATGATGGAAACACAAAAAGAATGAGAAATATCTAATACCATAGGGTAAAAGAACAAATAAAATGATAATTGTTTTACTACCATATGGTAGAAGCACAAAGAGAAAGCCAACAATAGTTAAAGAGAATGAAATTATAGTAAAATATATCACTAAAGAATAATGATTAATCAACAAAGAAACTTTCAACGAATCGTATCATAAATCACAAAACATCTTCAATCTTGAGTCTACACATATTATACAACCAAATTGAGAAAGAATGAAGAATCACAAATGTGGATTATCGCTCTGATAATATGTTAAGAATCATGATTAATCCCAAGAAAGAGAGAAATAATTAAAAAATAAAATAAAAGTTGAAATGATTATTTGAAGAATTGTTACACAATTATAGTATGAAACACTTTTATATATAATGTAACTAATCAAACAAATTTCATCTAACCATAAGTATCTTTTAACTACCTCTAATACTAAGTGACTAGCAATAAACATGTGCGAGGCGAGTCGTTGATATTTAACGAATGTCTCATTTAAGAAATAAAAAAATTTATTTTATATATTAATGACGAATATTTATCATGTATTTTTATATAGTTATATTGATGATATATATTTATCGTGTATTTTTTTTTATGTCAACGAAAAATATTCATTTTATTGTTTTTTAATATTTATTAATATTAAATATTTGTCCTGAATTTTTTTATGTATCACTAAAAATTATTTGCTACATGATCTTTTATATAATTCACTTATAAATATTTGTCTCGTATTTTTTATGCATTATTTATAAATATTTATCTTGCATTTTTGTGATATTTATGAATAACAAATATTTATCTCATATTTTTTTATGTATCAGTTATAAATATTTCTCCCGTGATTTTCTAACAAATATTTGTGATTTTTTATATTTAATTTATCTGAAAAATATTTGTCCCCTATTTTTTTATGTAATAGTTATAAATATCTATCTCACATTTTTTTTTTACAAATATGTCTTTTGCATTTTTTTCTAAAGAAATTGTTGTTTCTCAATTCCTAATTTCTACAAACTAATTTATTTTCTCAATTCTCAACTTCTAAAAACCAACTCTTTTTCCTTAAACAAAATCAGCCAATTTCTTTTTGTTGTAAAAAAATCATTTTATTTAATGAATGAAATTATCATTTTTATCCTTCATATTAATGCAATGATTAAAATTGAGAAGGATAATATTGATTTTTTGATAGTATTTTATTTTCTTATATTGATAGTCGATTGATTTATTCTTTTAATCTTACAAATAAAGTACCGAAAATATATTTTTGTTTTTGAAGGATGAACAATATAATTATCAAGTAAATAAATTAGGATTTAATTTATATACAAGTGGAAATTTTTTTTATACTATAAATCAATCATAATCGTAAAATTATTAAAAATATAATTTTAATTGTAACTATTAATTCGACAAAATAACTCATATGGTTTTTTTAACTTAATTTCAAATAACGATTTTTTTTCTTTTAAATTTGATCATTTATTTAATTTTAAATAACAATTTAATTTTTGATATCTTAAAATGTTAACTATTATGATTTTTTTATACACAAATTTGGAAAATCATCACCATCTTTGAACAAAATCTAAAAAATTTATTATCATCTTCACCAAAAATTTAGAATTACCTCTTAACTCCTATTTCCTTCTTGAGTAGCTTTAACAGCATAAGGATTACCAAGGGCCTATTAATAAAACAGTGAAATGATCATCCTCTAGATGTTTCGATTGCAAGTTCAATGCCCTGAATTGGCAGCTAAAAGAGAAGGAACATTCATGATTCCATTGCCATAAAGAATAGGCATGAAGAAATAATTGACAAAAATATAATCATAACTACCACCATACGAAACCATATATATTGGCTTTAATGAAACTTGAGTTTTACTCATAGTTATTGTGCAGGTCTAATCACTATGCTTCCTTATACTCACTGTTCACTTAATTATGAAGCTAATGTATAACACTATAACATGATGGCCAGGGAAATTTATTTGAATTCATTTATTTATTGTCAAATCATTCATTGTGTTTATCAAGTTTTTAGCATTTAATTTATTCATTGTGTATAACATGTAACACGAGGGATTTTTTTTTGTTGTTAAATACAGTTTTGGTCGACAAGCGTAATAATATTGAATTTAATTTGTTAATTAGTTATATTGAATAGTTATTTAAATTAATTAGTTAAATATTTTATATTAGTTAATCAAATTAATTATATAAAATAACAATTAATTAGTATAAAATAGTCAATTTAAATAATTAACTAGTATAAAATAATTAACTAATTAATTTAATTAATCAATTAATTTAATCAAGTAAACAATTAAGATATCTAATAATTTCAGTAGCTAGCTTCGTAGTGATTGCTATTAATTAGCAGCTATTAATTACCAATCGGCAGAACAGTAATATCCTTTGTTAAGTAGTGTTAGACCTTAATCATAGCTAAATTTGTTTTTGTTCTCCTTCTATTATTGCTTGCATATAATTAGAGACGAGGATAAGTTAGACCGACCGACACCGATAAAACCTACGTCATAGCATACGTTAGGCTATCAAACTTTTTTCTTAGATAGATAAGGTAAAAGTTTTTAAAAAAGTATATTTAGTTAAAAATGTTAGATTATATACCACATAATAAATATTTTAGGCCAAACTATTTAAATAAATATAAATAATACTTTTTTATCACTATAATTATTATATTAAATTTTGATCTTTTGTTATATATTTAACTTTTAGTAATTTATGCATATTAACTTCATTTAGTTTTTTGACATATTTAAATGTAATATTATAAAATATAATTTAAGTATAATATATATAAAGTCATATTTTTTAAAATGTGATGTTAAATATCAAAATAGAACTTAATTTCATTGACATATTAATTCGTCAATCTATTTAAAAATATGTTTGATTACTAATTCAAAAATGTTAAAACGAAATAGACGTTTAAATAGGCTAATAGACTATACCAGAGACTCATGCCTAAAAAGTAAGCATATGACAAGCCACATGTCAGACTTAGGCCTTGAATTTTTTGACAGATCAAACTTAGGTCTAGCAAAACTTAGCTCGACTCAGTCTATTCTCACCCCTACAGATAAATGATACAAATGAAAGGGATCATAAACACTAACACAACATTTTTCGAGGTTTAAAACAAACTTTAAAAAAATATCTTAATAAAAAAACTAAAAGTCTTTTTAATATTAATTTTATTTAAATTTTACCTTTTCATTTTTTGAGAAGTAAAATATTGTAATTAAATGTTAATTGATGTATTTTTTTATATTTACGAAAACATTTACTTGTTGTACATAATTTTTAAATTTATTTTTTACCTAACTAGACTTATTGGGAGCCTAAAGCTTAACTTTTACTTGGTGTACATAATTTTTAATTTCTTCATTTATTAGTTTGAGCCTTAACTAACTTAACATGTACGATTTTTCTAGGTTTACAGGGAAATTGAATTTTCTATAGTCGGAGAAGTTCCCACATTCAATACATCGGTGTCCGTCTAATCTTGACGAAACAATCTAAAAATTATCGATTTTAATTTTAACTATATAATTTAAAATATTGAGTTTAAATTTGAACTATTTGATTTTAATTGAACAATTAACAATACTTCTCATGCGTAATCACCGTAATTACCGACGGCAAAGAAGCCAAATCCACTTTATAAGTCACAACTCATAGGCCATTTTGGTTTGGTCTATAAACTGAATATGAGTAGATGCGCCTATTTGGTGGTAGCATTTTCTAAACTTGTATTTTTTTAAAAATCATTTAGGAATAAAAATATGTTAAATTTCTAAATATAGAGCCACCAAAATATTTGTCCATTCAAATTCAACATATCAGTTGATGATGTAATTAGTTATTAGCTGGTTATTCACTTTCTCTCTATATACAATGTCATTTTATGGTTTGCATATATTTTATCTTTTCTATGACCTCTATCAAATTTTGTAACAAGTCCAATGTGCGTTGAAAATCCAATAGAGTCATACAAAAGCCTTGCATACTTGAAAGACTACTACTACTACTATTTCTCCTCAACTAGCATTGCGCATCCAATTGGAAAATTGTTTCACATGCCAATGTTTCATCTTCTACATAGTGTTTTCCTAGTTATTTGCAAATATACACATGAACTCTCCTCCAAGCCAACAAGTAATAGCATTAGAATGAAACCATCCAAGCTCAACTAAGAGCCCTTCAAGCCCACAAGACACGAATTTCAGAGTACCTCCCAACTAAAGTGATTAAAGAAGGCAAATGAAAGTATAGAGATAATGCACAATTCATGCTACAAGGGATATGGATTGATCAATTTATTCGTTTAGTTACTCTATGGATCATTCAACTATGAATGTATACGGGTTGGATCAATATGTTCAACCCAACCTCTTGTTTAATTGTGTTTTACTTTTTAGTTTTTAAGAACTATTTTATAAATAAATTTTAGAAAATTATTTTTAAAAGAAAAAAAAATTTAAAAAAATCTGTTTGGTAACTCCAATTTTTAAAATATTTTTTGATTAGAGAATAAAAAAATTGAAAAATGAAAAGTAAAACACCATTTATCTATTTTGCTTTTTTAGTTTTAAAAAGTATAATATAAAAAATAGTTTTACAAAACAGTTTTTAAAAACAAGTAATCCAAACAAATTTTTTAATTTTTTAATTTTAAAATACTAAAATAGAGTTTTTAGAATATAAATCAAACAAGCCATAAGTAACACTAATTTTTTTTAAGGGTTGTACTAATATGTATCTTTAAAACACATGTTAAGATATTAAAAGTACAAATATTTTATTAAAAAAAATATAAAAAAAAAAAAAAAAAAAAAACATAAGTAACACTAATTTTTTTTAAGGGTTGTACTAATATGTATCTTTAAAACACATGTTAAGATATTAAAAGTACAAATATTTTATTAAAAAAAATATAATGTTTGGACTTTTAAAAAGTTAAAGATACAAATTCCAAAGTAAATTTTATTTATTATCATTAAGACGTGTATTTAGGATATATATTTAAATTAAGTATTGAGTTAGATGATTTACAATTCAATCAACCTAATCTGACCAAGACATAATAGAAATTCATATACCCTAATTTTATTCACTCTTCATGTTTCTCAATTTTGCTTTTTATCTCTTGTATTGTATGTAGGGGTGGGCAAAGTTCAGTTATGAACTAGAACCATTTGAAAATTGAACCGAACTGGTTTTCTGTTTAGAAAACCGAACTGAACCGGTTTTCAGTTCAAAGAACCGAACCGAACCGGTTTATAAAAGTGGCGCACCGATTTATTATTTTGAACTGAACCGAACTGGTTTAAATTAATTTTTTTGTTCATATGGACCAAAATTTACATAATTACCCCTAATTACTTCTATACAAAATTCGGTTCAAATTTTTTGAACTAAAACCGGTTCAGTTTTTTTAACAAAAAACCGGTTCGGTTCGGTTTTTTGAATTGAAAAATTGGTTCAGTTCAGTTCTAGTTTTACAAAATCAGTTCGAAAACAGTTCGATTCTTAAACCAGTTCAGTTCAAAACTAGTTCGGTTCGGTTCAGTTCAGTTCGGCAGTTTGGTTCAGTTTTTGATTTTTTCAACACCCCTCCCTACTTGTATGGTTGTGTTTGCTTTTCCCTTGTGGTACCAGAAGTCGTCATCTAATTTTGTTCGTGTTGACATCATCAATGTACTTGTTTGATATGACGTACATATAAAGGGATTTCAAATTTGAAATAATTTTTTTCTTTTAATTTTATCATTTATTCAAATTATTTAATTATATATGTTTATCTGATTAACTGATTGATTTTTTTAATTTATATTAATTTTATGACAAATTTGTAGCCGGTAGAACAAGAAAAGCAGAATGGGTATACTAGTGTCGTCTCCACACTAATCATTTTAATATGGTAAAACGTAATCTCAACAACACATGGTCGATTTCTAATTCATTCACTTCCTGGGATTTTTACTGTTACTCCCCCTCCCACTCACACAATTTGACATAGTTATAATTTTCAACTTGATATTAATTATGTTTTTTTAGTTGTATTATCTAATTAATACCATATTTAATTAATACTATATGTGACTTTTTTATTTATATCCCTTTTTTAATTTTTTATTTCTAAAATGTCCTACTTTGAAATTTATTTACGCGAATGTCCTATTTTTTTTTTCTAAGTAGGAACTCGCTTCTCCAGAAAGCGACCAGCTGAAGAAACAAATTTACAAACCTAATAGGTGGTCGTTTCTTCCGACCTCTAACTGCCTTTTTTTATATATATTTTAACATTTGTTATTAATTTAATTATTTAAAAAATAAAATACTAATAATAAATTAAAATAAAATACATTAATAAATTATAAATAAATCTTATATTTTAATTATTATGACAATAAAGTAGAAATTAGCACTACATATATATGATAATTTAATTTTCTCATTTGTCCTTCTCAACGCTTTAAGAGATTCACACGGAAACATCATCTGAAATATTGTTCGAGCATGATCCATGAAAACAAGATAGTTTTTGCTCTTGAGAATGATTTTAAATATATATATATATATATATATATATATATATCTTCATAATACATCCTGCATTTTCCATTGCTATTGTTTACCATCACAAAGTTAGTCAAACATGTCCCGTATGTAATTTCTTTGATGAAAAATGTTGTTGGCATTGCTAATCATACCTCATGGATAATATAAGTTAGCCAAACATGTCACATATGATTTCCAACATTTAGAGTGTTACCTCCAAGGTCTAATAATTTTGTTTTAAGGCTCAACAACAGATCGCCATGATCAGTCTCATTCAGTTGTACATCCCCGAAAATATTAGACTTGTCAGACTCTACCTTATGATGATAAAATAATCTCCACTTAAAAAATTCTCAATATCTATTTTATCTCCTCGTTGGCATATGATACTCCATTAAGACCGACATCTCAAGCACAAATTGAAATCACCACTATTTCATCAACTATGGGGTTACTTCAATACTCTCGTCACAAATTCATAAGATCATTATCATTAATCATATCTCATCACATAAACTCATTACAATTTTATAGCATCACTATCATAATTCATACATCATCAGTTAGATTTATCACAAATTTAGAACATCACTATTATTAATCATACATCATCATCATCACATAAACTTATCACAATATTACAACAATAAAATTCATCTAATCATACATCATTATCAAATGCATCAATAAAATTCAAACATATACATTAATCATACTTATACATAAAATTCATTCGACACTCAATATTACAACAATATCAAATGTCACACATTTAACGAAATTAAATCAATCAACGCCTTATAAATATTTCTCTGCCACATTTTATTCTCACAATTTTCATATTTGCTAATTAATGTATCTCTCAAAGGGCTAATACCGTACGTAGTGAGCCTTAAATGAATCGTTAGGAAATACGACTTTCTTGTTCATCTCACAATATATTATACTCATGAATTCAAACACTCTCTCATTCTTACCTTATTTCGGCACTTTCACATGGGAATACAAGTCCACAAGAAAAAAGTCTTTGTTCTTTGACAATTTATGGGTAAACATCAAATATAAATTATGATAACAAACTCTAAAAGAGTCGATTTTGAAATTGAGTCAAATAAACTTACCCCAAATCGAAAAATAATCGGTGGATAATATATGCACTATTTACCTGGTTGTTTTGACTTTCGTTTCACTCAAATCAGACTTACGGTGAATAAAAATGATCCAAAATAAAGAATTACATAAACTGAGAAGTCGAGAAATTTTGAGAGAAAGTGAGATTATGAAAAATATGAGAAAGTGTATCTAATTGACTAACTAAATGAATAAAACATTATTCTGAAATTTGGACGAAAACAGATAAAGTTTTCTGGGTAAGTTATCGATGACTGATGCCAAACGATAGTTTAGTTTGTTGTGTTTCCTGATTTCCTCCTCTTTCCAAGCGGCTGCCATCACTTCATCTCTCTTTCTTATTTATTTTATTTTATTAACACTTAAATCCTTCACACACATCAGTCAAACTCATTAGTCTCCTTACTTATTTTATGTTTTACTTTTATTATTTTTATTTTATTAAAACGAAATTAATAATTATTCAATTGTTAGAGAATAGTCAAAATTATAAAATAAATAAATAAGTATTATATCAACACTATATATTAATTACTAAATCACAATATATATATATATATATATATATATAAAATCACCATACTCTAATAAGTATATAAAAATAAAAGAAATCAAACACAATATTACTACCATACCAGGATAATTATTTATAAAATATAATACTAAAATAGAATATACTTAGCAATAATTAATATATAAATACGTGCACACTTAACATTAGTCAAACATACAAAAAAACATCCCATTAACTACGAAAGCACACATACACGTAAAATCGCCTAAAATCTTATTTTTTGAAATATATACACTAAAATACTATTATTTTTAAAAAATTATATAGAATAATAAAATATAATATTTATTATTTATATCATTTGGACGAAAGGACAGAGTATGCAGAATATAAAAATGGAACAACACTCAATATTTAGATACAGTCTATTATGCAAAGTATAAAAATGATGGGTTTGAAGCTAAACTACAAAATCGAGTGAAATGGTTAGACCTGCATGACAATAATAATTCTATTAATATCTATAGTTTGACAATTTTAAGAAAAGATAAATAAAATAGTCAAAAAAACCAAGATAACAAAATATCGACTATTAAAAGAGATACATTTAGTTTCCAATTTTAAAAAAGATTTATAACATATATAAAACTTAGTTTCCAATTTTAAAAAAGAGTTATAACATATATAAAATATGGTTCAAATAGTGTAACAAAAATAAAATACACATTTAGTTAAAAAATTTAAATATAATAGATACACTTAATTTATTAACACACTTATATGAGTTTGCATCAAAATCGTTGTTCAACATTTATTAAATATTGATTATAAAGGTGTGACCGAACAAAAGAATGCAACCACGACTAAGGGAGGAATACACGGTCGAAGACCCACTACTTTCTCATTTCAAATATGCAGCATATATGCCGATACTGACCTTCTACCCTATATTAATTCAACCTCAACATACATTGGCAGACCATGGCATTCATATTTAACAACAATTTTCATGCAAATTCAATTTGATGATATGTTGATTTCTGAAAAATGGTTAGAATGAAACAACACTCAGTATTTGAATACGGTCTACTATGCAGAGTATAGAAATGATTATCCTGGAGCTAAAATACAAAATCGAGTAAAATGGTTTCACTTGCATGTATAGAACAATACTAGTGAGACTTCTAAATTCACAATTACTAACTTAATTGCATGGGACTAATAGTTTCCTTTGACAGTTATAACATTTAATACTAGATTTTGAAATACACTAATGGTTGCATGGGACTGATGGCAGAGAGACGAGTAAACACGGGTGCGTGCAAGCGACCACAACTAAGGAGTTGAGAGGGAGGACGACTAAAGGGCTTGAGAGGGACGACGATTGAGTAAGAAGAGAGGTAATTTTCTGTTGAACCTAATTAAAATCAAATTGATGTTCCTTTAGCTTATGTTTTTGTGATAGTTGATTATTATCAATAATAGTTGGAAACATAAGAAGAAGAATCAAAATTTAACAACTATGGTCAAATTTTGTGCTCATGAATACAATCTTTATTTTGAATAACAAGTTGGCTTTGCTTCAAAGTGTGTGGAATGGTTACCATTGAAAGAAAATATATTTGAGAATCTATGGTAAATGAGTTTCGTTTAATCTTAATTTTTTTAAACTATATTGATTAATTTTTATTTATTTATTTAAATCATCTAATTTTCTTATTTTTATTCTTTTGCATTGCAACAAAGGCATGCAATGACAAAAATAATTCTACTAATATTTGACAATTTTAAAAAAGATAAATAAAAAATCCAAAAAACCAAGATAATGAAATATAGAATATTAAAAGGGATACACATAGTTTCCAATTTTAAAAAGGATTTACAACATATATAAAATATGGTTCAAATAGTGTAACAAAAATAAAATACACATTTAATTAATAAAATTAAAATATAATAGATACACTTAGTTTATGAAAATCGTTCAAACTTTGTTAAATATCAGTTATGATGGCATGAGCGAACAAACTAACGCAATCACGACTTAGGGAGGAATACACGGTGGACGACCCATTGCTTTCTCATTTCAACTTTGCAGCATATCTGCAGATACTGACCTTCTATCTTATATTAATTCAACCTCAACATTCCTTGGCAGACCATGGCATTGGTATTTAACAACAATTTTCATGCAAATTTATTTTTAGTGAGATGTTAATTTCTGAAAAATGGTTAGAATGAAATAACACTAAATATTTGGATACGATCTACTAATGCTCTCGAGCTAAACTATAAAATCAAGTGAAATGGTTTGACTTGCATGTATAAAACGATACTAGTGAGAGTTCTAACTTCACAGTGTCTAACTTAAATGCATGAGACTATTGGTTGCCTTTGACAATTATACCATTTACCAGTAGATTTCGAAATAAACTAATAGTTGTATGGGACTGATGGTTGAGAGACGAGCAAACAAGCGTGCGTTCGTGCGTCCGAGGGGCCACGATTGAGGGGTTGAGAGGGATGACGACCGACAGGACTTGAGAGGGACTTGCGTAAGAAGAGAGATAATTTTCTGTTGAACCTAATTAAAATAGGATGTCATGTTCTTAAGCTTATGTTGTTGTGATAGTTGATTATTATAAATAATAGTTTGAAACATAGGCAGAAGAATCGAAATGTAACAACAACAATCGTCAAAGTGCACGGGAATACGATCTTTATTTTTAATAACAAGTTGGCTATTACTTCAAAGTGTGTGAAATGGTTACCATTGACAGAAAATATATTTCAGAACCTATGGTAAATGAATTTGGTTTAATCTTATTTTTTTTTTAAACTATATTGATTAATTTTTATTTATTTAATTAAATCAACTATTTTTGTTATTTTTATTCTGTTGCATTGCAACAAAAGTATCTCATGACAAAAATAATTCTATTAAGATTTGAAAATTTTAAAAAAGATGAATAAAACATCCAAAAAAGCAAGATAACAAAATATAGAATATTAAAAAGGATACACATAGTTTCCAAATTTAAAAAACATTTATAACATACATAAAATATGGTTCAAATAGTGTAACAAATAAAATACACATTTAATTAAAAATATTAAAATATAATATATACACGTAGCTTATTGATACACTTATATGATTTTGTCTCAAAAAATTTGTTCCAAATTTGTTAAATATTAGTTATAAAGGCATGACCGAACAAAAGAACGCAATCACGACTCAGGGAGGAATACACGGTGGATGACCCACTACTTTCTCAATTCAATTTTGCAGCATATATGCAGACCTTCTACCCTATATTAATTCAACCTCAACATTCCTTGGCAGACCTTGACATTCGTATTTAACAACAATTTTCATGCAAATTCATTTTTAGTGAGACGTTCATCGCTAAAGAATGGTTATAATGGAACAACACTCTATATTTGGATATGGTCTTCAACGCAGTGTATAAAAATGATGACCCTGGAGCTAAACTACAAAATCGAGTGAAATAGTTTGACTTTACATGTATAGAACAATATTAGTGAGACTTCTAATTTCACAGTGTCTAACTTAATTGCATGATACTAATGGTTTCCTTTGACAATTATACCATTTACTAGTAGATTTTGAAATACACTAATGATTGCATGAGACTAATGGCCGAGAGACGAGCAAACATGGATGAATACGTGCATGCGTGCTGATGTAGCTAAATATCACTAGAAGGGGAGTTGAATAGGGATTTTGCTGTTAAAAATAATTTTCAAGTGTTTTTAAAACTATCCTCTCGCAGAGGATGGCAAGCCAGAGGATGGTTTTTTTTTTTTTTTTTGCATCTTAGCTGAGAGAAAAATATGAGAATGACACACACAATTTTATATTGGTTCACCCAATGAAGGCTACGTCCAGTCCTCACACTCTTGTGAGATTTTACTATTGTTTAAACAGATCAACCTCTCACTGAGGATGATTACAAATTGTGTATTCTTTAGCTTCACCAAGCTTACAATCAAGTTTCAAATATTTCAAAGTGTATCTCACGTGGAAATTACAAAGTAATATGTGAGTGATTGATTCTAAATACTTTCTCAAAGTATTTACAAAGATCTAGTGTAGGATTAAAGAAAGTATGAAGTGATGATGGGTTTAGGGTTTAGGGTTTAAAGATCTAATGTAGGATTAAAGAAAGTATGAAGTGATGATTGCTCTTGATAGCTTTAAGATGTTTGATCTTTTTATGCAATTGTGTTGTGTGTTTGATGATGAAGAGCTTGCAGCCTTTTATAGAAGTCTAAGCTCTTTGATGACCGTTGTAATTCATTACAAAAGATCCAAAGTTTTTCATCATAATTACAGAACTGCCATCCATCTTGTTCTTAGACTGGCAGAGGCCATCCTCGCGCATGCATATCAGCTTCTTTGAAACTTGATCTTGAGATGTCCTTGTCAATTCTCTCTTATCCAAGAGTGCAAGGCTGTTTCTTTGACCATGTGAGCTACAACCTTTTCAAAAACTTTAAGGACTAGGTTGATTTTAACTTTTGAGGGTGATGTTGACAAGAGAGAGAGCTACCCTCTTACATAGGATTGTCATCCTCCAGTCCGAGGATCAGATCTTTCAACATGTGATCTTCCATTTTTGGCTTGTTTGTTGTTGCCTTTCTTTAACTTGACTTCTTCATGTATTCATTCGTGCAAGCACAATAAATGGTCTGTTTTTTGCCTTTGCACATGCTTGGTGGGTTGCTTTCAACTCTACTGAACCATCTTCAGCCTAGTTTGTCATCCTCTAGACTTAGATCTGGCCATTTTCGTCCTTTTCCTTTGGCCTTCTTATTTTTATTTCAAATGCTTTATTTATTCATTCTTTGATACTTTTGTGCATTTCTTTAATGAATAAAAACATTTGTTCTGGAGAGGACAAGTATTGTGCAGATTTGAGACTCCATCCTCTTCACGAGGCTATCCTCATGAATTTTAATCCTTCAGATTTGTATCAGATTTTTCTCCTTTTTGCCTTAATGATTAATAACTTGTTTTCTTATATAAATTCACTCAAAAGCACAGATTAGTTATTAACCATAATCATAATCTCTTAAGTAATTTTGTTATCATTAAAATCATTTGAGAGATTTTGTCTCGACAATCTCCCCCTTTTTATGATGACAAAATTCTTTAGATTATGATTTTAAATAAGACAAGTTCATAAGATAAAATGTTTATGCTCCCCCTCAATCATATGTGTAATAATTTTTAAAACTACAAAAAAATCACTCCCCCTGAATATATGCCAAAGTTTTGAGATAATAAAATTTTAACCATAAATAAAACTTCATAATAATAAGACAATATTCCAAAGATTTGTTCAACACAACATAAACATCAAATAGGATACATAGGCAACACAACAAATCAACTTAACAAACAGTTTAACACATAACAACTACTGGATAAGCATAACCGTTCTCCCCCTGAATTTGGCAGCATCAAAAAAGAAAGAACCACAGTTTTAGTCAGATAAGGATGGCTCGTCTGATGAGGATGAAGGAGATAGATTAGCAAAGGAAGGCTGGGCTGGTAGCTCGGGAGGATGATCTCTAGGAGCAATAGTAGGGGCCAAGTGTTTGGTAACCCATTCAAGAATGAGACCAAATTGAACAAAAGAGTTCTGAAAGTGAGTGAAGCTGTGAAGGATTTTCTTATGATCCTTCCTAATTAATTTGAGAAGTTTCATCTGCTTCTGATTCTTCCTTTCCTCAGTCCTCTTGCTAGGAATCGAGTCCTTAGGTTGATCATTAACATTGGAACTCTTATTTTGAGAGCTCTCTGCTTTGTCCTTAGAACAATGATGAGTAGTTGTAGTCAAAAAAAGAGTCAAGGGAACTTAACACACATGTGACCTCAGGGAGAGGTTGGGCAGGTTTTTCAAAGTTTGCAGCATGAGGAATGGAAGTTGGTTGCGAAAGATCTGGTGGTGGGAGCACATCTTCGTCCACTGGCACAGTTGGAGGAGAAACCATAGGCACATCCGTAGGAGAGGGAAGATAAGACAAATTGAGATCAAAATATAACTCCTCACCATCTTCCATATTTTGAAGAGGAGTTGGTGTGAAGGTATCCTCAGGAAGAGGATCGGCTTCATGAAGGGGAGTTAGTTTGTGGATCGGTGGTGTGTGGACAGAGGAGTCAGGAGAAGGAGTAGCATCAGTAGAGTTACGTAGTGGAGAGGTGGGTTCTGGAATGAGTGGTGATGGTGTATCTTCAGGTGGAGGTTGAGTGGTTTCTTCTTCAGATTTTTTAGAGGGAGAAGAGGAATAAAGAGTTTTTTCGTTTCTTAGAGGCAGGGCAATCATCATTTTGAATCTTCATCTGTTTGATATTCTTCATAGAAAAAGTGTTGTTGAAGTGAATGAATGGTTCATCCTCAAGTGGGATTTTGAAAAATTTGAAAATTTTAGTCAAAATCATCCCATAGGGAGCAGATCGTCCCATCACAACAGCATTCAACATGAAGCAAAAAATAACATGTCCTAAATGAAGAGGAGTACCAGTCATTAAATGATGAATGATCATGAGGTCAAGCTATGTGACCTTCTCAAAACCGCCAGCTTGGGGCGTGATGAAGTGAAAACAAATATTGTGGAGGATACAACACATAGGAACGAGGTTGGAGGCCATTAACGATTTTGGAGGTTTGATGAGAGTGTTTTGGAGTACAGAGGTCCTAGTGATGACACATTGTGAATACCACGTCTCCGATAAGCAGTAGGCTCCTTCATCGCGTATATCAAGGATTTGACATAGCGTAGTGGGATTTATTTCCATATGTACCCCTTTGAGCACCATACTGAATTTAGTGGTGCCTTTTGAACCCTTTGAAGCAGCATAGAAAACCCTTACAAGGCGAGGATATTGGGATTCATTGATTTTGAAAAAATAGGTCCATCCGAGTTGGTCAAACATTTCTTCCACATTGAATCCTCCTTGTTTGATATCAGCAAGGTCAATGATTTTACCATTGACCACATATTTGTTTTGCCATTTTGAGACATAGTTAGTTTCTAATTTGGCAAAATCAAACAGTGGAGTATTTTCAGAATTTTTTGTGGATGAGGATGGGGGTTTAGGTGAAGAAGGTTTGGCCTTTTAGGAGTTGGAGTTTTGGAGGTAGATTTCGCAAGAGGAGGCTGACGTGAAGATTCTGGAGGGATATTTGTCTCTGAATCATCAGAGTGGATGACATGAATCGTGTTGTCTTGAGGGGGCGCCCTTTTGGATGAAACAGCTCCAAATATAATCCTGGAGGAGCGCCTTATGGGAGCAGAGGAGGATGAGTTTTTTGAGACTTTTGGAGTAATATAAGGAGAATAAAAACTTTTGGATGGTTGAGAGGAATGAAGTGTTCAAGGAATTTCCTTTAGATTGGGTTTCCTCATGGTAATCTGATTCAGTGCTTGAGTAGACATCTTGATTCTCTTCTGGTTCTTGATAAGAGATTTTGTGTTTTGCAGTAACTTTGGTACGAGCCATTGAAAAAAAAAACGTAGAGTGGAAAACAACTGATGAGTAAAGAGAAGTTTTGAATAGAGGGTTGATGAGTGAAAAAGATGGAGGACGTGAAATACATAGATGAGGACGGAAGATGTACAGGAAGAATTGTGGGAGGAAACGTGTGAGAGAAAAGAAAGTTAATGCGTCGTTTACCTAAGAACCTAGCGTGATGATGGATGAGGCATGCTGGGGACACGTAGCCGTTAATGCATTAAATGCACGACGTGAAACATGGGCAGGCGCCACGCGTGCTGGCCAATGAGAGAGGAAGCGCATGCAGTTTTTCTCGTTTGCTGTGTCAAGGGAAGTTACACCAATAAGGACATTCCGTCCTCTGGTGGTTTTTGCTATCCTCGCAGGTTTAGACTAAAAATGTATATACATATTAAATAAAACAACATATATTTTTTGGATTTTTATTTAATGAAAAAAAATCATAATAAGATAAATATAATAAAGGAACATAAAAAGGATAAATCAATTAATTTTAGTGTCAATAAAAATCAGTTATAAATCCCCTTTTTGCACATGATCTCTTATAAAATGATGTTTAATTTCAATGTGCTTAGATCTAGAATGTTGAATGGGATTTTTAGACAGATTTATTGCACTTGTATTATCACAAAGGATGAGAATTTTTGCGTACCTCAATGAGTAATCCTCAAGTTGATTTTTTATCCAAAGTAATTGTGAGCAACATTGAGCGGCTAATACATATTATGCCTCAATAGTTGAAAGAGCAATGGTACTTTGTTTTTTGCATGACCAACTTATTAGGGATTTACCAAGAAATTGGCAAGCACCACTTGTGCTTTTTCTTTCAAATTTGTCTCCCGCATAGTCAGCATCACAATAAGCTATGAGGTCAAGATTGGAACATTTCTTGTACCAAATTCCCAAATTTATAGTGCCAACAAGATATCTAAAAATCCTTTTTACTGCAGTGAGATGGGATTCTTTAGGATAGGATTGAAATCTTGCACAAAGACCGACTGCAAAGACTATGTCCGCTCTGCTGGCTGTCAAATACAACAAGGATCTGATCTTCCCTATGTACTCCATTTCAGATATTGGAGTTCCTTCATCATCTTTGTGGAGTATGGAGGATGGATGCATAGGAGTTCCGATACTCTTGGTTGAACTCATGTTACATTTGTTGAGTAAATCTTTAGTGTATTTTTCTTGTGATATGAAAATGACATCCTCTCGTTGTTTGATTTGCAAACCAAGGAAGAATTTTAATTCCCCCGTCATACTTATCTCAAACTCACTTTACATGAAGACTACGTCCAGTCCTCACACTCTTGTGAGATTTTACTATTGTTTAAACAGATCAACCTCTCATTGAGGATGATTACAAATTGTGTATTCTTTAGCTTCACCAAGCTTACAATCAAGTTTCAAATATTTCCAAGTGTATCTCATGTGGAAATTACAAAGTAATATGAGAGTGATTGATTCTAAATACTTTTCAAATGATTTACAAAGATCTAGTGTAGGATTAAAAAAAGTATGAAGTGCGGATGGGTATTGCTCTTGATAGCTTTAATATGCTTGATCTTTTTATGCAATTGTGTTGTGTGTTTGATGATGAAGAGCTTGCTGCCTTTTATAGAAGTCCAAGCTCTTTGATGACCGTTGGAATTCATTACAAAAGATCCAAGGTTTTTCATCATAATTATAGAATTGTCATCCATCTTGTTCTTTGACTGGCAGAGACCATCCTCGTGCATGCAGGTCAGCTTCCTTGAAACTTGATCTTGAGATGTCCTTGTCTATTCTCTTTTATCTAAGAGTGCAAGGTTGTTTTTTTGACCATGTGAGCTACAACCTTTTCAAAAACTTTAAGGACTAGGTTGATTTCAACTTTTGAGGGTGATGTTGACAAGAGAGAGAGCTACCCTCTTACATAGGATTGTCATCCTCTAGTCCGAGAATCAGATCTTTCAACATGCGATCTTCCATTTTTGGCTTGTTTGTTGTTGCCTTTCTTTAACTTGACTTATTCATGTATTCATTCGTGCAAGCACAATAAATGGTCTGTTTTTTGCCTTTTCACATGCTTGATGGATTGCTTTCAACTTTACTGAACCATCCTCAGCCTAGTCTGTCATCCTCTAGACTTAGATCTGGCCATTTTCGTCCTTTTCCTTTGGCCTTCTTATTTTTATTTCAAATGCTTTATTTATTCATTCTTTGATACAGTTGTGCATTTCTTTAATGAATAAAAACATTTGTTCTGGAGAGGACAAGTATTGTGCAGATTTGAGACTCCATCCTCTTCATGATGATATCCTCAGGAATTTCAATCCTTCAGATTTGTATCAGATTTTTCTCCTTTTTGCCTTAATGATTAATAATTTTTTTTCTTATATAAATTCACTCAAAAGCACATATTAGTTATTAACCACAATCATAATCTCTTAAGTAATTTTGTTATCATTAAAATCATTTGAGAGATTTTGTCTCAACACGTGCGACCACGACTGAGGGGGTTTAGAGGGATGACGACTGAAGGGCTTGAGAGGAACGACAATTAAGTAAGAATAGAGGTAATTTTCTGTTGAACCTAATTAACATAGGAGCTGATGTTCCATTAGCTTATGTTGTTGTCATAGTTCATTATTATAAATAATAGTTGGAAACATAAGCAGAAAAATCAAAATGTAAGAACATCAATATATTTTGAAGAACAAATTGACTATTAATTACTTCAAAGTGTGTGGAATAGTTACGATTTAAATAATCTATTTTTGTTATTTTTATTCTTTTGCATTGCAACAAAGACATGCAATGCCAAAAATATTTCTATAAATATCTATAGTTTGAAAATTTTAAAAAAAGATAAATAAAACATTTTAAAAACCAATATAACAAAATATCGATTATTAAAAGAAATACACATAGTGTGCAATATTTATAAACATTTATAACATATTTAAAATATGGTTCAAATAGTATAAAAAAAAAATACACATTTAGTTAAAAAATTAAAATATAATAGAAACACTTATATGAGTTTGCATGAAATTTGTTCAAAATTTTGTTAAATATATTATAAAGGCAAGACCGAACAAAAGAAAGCAATCACGACTCAGGGAGGAATACATGGAAGACTCACTACTTTTTCATTTCAATTTTGCTGCATATCTACATATATTGACCTTCTACCCTATATTAATTCAACCTCAACATTCTTTGGCAGATCATGACATTCGTATTTTTCATTCAAATATATTTTTAGTGAGAGGTTGATTTTTGAAAATGGTTTGAATGTAACAACACTCAATATTTGGATACGGTCGACAATCCAGAGTATAAAAATGATGGCCTTGGAGCTAAACTACAAAATCGAGTGAAATAGTTTGACTTTGCATGTATATAACGATATTAGTGAGACTTCTAACTTCACATTGTCTAACTTTATTGCATGAGACTAATGGTTTCCTTTGACAATTATACCATTTACTAGTAGATTTTGAAATACACTAATGGTTGCATGGGACAAATGACCGAGAGACGAGCAAACATGGATGGATGCATGCGTGCGTGCGAGCGACCACGACTGAGGGGGTTTAGAGGAATGACAATTGAAGGGTTTGAGAGGGACGACAGTTGAGTAAGAAGAGAGGTAACTTTCTGTGGAACCTAATTAAAATAGGAGCTGATGTTCTTTTAGCTTATGTTGTTGTGATACTTGATTATTATAAATAATAGTTGGAAACATAGGCAGAAGAATCGAAATGTTGTGTACGTGAATACATCAAAGTGTTGGAATGGTTACCATTGGCAAAAAATATATTTGAGAACCTATGTTAAACGAGTTTCGTTTAATCTTAATTTTTTTTAACTATCTTGATTGATTTTTATTTATTTATTTAAATCATTTACTTTTATTATTTTTATTCTTTTGTATTGCCACAAAGGTATGCCATGGCAAAAATGATTCTATTAATATCTATAGTTTGACAATTAGATAGATAAATAAATAAATAAAATAAATAAAACATCCAAAAAAATCTAGATAACAAAATATCGACTATTAGATAGATACACATAGCTTTTAATTTAAAAAAAAATTAAAACATATATAAAATATGGTTCAAATAGTGTAACAAAAATAAAACACACATTTAGTTAAAAAATTAAAATATAATAAATCCACTTAGTTTATTCATACAATTATATGAGTTCGCATGAAAATCGTTTGTTCAAAATTTGTTAAAATTTGTTAAATAATGGTTTAAAAGGCATGACCGAACAAAAGAATGGAATCACAACTCATAGTGAAATACACGGTGGAAGACCAACTACTTTCTCATTTCAATTTTCCAGCATGTCTGCAGATACTAACCTTCTACCTTATATTAATAAAATCTCAATATTCCATGGCAAAACCATGACATTCATATTTAATAACATTTTTCATGCAAATTCATTTTTAGTGAGACGTTGATTTCTGAAGAATGGTTAGAATGGAACAACACAATATTTGAATACGGTCTACTATGCAGAGTATAAAAATGATGGTCCTGAAGCTAAACTACAAAATCAAGTGAAATAGTTTGACTTGCATGTATAGAACGATACTAGTGAGAGTTTTAACTTCAGAGTGTCTAACTTAAATACATGGGACTAACGGTTGCTTTTGACAGTTATACTATTTACTAGTAGATTTGAAAATAAACTAATGTTTCCATGGGACTGATGGCCGAGAGAAGAGAAAATATGTGTGCGTGCGTGCGAGCGACCATGACTGAGGGGTAAAGACGGACGACGACTAAAGGGCTAAATAGGGACGACGATTGAGTAAGAAAAGATGTAATTTTCTATTGAACCTAATTAAAATAGGAGTGAATGTTCTTTTAGCTTATGTTGTTGTGATAGTTGACTATTATAAATAATAGTTGGAAACATAGGTAGAAGAATCGAAATATAACAACAACAATCGTTAAATGATGTGCACGTGAATACGGCCTCTATTTTAAAGAACAAGTTAGTTATTACTTCAAAGTGTGTTGAATGGTTACCATTACCAGAAAATATATTTCAGAACCTAGGGTAAGTGAATTTGTTTTATTTTAATTTTTTTTAAACTATATTGATTAATTTTTATTTATTATTTAAATCATTAATTTTTGTTATTTTTATTTTTTTGCATTGCAACAAAGACAAATGATTCTATTAATATCTATAAATGTATGAACAAACAAAAGAACACAATAATGACTCAGAGAGGAATACACAGTAGAATACCCACTTCTTTCTCATTTCAATTTTGTAGGATATATGTTAGATACTACTAACCTTCTACCTTATATTAATTCAACATCAACATTCCTTGGCAGACCATGACATTCGTATTTATTAACAATTTTCTTGCAAATTCATTTTTAATGAGATGTTGATTTCTCAAGAATGGTTGGAATGGAACAACACTCAATATTTGGATACGGACTACTATGCAGAGTTTAAAAATGATGTCCCGGGAGCTAAACTACAAAATCGAGTGAAATAGTTTGACTTGCATGTATAAAACGATACTAGTGAGAGTTCTAACTTCACAGTGTCTAACTTCATTGCATGGGACTAATGGTTGCCTTTGACAGTTATACCATTTACTAGTAGATTTGGAAATAAAATAATGGTTGCATGGGGCAGATGGTCGAGAGACGAGCAAACGTGCGTGCATGCGAGCGACCACAACTGAAGGGGTTGTGATGGATGACGATTGAAGGTCTTGAAAGGGACGACGGTTGAGTAAGAAGAGACTTAATTTTATGTTAAACCTAATTAAAATAGGAGCTAGTGTTCCTTTAGCTTAGCTTGTTGTGATAGTTAATTATTATAAATAATATTTGGAAACATACGAAGAATCGAAAAGTAACAACAACAATCGTCAAATGTTGTGCACGTGAATACGGTATTTATTTTGAAGAACAAATTGACAATTACTTCAAAGTATGTTGAATGGTTACCATTGACAGAAAAATATATTTTAGAACCTATGGTATGTGAGTTTGGTTTAATATTAGTTTTTTTTATAAATATATTGATTATTTTTAATTTTTTTATTTACATCGTCTATTTTTGTTATTTTTATTCTTTTGAATTGCAACAAAGGCATGCAATGACAAAAATAATTATATTAATATCTATAGTTTGACAATTTTAAAAAAGATATATAAAACATACAAAAAAATCAAAATAACAAAATATCAACTATTAAAAAAGTTACAAATATTTCCAATTTTAAAAAAGGTTTATAACATATATAAAATATGGTTCAAATAGTGTAACAAAAATAAATTACACATTTAGTGAAAAAAATTAAAATATAATAGATATATTTAGTTTATTGCTACACTTTTATGTGTTTGCATGAAAATTGTTGTTCAAAATTTGTTAAACATTGGTTATAAAGGCATGATCGAACAAAAGAACACAATCACGACTTAAGGGAAGAATACACGGTGGAAGACCCACTGCTTTCTCATTTTAATTTTGCAGCATATCTGCAGATATTGACCTTCTATCCTATATTAATTCAACCTAAACATTCCTTGACATACCATGGTATTCGTATTTATCAAAAAAAATCATGCAAATTCATTTTTAGGGAGATGTTAATTTCTGAAGAATGGTTAGAACAAAACTGAAATAACAATGTTGATTTACAAGGAAGGGGGTTTGAATTGTAAATGTTCCCATTTAAAATTTCCTGTAAAAACTTAAGATTTTAACTCAAGATTGATCTTGGTTGTGAAAACTGAAAACGGAGAACGCTTTTGGTTTCTGACTAGAAACGGAGAACGTTCTTGGTTAGTTAAAATCAACAATTTAATTTATCTATTTAACTTGATAATCAAACATACTGAAAATAAATAGATAAGACACAAGGATATATCCGGGTTCACCCAACTCGGGCTACGTCCAGTCCTCACAATAGTGAGATTTTTACTAAATGTTCAAAATAAATAACAATCTTGTTTACACCACTTCTCCACATCAACGTTGATCTGTTACACAACAAGTTCTTTCCACCTAGAAAGACTTTCGAAACAATCTCCTATCAATCTCTAGATAGGAGTTTACACTTTACCTTTTAACCTTAAAAGGATTTCTTACGATCTACTCAAACTATACTCAACTCTTGTAGTTTGAGTTTTACACAATAATGATAAGATTGTTTTCATAGAATCTGACGTGTCTCAACTCTTAATTGAAATTAGATTCTTTATAAAAGATTCAATAAAAATATAACAAAAGATTGAAATATAATCAGAATGATTCTTCTTTTCTTCATTCATAGCAGTCTTCTCTTGAATTTTAATGATACTTATTTTATGCTAATTAAACGTGAGTTGTTAGACTTAATTATAGTTTTGATCCCTTATTTTAGTTAAATCGCAAAAGAAACCCCCCATTTTCCCATGGTTATTTCCTTTTAGGCATAATTGTAATTTTGATCCCTTTATTTTAGTTAAATCACAACAGAAACCCCTCAATTTTTTTTTTCTCTCTAGTTTTAGTCCCCAAATTTTATCACCAAAATTCTATTAGGAAAACCAAAACTAAAAAAAAAAAAAAATAGAAAGATTACTTTTGCAATTCAGCTAAAATAAGAGGAACAAAACTGCAATCAAACCTTTCTTTTATTAAAGAGTGAAAGGCAATGAATTTGTTCCCACCATACTTATCAAATTGTGATGTGGTGCTTTTTTATAGATATAACTCTCCTCTAATTGTTTATAAACTCGCGATGTGGGACTATTTTAACAAGTTAATCAATTTGAGCGCTTAGACTAGAGAGACTATAAGTTATATGTTGTCAAACACAATATTTTATTTGGGTCTTTTAACATTTCAATTTTTTTTTTGGCAATGACTATGTATATCCCACATATCCAATATTTTAAGAACCGCACCACATACGAATTGCGAACAAGGAGACTATGCTCTAGCTATTTCTGATCTAGCTCCTGCTTGTCACCGAAACTTCCCAAAATCAATCCCTTTTCAAAGGCCATAACAAATATGTCTTCGCTGGGCTTTGCTACCTTGAGAGTGGTTGCGTTAAAGTTGGGTAGGTAGCTCTTCGAAGGCTCGATCGACCTCTATTAGACGTCAAACAGGTCGGCCAACAAGAAGGGTTTCTCACTATTGCTTGTGAACTGAACAACAAAACAAGTAGCTAAGTCATCAAAGTTATTAATGGAACGGGTTCGCAATCCTATTGTCCATTTGTGAGCTATGTCCTTCAAAGTCCCATAAAAAATCTTGCAACTCAATGCATCATCTGCTCCGCTAATAAACATTTGGGGTTGGAAAGAGACATGTTGATGGTAGGCCCTATATCTCAGGGTTGAAATACCCTTGGAATCAAAGTGAGCAGCTTGTGTTCTAGTTACATTGTTACATAAAAGCCTTTTTGTTTAGATAACTAAACTCTAATTCTCAAGATAATGTAATCGAATTAACTAAGCCTTTTTGTTACATTCTTATTATAAAATAAAAAATTATTATTATTTTTAAGAATAGATCATTTGTTAGTTGTTAGTTACTAATGTGGGAATACCTCTGTAAATAGACTTGGTGTAATCACTTGGATTCACTTCTTTCGTTTGTGTTTTATCGTTTTAATGATACAACATATTTTATAACCTTTCTGTCTTCTCTTATCATTTATCATGGATTTCATGTTTTCTAACATTAGAAATAGGTGAAAATGGTTTGATGAACAAAACCGATCTTAATTGTGATCTCCAATGAACAAAACTCATCTTAATGTTGAGATTGTAATGGTAATTATAATTATTGGGTGCGTTGTTTCATATTTAAGAAAAATTCTATTTTTTTTTTTATTAAAAATTATTTTTGTTACTAAAAATTATTTTTCAGAATTTAAGGGTGTTTGTTTCATATTTTTTTAAAAGAGTAGTTTCTCTTGTTTGACTCTTACTATAGCTGAGAAAAAGATGACGCATAATTAAAAAACATTTAATTTAACTAGTTAACGAGTTATGGCTCTTCATCATATGCATATTGTCTCACTGTTTTAGTTTATTTATCTTCAATCATTAGTTAAATTAAGGATTTATTTGATATATTTTGTTGATTTTTGTTCTTTGAGTTAATAAAATGTTTTGTATTTTTTTTATTTCATTGATTAAGTAGGAATTTGTCGTAATTTTACATTGCGTTTTGTTTTAGTGCACGGCTGAATTTTGGCCAGAAATCAACATGACCTATGTAGAGTATTTCAGCCATATCTAGAGTTGTAGATGTCCAATTGGAGACAAACCAAGTGCAAATAAAAGCTAAGATCCATAGCTACAACTTTCATGAAGACACCAGAACCAAATTCAGACTCCAAATAGGAGAAAAATGCAATATACGCCGGACAACAGATGATGTGCGCTTGAAGCGCGCCAGACGCGCCTGAGGCGCGTTTCTAGCTGTTCAGCATTGTCCAGGCGCGCCTGAAGTCCGTTTTCTGCGCCTACGGCGCATTTCCGGACCAGTAACACTGTCCAGTCGCGCCTGGAGCGCGTTTCCTGCGCCTGGGGCGCGCGACGCGCATCAGCAACCATAAAAACGCAATTTTTCACTGTTTTAGGGATCTTTTTTACTCTTGGGAAGTTGGGAGACTTGTGCCCTAGCATAGAAACTCAAAGACGACCGTTTCTAACATCATTGGAGCAGTTTTATCATGACTCCTTCTTGTAATTCTTCTATAATCTCTATCTTTTTTATCTATGTCATGAGTAATTAAACCCTATTTGTTAGGGATGAGCGTAACAAGATGAAACCCTTATTTTTATGATTTGATTTCTAGTTATATGAATGAGTTTATTGAATTATTTTTCTCATCTCTGTGTTTAATGCTTTTTATTGTTTGATCAACATTAAAATGTTCTACGATTTGTATTTTGAAACAGAAGTGGACTTTACGAATGCTTGAGATGAGAAATTCATGAATTTGTAGTCTAGACATAGATGCAGATTATGAAACCAATTAAATTAGTTGCAAAGCAATAATTTACAAGAGAATTTATTTACGGTAATGATTAATTCTAATCTTAAACCTACTAAGGAATTAGGGGTTACTTTGAAATTAAAGGTTATGTCACTAAGACATTAGGACAAGAATAATAAAGAGAATTCGGTAATAATTCAATAAAGGAATTCAGTAACTAGGATCAAATTAGACACCAATGTTGGATTCAAAGTGAAACTTATCCCTGACATTTTTCTCATTATAAAGCATCAATTTTATTACTGTTGTTAATTTCAAATATTATTTCAATCAATTCGGAAATTTTTTGTTCAATTTCAGTAATTAAATATAATTCGATAGTAAAACGCAATCCTTGAGTTCGACACTCGGTACTACCGTTTTAATTATTACTTGCAACGATTCAGTACACTTGCTGAAACGCTATCAACAAGAGAAATTGATACCATTACTTTTACCTTTCTTTTAAAATCCCACCCTTCTTCAATATTTAGTTTTACTAAGTTTTCTTCGTTTATATCAATTCATTAGTTGCGTTTTTTCTTAAAAGAAATAGTCATTTTTTGTATTTGTCATTTTGTTCACCTTCATTTAGTTTTTTATCCCATAAGTTTTTTTCTTTCTCTTTTTCGATTTCCCTACGTCATTGTTTTTTTATGGTATGTTTATTTAGTGTTTTTTTATGAGTATTCAAGTACATTGATCAACTTTGAAATGTGTTTACAAAATGAATTAAACTAATAAATTTGAAAGTGATCAATTGGGAATATTTCAATTGTTTAGTATAGTAGATTTCAAGTGCTTTACATATTGAAACTATGTCTTGTGACAAAGATTCTAAGAAATACTAACTAGTGTAAGATCATGGATAATGAAAATATGTCTTTGTGACTATAGATAATGGAACTTGTATGGGTGACTATAGATTAACTGTAGATTACCTTGTGATTTAATATGTGATTTAATATTTTTGCCGACTTACATATCAATTAGAATGACAACTAAAAAAGATGCAAAAAATGATGAGTGATGAAATAATTGTTATAAGATGAGATGATGGTAAAACCAAACTATTTCTAAATATTTGCATGAAAGAAATTTGAATCTAATAGATATGTGTCGTGTACATTGATATGTACAGAGCATCATGTAAATTGGTATAGGTAGAATATCATATAAATTGGTATGGATAGAACATTATTTTTTTATTAAGGTCTAATTTTTAAGATTATAATAAGGCCTCCAAAATCTATTCCTTTGCATTATTTTTCATGAGTATTCAAAAATTATAAAATGGAGGACTTTTGGGATGCAAAGGAGAAGTAGGGAGACATGAGATAGTAAAGAGCGAGAGAGAGTAGATAGAGATTGGAGGGAGGAAAATAGAGATAAATAAGAGAGTAGAGAGACATATGTATTTACAAAAATCATGTATTTATAAAATGTTATTTCAAACTTACATGTTTTTTTTAAAATCATTTTTTATGTCATTTACGGTAATTTTATAATGTAAAAATCATTTTTAGAAAATTGTATACAAACAGGTTTAAAATTATTTTTTTTAATAATAAACAAACTGAAATTAAAAAAAATTAAATCTTTAAAAAATAATCTCTAAATTATTTTTAAATAAACAAATTAAAATTAAAAAAAAATAAATCTTTAAAAAATAATCTCTAAATTATTTTTAAAAAAAATTTAAGCTCAAACAAACGCATCAAATTATAAGGCTATCAACAATTATTTATATTATTCAAAGTGGAGAAACTGCGAAGTAGAGTTTGACCGGTTCTTAAATTGAACACAGTTATCATAATAGTTACTAAGAGCCAATGTAACCTCATTTGAACACAAAGTGAAAGGTGCCAGTCTCCAAAAGGAAGATGCAATTCAAAATTCTCAATGCATACATCGGAAAAAGTCTTAAGCACAAACTTTAGGTCTAGTAGTCAATTTTCATGCAATAGCAAAGTCCTGATCAACTTCTTTTCTGGATTCTTCCCAAAGTCTACGTTCAACCCCCAATTTCCTCAGCTCTGAAAGCCCTTGCTCAACTGAAATATGAAAATCCATATAACTGAATGAAAAACTTTATCGAGGATATTTAACAAACAAGAATACACCCCTTAGCATAATTAAAGTCGTCATCAATGGAAGTAAAGTTTAAGCATGATCCACAATTTGCAAAAAAGTTAGATATCTGCTATTTATATTTTTGAAGTGCAAGGTGTTGTCTGAAACAAGTGGCTAATGCAAGTATGCTGTAAACACACTCCTGAAAGTGTCTTCACATGATATCAACCAAGAAGACTACTCTCCTTACCTTGTCCTTACCCCAAGTTTATACACATAAGTGCAATGTTTATGCCTCTTATTTATATTATTCAACTATCTTCAATGATTTAGCTTCTTTTTTAAAAAAATAAACAACTTTCCATGATTAAAGGTGACCAGTAGTAAAACATCCACCCAAGCAATATGTAACAGTGGTGACCCCAAAGTTGAACATTTTTCTTCCCAACCAATTAGCATAAAACGGGGTTGTTAAATCCCTGTGAGATGCAAACTAATTATTTAATTAAAATAGAAAAATGTTAGACGCTACCATCAACAGCATCGTGTGAGGTAGGTGAATGCCCACTCCGACCAATCCAAAACTGAAAACGTTCTTTGGCAATGTCCTCCTCTATACCATGAGCCTTGGCTCTTCTCCAAAAATATGTCAGCCAGGCCTGCCACGAAGAGTAAATCCACTTAGAAAAGCATGTTTCAGTAATGCAAACATACTTCTCAATGAGGGCGACCATCCACTTTACTGGTCAGTGGTCACAAAACCAAAGTGTTGTTGCAAGCCACCAATATGTGTATAAAAAGGCTAACGAGATAGAAGAGTGATGTAAATTATTAAAAAGTAGCATTACAACAATAAAATTAAAACAGAGAACCATGCAATCCAGAATCCAGGAAAGCATGCCTTCTTGGTATAGAAAACAAATGAACTACAATAGATCCATACATTCCAAGAAGCTACCAGTGATATAGAGTGCGGAATGGTTCATAGATAGAATGGAATACCTCCTTGAAAAGAACATCCTCAGATTCCTCTGGACTCAATTCTACAAAAATACAATGATATACTTATATTGTCGTTTGCACATTAGCAACAAAGCACAGATATGCTTATCCAAAAAAAAATGCACAGATATTTTGGCAAATAATAAGGTGTGGGAGCACGTACCAAAGGCTTCCATAAACTTAGGATCCCCTGGTGATTTAATATCTGGCAACATCCAAAAGTGTACAGAGTCAGAATATTACTGGTACATATAAAAAATATTTTAGTCCTACATGTTTTATGGTAGTCGTTTGAAGCATTAATCAGTGCAGAGTTTCAACATTTGCTTCTCTCTCTCAACAATGTATAGCCCGAAGTGCATGATGTGACTTTACTATACACATGAACCATAAAGATAACACAAACAGTGACATAAGCAGAAATGCATACCTGAGACTAGTTGTCGAGCAGAATTTGGACGCCTCTGTTGGGCTAATGCTTGCACAATAGCATCCTCAACCTTAAAAAAACAACAACAAAAATAATATATATATATAGAGAGAGAGAGAGGAGAGAGAGAGGAGAGAGAGAGGGAGAGAGATTAGCATTTCTTATAAGTATATAGCAAATACATAAAATCTGAACACAACTAATGGCTGAATTTTCTTATAAGTATATAGCATTTCTTATAATCACCAATGCATTTGTAGAACACCTTTAAAGAAACAAGCTCCTTGAGTCCCATTTCAACCGAAAGCATACTTTCAATATTTCCTTCTCCAGTAAGATCATTAATGTCTGGAACAAGATTGCTCCTCTTCTCTGTTGCATCATCACCTGCTTCAAAATCATAACAATTATCCATCGAAAATTCACATGCCCATGCAATAGAATAACGAAAATCATCACCATAAAAAAAAAATATAACACAGCAGAGATTAATTCTACAATGCAGGCAAACTAATATGAACTGTAGAGTCCAAATTTTTATTTCATACCTTTTTCCCAGCATTCCTCCTTGGCCTTTTGTCCTGCAGAAACAACAACCTCAAATGGAAGAGGGGCTAAGGATGACCAAAGTTCATACTTTGAGACTGCAACATCTGCGCAGATACCTGTCAACCATGGCAAAAATTACACAAGATTGCAGGAAGTGAACTATAAAATTATTCATTTGTGCAACTCAGCCAAATTCAAACTAGATATCCAACCAAAATATAGTTTTATATGCATATAATAATACATTTGACTTTTAAAAAAACTGATACTTAAAGCTTTGATAATGTATTCTAGTTTGCCAAGAGATGCCTTTTAGCCCCACCACCAAAAGAACAAAAAGGAAGATAAATCACCGCCTATTGTTAGCTTAGTTTATTATACAGCTAAATCCCAATATGCAAGCAAGCCCAATATCTAATCACGCACTAATTAGTATATGATAGGATGTTATCTAAGCCCAACTCAAATGAGAGTGATGCGTTGGTGGGTGGGAACCACGCTAAGCCTAAAATTTGGAGAGTGTATGAAAGGAAGAAAAAGAAAGAGAAGGAGTAGTGGCCACCTGGCAGGCAGTTAGTATTTTCCCCTAATAAGAAAGGAGTACGGGGAGTGGGGGAACGATTATGCATTCATCAGTTATTATTACCTTAGCAGTTAGGCAGTGAGGGAATAGTTTTCTCTCTACTGAGGAGCTTTTGCTCTGGTTTTCTCAGTTTCATATTTCCATTTTAATTAAATACTAGTCCATTCACTGTTAATATTTCTACTCTGCTCTATTAATTGGTCCGACCTCCCCTTGTTCATGCCCCCTAAAATGACTGACCGAGTAACCGTCGTGGAACTTCGTTTGGAGAGTTTGGAGTTTAGTTTTGTGTCACTACGTGAAACAGTTATTGCAAATATTCACAATGAGATTCACAGCGCGTTGGTGCAGGCCACACTTGAGCACAATGCAAAGACAATCACGCCCTCTCTCGACGAATTTCGTCTCTCCGCGAAGAAGGTGGAATTGCCTTCTTTTAATGGTGAAGATCCTGTTGATTGGATCACGCGATCCGAAACTTATTTTGAAGTTCAACGCATTTCCGAGGCAGTTTGCATTCAACTCACGAAGTTGAGTATGGAAGGCCCAATGATTCACTTGTTTAATTTGTGGAGGGATTCAACAGAGTCCTTGACATGGGAAGATCTGAAGGAATCCATGATGCTGCATTTTGGAGGGGGTCGTTTGAATAACCCTTTCGAAGAGCTTAAAGAACTCAAGCAACAAGGTTCGGTGGAGGAGTATGTTGTAGAATTTGATTTGTACTCTTCTCAATTCGGACGCCTTCCTGAACAACAGTTCCTTGGCTATTTTGTGGGTGGATTGCATCACGATATCAAGTCTCGTGTTCGTAAGTTCAAACCAAGGACTCGTTACCAGGCTATGCAACTCGCACGTGACGTGGAGAATGAGTTTGTTTCTTTGACGCAACCGGGTCAAACTCAAGGAGTGCGCCACAGATCGGGTCAACCTCCTCCTTGGGCTCGTAATTAGAAATCTTGGGCCCAGCGTGATCTAGACCCAATTGGTTCTCAATTTCGATCCAATTCTGGATCTATGTGGAACTCGAGTCCGACCCGCCCCCCAAATTCAGGCTCGTCCACTTTTACGGGTGCAACGCAACCCGCTTCCTCTACTGCGAGTTCGCGCAGTAGTAACAGCGAAGAAGTTTGTCGTTCTCAGGGCGAACGCAGTCGGGGGAGTTCTTCATTTGCCCATTTCAGAGATTCACGAAAAGAGGGCGAAGGGGTTGTGTTTTCGGTGCAATGAAAGGTGGCACCCATTGCATCAATGTGCTGGAAAAAATTTGCGATTGGTTATTTTGGGTGATGATGAGACGATCAACGGCGATGGAGAAATTGTTGTGATAAAGGTTGAGTTGAAGGAAGAAAAGCATTTCGAGGAACTGGAATGTAAGGCTATGGGGGTTTTTGAACTCCACAATTTGAATGGCGTTCACGCTTGCACCATCAAATTGGAGGGTTTTGTTAATGGCGTGTGTGTTCTCGTGCTCATTGACAGTGGAACGACTCATAATTTTGTTACACCTACGGTGGTGGAGGCTTTGGGTTTATCAGTGTTACAGACAACTCCGATGGGTGTTCGATTGGGGGATGGTCACTGTATCTTGACATTGGGAAAATGTGAAGGGTGCCCTTGGTGTTGGGAAATATCACCATTATTGTTGAAGATTATGTGTTGGGTTTGACTGGAGCTGATTTGATTTTAGGTGTGGTGTGGTTGGAAACCTTGAGGAAGGTCACTATGGATTGGAAGGAGAGGTCCAGGGTGTTCAATCATGGAGGGCATCCAGTTCAATTGCAAGGCCTGTCGGCAAAGGGCAAGGCAACAACTCTGCAAAGCATGATCAGGAATGATAGAGAAGCTGATGGTGGGGGCTGGTCTACCTCTATGGAGGTTGGTGGAGGACAAATACATAGGGGACAATCCAAAGATTTACAGCAATTGTTGAGTCAGTATGCTGCAGTGTTTAAGGAGATCGAAGGCCTTCCTCCTGTGAGGAACACTTCTCATGCCATTTTTTTACAGCATGGTGCAGGACCAAGATATGTTTTGAGAGGAGGTATCCTTTTTTACAAGGACAGATTGGTGATTCCTTCTCATTCACCAATTATTGAGGAGTTATTGAAGGAATTTCATTCTTCTCCTAACGGGGGACACTCGGGATTTCCTTGTACATATAGGAGGATGGCGAGGACGTTGTATTGGCATGGTATGATGAAGAGGGTGCAGGAATTTGTCAAGGCTTGTGATACTTGTCAACGTCAGAAATATGCTGCAACCACTCCAAGCGGCTTGCTGCAGCCACTTCCCATCCAGTGTTGGTTTGGAGCGAAATCTCAATGGATTTCATTACAAGCCTGCCGAAGAGTAATGGTTATGAAACTATTTTGGTGGTTGTGAATCGGCTAACTAAGTATGGTCATTTTATTCCTATGAAACATCCATTCACAGCTCGTTCCACTGCAGTTATTTTTGTGAAGGAAGTGATACAGTTACATGGCATTCCAGAATCGATTCTTAGTGACCGCGGCCCCCTGTTTGTGAGTATTTTATTGAAGGAGTTGTTTAAATTGTTGGGAACAGTGTTGAAGATGTCATCAGCTTATCATCCCCAAACGGACAGACAAACAGAGGTGATTAATCGTTGTTTGGTGGCATATCTACGTTGTTTTGTGGCTGACCAGCCTAAGTCTTGGTCTCACTGGGTTCCATGGGCAGAACTGTGGTACAACACCACTTTTCATGTGTCCATGGCTTCACACTATTTGAGGTGGTGTATGGCAAGAAACCACTAGTGTTGGTGCATTTCCTTGAGGGAGAAACAAGGGTGGAAGCGGTGGCACAAGAGCTCAAAGATCGAGATGAAACACTGCGTCAATTGAAGTATAACCTCACAAAGGCTCAGGAGTACATGAAATATTATGTGGATAAGAAGAGAAAGGGTGTGCAGTTTGCTGTTGGAGATTGGGTTTTCCTCAAATTAAGACCTCATAGGTAGCAGTCAGTGGTTCGGAAGATCCATCACAAGCTAGCTCCTCGTTTTTTTGGACCATATCAAGTGGTTCAGCGAGTTGGAGAAGTTTTTTACAAGCTGCAATTACTTAAGAATTCCAAAATCCATTGCATATTCCATGTCTCATAATTGACGAAGGCTGTTGGGAATTATCAGGTCACGCCTGAATTGCCACTAAATTTGGAGGTTGATAAGGGAGAAAATATGCCTGAAACAATTATGTCATGGAGAGACGGATTTGAAGCTGGACAACATAGGAGAGAGTTGTTGGTTCAATGGAAGGGACTTGATGTGGGTGAGGCTACGTGGGAGGACGAACTTTTGCTAAAAAGTCAATTTTTGAGCCTTGAGGACAAGGATGTGTTTGATGGAGGGGTGGTGATAGGATGTTATCTAAGTCCAACTCAAATGAGTGTGATGTGTTGGTGGGTGTGAACCACGTTAAGCCTAAAATTGGAGAGTGTATGAAATGAAGAAAAAAAGAGAGAAGGAGTAGTGGCCACCTGGCAGGCAGTTAGTATTTTCCCCTAATAAGAAACGAGTATGGGGGAATGATTATGCATTCATCAGTTATTATTACCTTAGCGGTTAGACAGTGAGGGAATAGTTTTCTCTCTACTGAGGAGCTTTTGCTCTGGTTTTCTCATTGTAACCAGTTTCATATTTCCATTTTAATTAAATACTATTTCATTCACCATTAATATTTCTACTCTACTCTATCAGTATTACAATAATAGTAATGATAGCTCTTAGAAGTAAGAGTTATTTAATCTTTTAAGCTTCAATTATTAAATATAAATTGACATTAAGTTAGGAAGTTTGCATTTTATTTGAATTAGTGTTAATTAAGTCTGCATCTATAAATATCTTGTTTGGCACTGTAAAATGCTGTACTTTGGAATTATATCTCTCGGCTAGTGTGCAGGTAAATAATCAGGAAAAATGTTTCAAGGTACAGTGGCATTTGTGCATGACCTAAAGGACAATTAAGTTTCCTTATGCGAGACAAAACAGGAAGAAGTACTTTGTTGGATAGTTTTAAAAACCGGCTCAGACCTGCCAGTCAACCCATCCAACTGGGAAATGGTGATATGACTGGCTCGAGCCAAGTATTGCATCGGCCATGCATTGAACTGGTCTGAAGTGGCCGATTTGCCGAACAAACCAGTGGGTTTCTAGACTTGGACCGGTTTTATGAAAATTTAAAAAATTGTTCCAAATAAAAAAATTAACTAAAAAAATTAACTTTAGGCCATATAATTTGCACTAGGTCCAATGACCAATTTTCTTAGATAACCAGCTTTTTCATTACTCTTGGATGTCTCTTTTGTTTGGTGGGCAGTCTATATATAGAGAGTGTAAGAAAGTAGATTTTTCAATGGTGAGATTCAATAGTAAAGTTTGGGAGGGACGGAGAGTTTTCAAGTGTGAGAGTTCTAACTATTCAACATAACTAAATACCCAATGTTGAGCAATAATATGATACTTAATACAACTTTATTTACCTTTACGATATTCATAAGTGTTGATATTTAAATATAGGCATATTTTTCTTATATAGTGTAGATAATTATGGGAATAAATCAGATTTGATATGATTCTGATTTGTGTTTATTTGTATTCTTGTGCAGCTAGAAATTATAGAAAGGAGTTTTGTTCCTCCTTGATCTTTTTGGTCACTGTTCCATTGCCGTGTTCCCATTGAGCGCTCCTTTATTTTCAATTGTTTTCTCTTTTCCAATGTGATCTCTTCCTTTTTCCAACTATTGTCTCTTCCAAAAACAACCGCCGCCATCAAAAACATTTTCAAACAATTTTTCCAACAAAACCATCTCCATTGTGTGCAGAATCTCCTGATTCTACGCTGCCACAAAATTTTCAGGCCCAAAACATGTCCCACGCATGCTCACGCGCCTTCAACCACTGCATTTCTGCCCATGTATCCACGCGTACAAGCAGTCTGGTGGCCGCCAGGTGAATTTTTTCGCTGTCACTATTCTGGTGAGTTTTTTCTCCTCCTTTTATCTAAAACCCATAAAAAATAATATAAAATTTATAATTTTTTTATGCTGACAGGGCCCTGAAGAGAGGTATCCGTGGAGATGGAGATGGAGACGAAGAAAAAAATCTCCCATGGTGGGGTAGGGGACATCTTTATACATGGAAGAGTAGAGGTGGCCAGAAAGGTGACATTTTAGCATGTGAGCGAGAGAAGAAGCATTTGGTCGGTTTTGGAGTGAAAGCTCAGGGAGAAAGAAGCTATCTTCTTTGAAGGAGCTATAGCGCTGGGTGTTATTTTCCTTGATGTAATAGCTCTTGGAGTTACTTTTCCATTCAAATATAATCACTTTTTTCAGATTGGGTTCCAAACAGATTACTTTCTTGTTGTCTATTAACTGTCCTACATCTATTCTCATACAGCATTTTATGTCATACAATTGTGCGGTGAAATGCTCATTTAAGATTAGGTGGTAGTTTTTTATTGCAAATCACTATAAAACCATTTCTTCTTCATTCATCTTACATAGAACCTATGGTAGCTGAAGAAAATAAAAGACAAAATACTTTCATGTTTTATTACTACAGCCCTAAATTGTTTATATAGAAAAAAAAATTACAATAGTAATACTGAGTAATAATGACAGAATTATAAAATAAAAATAAACATAATAATATAAAATAAAAGATAATCAAATCTAATTTCTCTTTATTCTTCAACACCCCCCTCAAGTTGGTGCATAAATATATGTCATGCCCAATTTGGCTATAAGTCGCTCAAAATTGGGTCTTGCCAAACTTTTTGTCAAGATATCAGGAATTTGCTTATTGGAAGTAACAAATAGCAGGCATATAATTTCAGCATCAATTTTTTCTTTTATGAAATGGCGGTCAATCTCAATGTGTTTGGTTTTATTATGTTGTACAGGGTTGTGAGCTATACTTATTGATGTTTTGCTATCATAGAACAATTTTAAGGGTAAGTCAATTTTCATTTTCAGTTCGTCCAAGAGTTTACGAATCCATAAAAGTTTACAGATTCCTTGAGTCATTGCATTGAATTCAGCTTCTGCGCTGCTTCAAGCAACAACCTCTTGTTTCTTACTTCTCCAAGTAACTAAACTTCCCCAAACATAGGTACAATATCCGGTGGTGGATTTTCTATCAGTAATTGATCTTACCCAATCAACATCTATAAATATAGAGACTTCTTTGTCATTAGTTTTCTTGAAGCACAAACCATTTCCAGGATTGAATTTCAAGTACCTTAAGATCCGATAAACTGCCTCCAAGTGTTCTTCATAGGGAGAATGCATGAATTGGCTTACAACACTCACAGAGAAAGTAATGTCAGGTCTAGTATGGGTTAGATAAATAAGTTTTCCGACTAACCTCTAGTATCTTCCAATCTTAATAAGAAAACTGTCTTTCTCCTAAAGTTTAACATTTAATTCCATAGGAGTATCTGTTGGCCTACACCCACTCATCTCAGTTTCTTCCAAGAGATCTAAGATGTATTTTCTTTGAGAAACAACAATTCCCTTCTTTGAGCGAGCAACTTCCATACCAAGAAAATATTTAAGCGCGTCTAAATCTTTGATCTCAAATTCTTGTCAAATTTTTCTTCAATCTTTTCATCTCAACAATGTCATCTCCTGTGAGAATAATATCATCTACATATACAATTAGAATTGCAATTTTACCAAAATTAGAGAACCTCACGAACAGAGTATGGTCTGATTGTCCTTGCATATATTCTTGCCTTTTGACCGACTGAGTGAATTTTTCAAACCAAGCCATTGGGGATTGCTTGAGACCATAAATGGATTTTTCTAGTTTGCACACATTTGAACCAAATTTATCTTCAAAGCCAGGTGGACTATCCATGTATATTTCCTCCTCCAAATCACCATTCAGAAAAGCATTCTTTACATCAAGTTGGTTAAGAAACCAATCTAAATTCACTGCCAAGGACAAGAGAACTCTAATAGTGTTTAATTTGGCAACGAGAACAAAAGTCTCTGAGTAATCAATGCCATATGTCTGAGTAAACCCTTTAGCAACCAAACGTGCGTTGTATCTTTCAACTGTGTTATCAGAATTATATTTCACAGTAAATACTCATTTACAGCCAACAGTATTCTTTCCTGTAGGTAACGTCATGACTCTCCAAGTTTGCCTCTTCTCAAAAGCTCTCATCTCTTCAAAAACAACTACCTTCCACTTTGGAATTTTTAGAGTCTCCTGTATATTTTTTGAAATTTCTACAGCAGACAACTTAGAAGTAAATGCAGCAAATGAAAAAGACAATTTTGAGTATAACACATAATTAGACAAAGGATATTTAGTGCATGATCTAATAGATTTTCTAATTGCAATAGGAATGTCTATATCAGGATACTCGACACGACTCTTAAGACCAGAAGAAGACTTACATGTATCAAGATGATGTGTTGGATTATCTATTGGTTCGGAATCTTGGAAGGGTCGGAGAATGGGTCCTTCCTTTCTCTGTTTATGATTTCTTCTTTCAAAGACATTTCCTTTCCAAGTAGGACCAATTGTAGTAAACTTGTTTTGTGTCTCTTTATCTGAGTCATTATGTTCGCACCATAGTTTCTTGCTATCTCTCTTCCTATCTTCATTCTTAGTGCCTAGGGCAGAGCTTTCAACCTCAACAACAGAAGGTGACTTACCCATCATAACACATTGTCTCGCCTCTTCTCTTCTAACTTCTGAGAACCTTCCCGAAGTGATGGCAATGAAATCTTTCTCAATATTTTGCCTCGGACTTCATCAAGCCACTTATTAAGCCCAACCAAGAACATGAATACTCGGTCGTTCTCTTGTCTCTTAAGAAACAAAACACTGTCGTCACAACACTTCAAATGATCATCATAGCAGATATTCAACTCTTTCCATAGTGTCATCAACTCATTATAATAGGCAGTGACATCTCTATCTCTTTGTTTGGCATGCCACAATCATGATTTGAGATCGAAAATTTGAGAAGAATTTTGAATGTCAGAATATGTTTCTTTGACAATCTCCCAACTTATTTCGCAGTAGGCAAAAACATAAAAGGTTTTCTAATCGTTGATTCCATATTACTAAGCAGCCAAGCAACAATAACAGAGTTATCAAATTTCCAAAACATGTAATTCGATCAGTTGTGGCAAACATTTGCACCTCTCTTGTGAGGAAACCATATTTTCCCTTACCGTCTAGTATCAATCTTGCGGTTTAGGACCATTCGACATGATTTTTTCCATTGAGTTTCTCGATTTCAACCTTGAGGGCATTAAAAGTTCCCTCGTTTTTGCCAAAAAAATTGGAAAAACCATTATTGCTGCCACTGTCGCCTTGGCCGCTGTCATTGCCTAAACCAATACTGCCGTTGTTGAATACTTCTAATTTTTCACCCAAACCATGTCGTTGTTGCCGCCGCTATCCATAAGGGCTGCCATTAGGTAGATAAAAACAAGTAGGGTCGACCCTTTAGCTCGTTAGAACGTCACAAGGTCGAAGGTTTAACCCTTTTAGTTTTGGAACCCCAAACCCCACTGGGTTATGGAACCCTAACCAAAAGCTCTGATACCATGAAGAAAGTAAAAGACATAATACTTTTATGTTTTATTACTACGACCCTAAGCTGTTTATATAAGGAAAAAAATTACAATAGTAATACTGAGTAATAATGACATAATTATAAAATAAAAATAAACATAATAATATAAAATAAAAGAGAATCAAATCTGATTTCTCTTTATTCTTCAACAGTAGCAATAAGTGATTAGCATATGGAACCAAATTAACCAATTGATATCAAAATGACTTGTTTGTGATGTCATGAAGAGATGCTATAATCACACCACCAAAGAAGAAGCAGAAAATGAGGCTAAACCAGAGTAGCTTACCATACTTTGCGGCTAAACCCCAATAACGAGCTAGCCAACACCTCTTAAGAACGACTTCCTCCTGAGAAGGTAGTTTATATAGTGAGTATTCCAAATAACTTACAAATATCATTGGATTCCAGCAACTCTGGAAGTACCTACCATTTCTTTCTGAGTTAATATCATTCTTTGTGTCATCGATCGAAGAGCTTTCACCTCAGATTCAGCTCCGTTAAGCTGTCTCACTGCGGCTTCAGACTCTACTTTTGCATTCTATTTGTGAGGAAATAGTTAAACCATAAATGGTAGCCTGTATTGAGAATATTTTAAAAAGTTGATGTATTCACCTTGACTTCAGCTTGTAGAGATGTGATTTCCTTATCAACTCCGTCGTTAGAGTCTCTGGAACTTTTAAGTGCAGCCTATCAAAAAAAAAAACTGCCATAATAAGGGACTGGATAAGAAACAGCACATCCTACTATTTTGCTAAACAATAGCTCCATCTCCATTCACTTAATAACATAAATTAACTACATCGTAGGTTGTATGATATGCTGCAAAGTTATTTCCATGTTACCTCTCTTTGACGCAATGTTGCCTCCTTTCTGCAATGTAATAAGATTGGGTACATAAATACTACCAAGTGAAGGAAAACCATATGCAACAGGTTTAACTAAAATCTACTCACCTGCTTAAGAGTTTAGCCTCCAAAGATACCCCTTCTCCGAGGGAAGCAACCTACAGGCTCGGATAAAAGGAACGACTAAAAACTGCATATGCAGACTAAACAGAAAGTTCACTAGTGCACAACACATAAACACATCTAAAACACAAATATCTAAGTAAAAGTATTAAAAAAATTAGAATTAAATCAGTAGAAAGAAAAAATTTATTGATTAGAGAGAGAAACTATTCAAAGCATGATTCTTTTTTTCTGGTTAGTTGAAGGACAACAGGACAGGACCCAAACTCCAAGCCTAATGGCATAGGCGGACCCTAAATACAACCCAGTCTATCCAGGTAAAGTGAAAGTAGAAGGCTCAAAAGTATAATTTAGACTCACAAATTAAAAGCAAAAAGAAAATATTATTAATCACAAGCAATGCAGCAAGCAATTGAATTACAGACTCTGTTCTTGTGTCAACCTGTAACAACCAAACAATCATTCAGACGGCCATAGTCAACATGTGGAAACTACAATAATGTATAAGGATAAAGAAATGAAGGTAGCACCTGCTTCTCAAGCTCCCTGACTCTGGCCTCTGCTTCCTTGCATCTCTCTTCCTCAAGTCTAAGCTGTACATGTTAGAAACCCTTGAGTACATATAACTGATGTTAGGTCACTCACAAACAGGAGAGAACATTAAAGATCGCATTACCTTGTCAAAAATACTTTCATTCTCTTCCCTTAGCATATCAACCTGCAGACGTTGGGGGTTTTGTAACACATACAACTCTCTTGTATAGAAACGTGAAAACAATATTTGCCACAACAAAGTAATTAACCTCATCACGAAGTGTAGAAGCCTCACGGTGGTCTTCTGAATCTTTTGGTTGAATGAGTCCAGTATCAAACGGAAATCTGTGAATTTCCCATCGAACTTGTTACATAAAGGGAAAATAAAAGAGGACTATAAAACCAAGCACACGACCAAAACGTACAAGCAATCAAATTAAGACGAGAAGTAGAGATGCACAAAATATGATAAATGATGAATGCAGTTTTGAGTGGTATGATTGTTCACCTTTTATCTTTGAGCTTATTATTATGAATAGGAGGAGGGTCTATTGGTGGCGGAATAGAAGCTGGAGTTATCTGGCTCTGGCTCAGCGGTGGTCTATTACTATTATTAGGTGCTGGACGAACATACGTGGGTTCTTCAACATGGTTCCTAGCTAACTAATTAAGTTAGCAACAGAGCATAAAAGTTGGTTAGTGATAAATGTGGAGTGGAACTGGAATGGAAGGTAAAGAATCTCACCGAATGAGATGGAGATCTATGGGTATGAGTCGTAACAGACTTCCTGGAGAGAGTGAGAGGTGGAGGAGCAGTGTAGCGAAATCCTAGATCGTCCTCGTCATCGTCGTCGGTAGCCTGGGAAGCCATGACTTGAGCGAGGCGTTGAGCAGCGGCTTTGGCGGCGACATTCTGAGTCCTTTTAATGGTTGAAATTCCAGTGAAGGTGAGGGAAGATGACCGAGCATGTCCATTACGCGAGTTTGATGGGGACGACGACATCACATTCCCAGATTCACTGCTCCACTGCCGGGCAGAAACCGGACTCTCTGTTCCGTTCCGCTCCATCTGACAATGCTTCCTTCACACCAGAACCTTTACTCTTTCCAAAATGTCCATTTACTCCCTCGCTAAACATTGCTCATCATTACTTATTAGTTAGCATCATTACTTATTAGTTAGTTACTGCTTCGCTAATTAAATCTCTGTCTTTATTGCGCGTGCTGTAATGACTCGAGCTGACTGTGACCAAGACCGAAGATACTATTTTTCTTTTAATAATAAATTATAGGCTAAATTACATTTGTGGTCCTTTAACTTAACTTCAGGTAACGTTTTAGTCCTTTATCTTTTTTTTTTCCGACTTGGTCCTTTATTTTAATTTTAAGTGACAATTTGATATTTTATGTTTTAAAATTTCAACAATGATATCCTTTTCTATACAAAAATTTTAAAAAAAATTCAATCAAAACTCATAAAATTAATTATATTCTTCAATATAATACAAATTTCATCAAATTCGTAACGCAAATCTTCAAATAAACTCATATTTTCACACTTTATTTGATATTTTTAGGAATAAAGGACCAAGTTGGGAAAAAAAAAAGATAAAGGACTAAAACGTTACCTGAAGTTAAGTTAAAGGACCACAAATGTAATTTAGCCTAAATTATAATATACGATTTAATTATAACCACATTTTAAAAAAATTAATTTATTAGATTGCTTTGTTATTTTTTTAAAAAAATATATCACTTATTAATACTATTAATTTATTTTATAATATAAAAAATAAAATTTTAAATATTTAAATATAAAAATCATTTTATAAACATTAAAATTGTATCAATTTTTTTTAATAAAAATGAAAAATACAATAAAAACTTATAAATAGAGACAGAGATAATAATACAATATACTAGACTTGTATCGGTTGATTCTTCCCACGAGTAAGTAATAAGTAAGCAATAAATGTTAAACATTGATTAATAAGTTTTTTTTTTTTGTTAACTATATAATTTTTTTACCAAATTTAAAGCAAAATACACATTTTAAAAAATGAAAATGATTTTAAAAGATTCTGAATCAGTTAATTCTTTAAAACACTTATTTATAAAATATATCAGAATTGATGTTTGTTTTTTCATCCACCCTCAACAATTAAAATCTTCAAACTCTTCAGGTACCATTAAAACAACACTGTATAGTTGTTCATGTCAACACAAATTTTGATAGATAAATTTCAATATGCTACAAATATTGACCTTTACCTTTATTTATAGTCATTGCAAAATGAATTACCAACAGAAATTGCTTTAGTTGAAATTTGAAGGGTATTCTTGGACCGAACGTGGTATCAATAACAATCTAGGTAATATACACCTTATTTCTAATGTTCTTTCTCGTATAACATTTATTTAACTATATATTTGCTCATTTTTGTAATGATTACACAGTCTTAAAATTTGATCAATGTTTCTCAATATATTTAGCAATTATATATATATATATAGAGAGAGAGAGAGAGAGACTATTTACATTTTCTATATACATTATATACAAGGAGTGATCAAATTGCACTCAAAAAAGTATATTAATAGTTATACTCATTCAATAGTATCATATTAGATAAATATTTTCTAAAATCAAATATCTAATTCAAAGTTACACTATCTTATAGATTATATTCTACAAATTTTGATATTAATCTAAAATCGTTTATATTTTATCAAGATATGTCAAAATTAACATTTTGATGCATGTTGATCACATAAAAATTATTTTAGATTAATGTAAATATTTATATATATAGTAGATTGATTATTCATTCAATCATAATCCTATATTTATATTTAAAAAATAGTAGTTTGAATTGAGTTAGGTTTAAATTATTTTTTAAAACACAAATGAACAACACTTCTATCATGGATAAGTATTATAAATCTTTTTAATAAGCACTCAATTTTAAAATGATTTTTAAATAAATGTGTAAGTAAGGATACAATTAATTATGAAGTAACAAAATTTTGATTTCAATAGCCTTCAATAAAAAATTTGCATTAGTATAGGTGTCATATTCAAATATGACCCATTTGAGGAAAATATATTTAGAGATAACATATCAATACAAAATCTATAAAACTCTATTTAAATCGCACTGAAATGTCTTATTTTGTTGTGGAAAATTTATTTAAAAAAAAATTAGAGTATGTGACAATGATTCATTTACACCGCATTTAGAATATTGAATATGTGAGCCTTCAAATTAAGCACATTAACTTTATGAGCATCGTATATAACATTCATAAAATTATGTGATGATTTTGAAGGCATATCAAATGAGCTTGAGTAATAGTTGTGGTATAACTCATTTACAATGATACAATGTTGATTAAAAAAAACAATAGATTTAATTAGAACTCTTCAAATTTAATGAATTGCAACTTAAAGAAGACTTACCAATTCCTTTTATATTGAGTTCAAAAGAGTTTTAAATCAATCTAACTATAGATATTGATATTAAATAATTTGTTGTATTAATTTGAATCAATACAACATTCATTACTTCTTTTTGTCTCACAAAATATACTTCATAATTCAAAAATGACCTTTGCAAATTGATAAATATTAATTTAAAATATTGACATATTTCTCATCATCGAATAATTTAGAACGTGACAATTTAATTTTGTAAATTGAGATTGAGTGACTGCTTCTCTCATTTTTTTTTTCACTATACAAAAAGTTGTCAAGATTTAATAAGAAATTTTATTAAAAAAATTGAACAAGAACAAAATTATATATATGTTTATTTATGTCCTCCTTCGAGACATAGACGTATTATTTCCTACAAACAAATCGTCAATCAAAGTCTCAATGTCGTCGGGATGATACTTAATGTATTTGTCACTATGTCTACCTGATTCTAGATGATGTTTGAATCTTCCATGAAAGGATCGATAAGCAGGTATGACCAAAGCAGATATTGAAGCCCTCAGCTCCGATTGAAGTTGGTCATCACTCACCATCCAAGTGCTCTGTGTCTTGTGGATCTCTTCAAGCATCGCATTGAAGCACTTAAACTTCTCTCTTAAAACTTGTTTAGACACCTTGTTTCCTTGTTGATGCAGACCATCTGGGTTGAGGCACTGCAACACTTTACTCCAAGTATCTATCTGATAATTCTTATGGTGCAACCTCAGACTAAATTGTTTTCTTCGACACCAATTATCGCCCATTGACTCGTGAAGATCAGCACACCCTTTTATCTTCTGCACTATGTATCTCCCATTGTTCATTAGAAAAACACATCGTAAAGACGAATCCTTATATAGCTTGGACTTTCTTTCGGTATGGGCATCCAAAAGGTCCATGATTGCCATCAATTGAACCGCAAAAGGTGATCTATTAGGTGTCCCCTCTGATTCCTCTTCTATTGTACTATTATTTTTTTCATTTTGAGTATTGGTTGTGCTCGCCTTTGTGCCCTCTTGTAATACTGTATTATTATTATTATCATTGCAATGACATTGCTCAAACACTTGCTCCAACGTGTCTTTGTACTCACATGTATATTTAAGATAATTCATGACATAACGGGTCAATGGATGAACCGCACCATAAGGAACCGGAATCCTTTCATTGTCACCCTTAATGTTGTTTTCTAAATCACTGAACATCGCCATGACAGCGTCTACGATCCTATCCTTTGTTGTGGCTATCTCGAATGCAAGCTCCTTGGCACACTGCTCTATATCGTAAGGATATATGGAGGAGGAAGAGGAGGAGGAAGTTTGGTCATTAATGAGTAAGACAACAGGCTCCACGTCATCTCTTAGGGTCTCATACATATCCAAGAATTTGAACAATTTTTCTGGTGATGGTTTGGTTAAAACCACCGCTTGTGCAAAATTCAAAAAATTGATGATAACACCTCTTGCAAGATTACCAAACATGCCTTGAGATACAGAGTGTTGATTTGGAAATATGGATTCGTATAGCTTTCGTTCAGCATTAAAAAGCACTGTCGTGCAATGTCGAAAAACTTTGTTCCACGTAGCTATTTCTCCTTCCAACGATTCCCATTGCATTTTATAAACCTCCTCCATTCTTACACCCGTTTGTCCCAATTTTCGCAATGCAGCTTTGAAATAATTTCGCCTAAAATTGGTAAAGGTCATGCAACACTCTGTATGGTAGCCCATGTTAATCATAACGTCGGCAATTTTGTTCATAATGGAAATATTTTCTGTTGAGAAAGTTGGCAATAAGTCGTCGTCATCATGATCTTGATTGTTAGGCCTTGGGATTTCCCTTTCATCCTGAAGTTGAAATTGAAGTTGAAGGGAACCAAAGGATGATGATTTCTTTGGTGGTACTGCCGGTCGAGAATAATTAGTTTTGGATTTAGGGTCCTGAAGAAGGGCGCAAAGGTCATTTTCTAAAATAGACATTGCTTTTTCTAGGACGGAACTTGTTTTGTCTAAGCAGGAAGGACTCAAACTCAAGGTGTTTGATAGTTTGAAGATGCGATCCACACCATTTAGAAAGTACTTGTCAAATTTTGGCTCTTGCCCAAACTTGCTTCTCTTGTATTTATCCATCATATAATCCAACAATTTGGTCAACACGACTACACAATTAGGAACTTCTTTTTGAGGAGAACTTGTTGTGATGCTATTGAGAAAACAATCCACGTCTTCCAAAACTTGTGGGAGAGAGGTCAGATCTCGTTCATGGAGATGCTCCTCTAAATCTCCTAATTCCCATTGTTGTCTCCCATTACTATTACTGTTTCTTGACGAGAAACTCCACGACTTGTCCATTGATCACTACTAAACCTACCCGCTACGTACTAATTATTTTGATTCTCCATGTGTTCAAATTTATTATCATTAAAGAAATGAGAGATGAAGAAACTTGATCTTTTTTCATTTTGTTCACCTTTTCAAATCCAATTGAAATGTTTTACTTAGTTTGATAGGATTAATTGTTGATCTTTGATGTTCTCCTATACTTACGGTGCTCCTTAAATATTTTATTTGTTGACAGCGTTCTTGTACGTATTTTTCTTTCTATTTTATTTCACTCTTGAGCTATTTAGGTGGAAAGGTGTTTTAACCAATGACTCTAATATGAAGGCATCCCGATATTTGTGGGTAATGTGTATCTATTAATAAGTTGTTTCTTTTTTTAATATAAATAAGTTCTTACATATTTACAATAAGATTATTCAATGCATGTAATAAAAAATATATGTGATTTACTGTATGTCGTAATTCGTAAAGTACCAGATATGTCATCGCCTCAATAATTGTAATTATTATTTTTTAATATTCTTTTATAAAAGATATGACTCATTAAATTTAATATTCACGTGCAAATGTATTTCTTGGTATGTATATACATGTTTTGTTTATTTTGAATCACAATATTTTGGTAAATCATATATTCAAAATTAAATGGATAGATAATGAACTACATCAGAATGTTTGAAAATCAAACTACAATTAATTACATGGAAGGATGCAAAAATCTCAATCACGGGATGCTGAAAAATGAGATTAAATTTTAATTTCTTTTTTACAAAATTAAATATTAAGTAATCGTAAAAGTATTTCAAATTCTCTTTTTGAGTAATTAAGTTTTTTGTATTTTTTTTTCATTATCATATATAAAATAATATTTAATATATATCATTCATTTTTGGAATAAGACTAAATTCAAGGTCGGTAGGTTAATGAAATATGCAGTAGGACGTTTCTTGAGTAAACTATAATTTTAGTCTCCGAAAGTATAAAACGTTGTCATTTTAATCTCGACAAAAATCAGACTGATCTTCGAATCATCAAAATATGGTAGTTTGTTTTTTGTAGTTTGTTTTTTGGGGTAGTTTGTTTTGGTGAAAATGATGATGGAAGCGGAACAAGAAGAAGCAAAGTGTTGAAAATGATGATGATATTAACAGAAGATTCTTGGAAATAATGATGACATTAATGAGAGTTAGTGTTGTTGTGAATTGAAAAATAATGAAGTCTCACATATGAGGGATACCATACACTAGTAGTGTATATAAGGTGGAGGTACGGAACTTGGGGGTGTACCTCAAAGGGTACCCCAATTTTGTAAAGGAGGAAGAATGCATGCAAAACTGACCACCACGCGCGCGCCGCTGTCGCCGTCTTTCCGTCCGGGCCTTGGCTAAGTGGTGTATTATTTCTTTTGCATATTAAAATTAATAAATTATTTATTTATGTAATTAAATTAATGCTTGTGTTTTTATCTCTTATTGATAAACTTGCTTGCACACCATTGATCCATATGTGAGCATCATTGACAGCCTCATGTATGCCATTGATTGTACTAGACCCGACATTGTCTACGTCGTGAGATTGTTGTGCAGATTTACTAGTAGACCTAGTATGAAGCATTGGCACGCTATCGAAAGAGTCATGACATACCTTAAAAAGACTATGAGCCTCGAATTACATTATCAAAGGTTTCCTACCGTCCTTGAAGGATACATTGATGTTGATTGAAAAACTTTATCAGATGAGTCCAAAGCAACCAGTAGCTATATTTTCAATATAGTTGGTGGTGTTGTATCTTGGAAATCGAAGAATCATACGATATTGGCTCAGTCCACTATGGAGTCTGAAATGATAGCACTAGCTACTGCTAGTGAAGAAGCAAGTTGGTTGAGATGCTTGCTAGCTGAGATCCCTTTATGGGAAAAACCATTGTCGGATGTGTTAATCCACTGCAATAGTACCGCAGCGATTGCAAAAATTGAGAATCGTTATTACAACGGTAAAAGATGACAAATACGTCGTAAGCACAACACCGTTAGATAATTACTTTCTAAAGGAGCTATTATATGGATCATGTACGCACTGATGAAAATTTAGCAGATCACTAAACGAAATGATTAGCTAGAGAGAAAGTCTTAAATACATCCAAAAGGATGGGACTATTGCTCGTAGATCAATGAGTCACTTATGATGGTAACTCGGCCTAAAAGACTGAAGATCACAAGAATTAGGTTCAATGGGTAATAACAAGTCATAGTGATAAGAGATGGACATGCTATATTATATATGAAAGAAGCATGATTCTTGAAACGATAAAAGGATGAGTTAATAGAAACTCTTAATGAGATTTATACTCGATATGGAATGGAGTACATAGCTAATAGAGTACATAGCTACATGAGTACTTTTGATAGACTCACCTATGTAAATGTGGAAGTGGGGTCGCTTCATATGAAAATTCGAGGCAGAATTCTTAGAGCATTCACTATACTAGGATACATGTGCATGGTCATAAATGCACGGGGTTTTGAGAATACACCCAAATGAAAAGGTTGTGTGTGGGTTTGTTGTCAGAGATAGAGTTCAATACTACGAGTCACTCTTGTTGAATCTGAATCTTACTTGTTATGCAAAGGTTCAAGTCAAGAGACACCTTTGTTTATGCACAATCTTAAAGAATCGTTTGACGCTATTTCAGAAACCTTTTTTAAATTCAAGTGGGGGATTGTTGGAAATGATAATGATATTAATGGAAGATTGTTGGAAATAATGATAACATTAATGAGAGTTAGTGTTGTTGTGAATTGAAAAATAAGAAAGTCCCACATAG
>NC_021163.2:19127602-19152294 GCF_000331145.2 Cicer arietinum | reverse complement strand
CATAAAAGAGTTGTTGGATAAATTCTACCAAAAGCAAGATTGATGAGCTGCATCAGAAGATCGATCCAAGATTGATCTTCTGGTTTGTGATGAACTAGCCTTGAACTTTGTGATTTGTGTCAGTATGTCAGCCTTGAGTACATGCTTTTCTGTTATGTGCACAGGCTTTATAATAGTTCAAATCAGTAGTGTACTTTGCTACTTGTAGTCTTGTACTTGCATTTGCTTTATAGGAAGAAAATTTAGCAGATCACTAAACGAAATGATTAGCTAGAGAGAAAGTCTTAAATACATCCAAAAGGATGGGACTATTGCTCGTAGATCAATGAGTCACTTATGATGGTAACTCGGCCTAAAAGACTGAAGATCACAAGAATTAGGTTCAATGGGTAATAACAAGTCATAGTGATAAGAGATGGACATGCTATATTATATATGAAAGAAGCATGATTCTTGAAACGATAAAAGGATGAGTTAATAGAAACTCTTAATGAGATTTATACTCGATATGGAATGGAGTACATAGCTAATAGAGTACATAGCTACATGAGTACTTTTGATAGACTCACCTATGTAAATGTGGAAGTGGGGTCGCTTCATATGAAAATTCGAGGCAGAATTCTTAGAGCATTCACTATACTAGGATACATGTGCATGGTCATAAATGCACGGGGTTTTGAGAATACACCCAAATGAAAAGGTTGTGTGTGGGTTTGTTGTCAGAGATAGAGTTCAATACTACGAGTCACTCTTGTTGAATCTGAATCTTACTTGTTATGCAAAGGTTCAAGTCAAGAGACACCTTTGTTTATGCACAATCTTAAAGAATCGTTTGACGCTATTTCAGAAACCTTTTTTAAATTCAAGTGGGGGATTGTTGGAAATGATAATGATATTAATGGAAGATTGTTGGAAATAATGATAACATTAATGAGAGTTAGTGTTGTTGTGAATTGAAAAATAAGAAAGTCCCACATAGGAGGGATATCACACACTAGTAATATATATAAGGTGAAGGTATGGAACTTGGGGTGTGCTCCAAAGGGTACCCCAATTTTGTAAATGAGGAAAAACGCATGCAAAATTGACCACCACGCGCGTGCGCCGCCGTCGTCTTCGTCGGGCGGGGCTTGGGCCTGGGCCTTGAAGGTAAAAAAATAAGATCTCAATCCAAGATTGATCTTGGCAGTGATGAAGATCGATCTTGGTTTTGTTGAAACAACAATATCAATTTTATCAATATAAAATATGATTGTAAAGCATAAAATAAATAGAGATAGAGATAGAAAGAGAGATCACACAAGGATATATCCTGGTTCACCCAACCCGGGTTACGTCCAGTCCTCACAACCGTGAGATTTTTCACTAAGTGTTCAAACCAAGATCGTTATTGGTTTTCATGGATCAATCTTGATCTTTACACAATTCCTACCCTTCTACCTAGAAAGGATTTCTTCAGTTCTACCTTACTGTTTTGGAAAGGCTTTAACAAGTTACCTTTCAAAACATGAAAGGATTTTTGCAATTTACTCAAGATTTGACAAAACAACCTTGAGTTACAAAGTGATGGATTTGAGACTATTTAGAATCTTGATATTTACTCAACTCTTGTTTGAGAAATATATTCTGTAAATAGACCTCAGTTGTAAATGATTACAACACAAAGATTAAAACAAAACAACAAACTATAAGAAAGATTTTGAGACACTTGAGTATGATTGAAAATATTGATCTTTTGCTTGGTGTTGATTGTTGTGTTTTGTTCTTCAACTTGCAGCTGCATTTATAGACTCCAAGAAGGCTTATGACAGCTCATGTGACTGTTGGAAAGGGACCAGCTGTCATAAAAGAGTTGTTGGATAAATTCTGCCAAAAGCAAGATTGATGAGCTGCATCAGAAGATCGATCCAAGATTGATCTTCTGGTTTGTGATGAACTAGCCTTGTACTTCTGTGATTTGTGTCAGTATGTCAGCCTTGAGTACTGCTTTTCTGTTACTTGTGCAGGCTTTAGAATAGTTCAAATCAGTAGTGTACTTTGCTACTTGTAGTCTTGTACTTGCATTTGCTTTTCAAGAGGAATGATCTTTGTGATATGCCTTTATTGAAGCATGCCTTTGATTCTTCAAATTCTGGAATATATATGACTTGGATGGATCTTTTGTTGATTATATGAGAGTATAGGATGAAAATTATTTCCAGGATTGATGTTTGTTTTCCAGAACTGCTTCAAGATCAATCTGCGTTTTCCAGAACTGCTTCAAGATCAATCTGCGTTTTCCAGAACTGCTTCAAGATCAATCTGCGTTTTCCAGAACTGCTTCAAGATCAATCTGCGTTTTCCAGAACTGCTTCAAGATCAATCTGCGTTTTCCAGAACTGCTTCAAGATCAATCTGCGTTTTCCAGAACTGCTTCAAGATCAATCTGCGTTTTCCAGAACTGCTTCAAGATCAATCTGCGTTTTCCAGAACTGCTTCAAGATCAATCTGCGTTTTCCAGAACTGCTTCAAGATCAATCTGCGTTTTCCAGAACTGCTTCAAGATCAATCTGCGTTTTCCAGAACTGCTTCAAGATCAATCTGCGTTTTCCAGAACTGCTTCAAGATCAATCTGCGTTTTCCAGAACTGCTTCAAGATCAATCTGCGTTTTCCAGAACTGCTTCAAGATCAATCTGCGTTTTCCAGAACTGCTTCAAGATCAATCTGCGTTTTCCAGAACTGCTTCAAGATCAATCTGCGTTTTCCAGAACTGCTTCAAGATCAATCTGCGTTTTCCAGAACTGCTTCAAGATCAATCTGCGTTTTCCAGAACTGCTTCAAGATCAATCTGCGTTTTCCAGAACTGCTTCAAGATCAATCTGCGTTTTCCAGAACTGCTTCAAGATCAATCTGCGTTTTCCAGAACTGCTTCAAGATCAATCTGCGTTTTCCAGAACTGCTTCAAGATCAATCTGCGTTTTCCAGAACTGCTTCAAGATCAATCTGCGTTTTCCAGAACTGCTTCAAGATCAATCTGCGTTTTCCAGAACTGCTTCAAGATCAATCTGCGTTTTCCAGAACTGCTTCAAGATCAATCTGCGTTTTCCAGAACTGCTTCAAGATCAATCTGCGTTTTCCAGAACTGCTTCAAGATCAATCTGCGTTTTCCAGAACTGCTTCAAGATCAATCTGCGTTTTCCAGAACTGCTTCAAGATCAATCTGCGTTTTCCAGAACTGCTTCAAGATCAATCTGCGTTTTCCAGAACTGCTTCAAGATCAATCTGCGTTTTCCAGAACTGCTTCAAGATCAATCTGCGTTTTCCAGAACTGCTTCAAGATCAATCTGCGTTTTCCAGAACTGCTTCAAGATCAATCTGCGTTTTCCAGAACTGCTTCAAGATCAATCTGCGTTTTCCAGAACTGCTTCAAGATCAATCTGCGTTTTCCAGAACTGCTTCAAGATCAATCTGCGTTTTCCAGAACTGCTTCAAGATCAATCTGCGTTTTCCAGAACTGCTTCAAGATCAATCTGCGTTTTCCAGAACTGCTTCAAGATCAATCTGCGTTTTCCAGAACTGCTTCAAGATCAATCTGCGTTTTCCAGAACTGCTTCAAGATCAATCTGCGTTTTCCAGAACTGCTTCAAGATCAATCTGCGTTTTCCAGAACTGCTTCAAGATCAATCTGCGTTTTCCAGAACTGCTTCAAGATCAATCTGCGTTTTCCAGAACTGCTTCAAGATCAATCTGCGTTTTCCAGAACTGCTTCAAGATCAATCTGCGTTTTCCAGAACTGCTTCAAGATCAATCTGCGTTTTCCAGAACTGCTTCAAGATCAATCTGCGTTTTCCAGAACTGCTTCAAGATCAATCTGCGTTTTCCAGAACTGCTTCAAGATCAATCTGCGTTTTCCAGAACTGCTTCAAGATCAATCTGCGTTTTCCAGAACTGCTTCAAGATCAATCTGCGTTTTCCAGAACTGCTTCAAGATCAATCTGCGTTTTCCAGAACTGCTTCAAGATCAATCTGCGTTTTCCAGAACTGCTTCAAGATCAATCTGCGTTTTCCAGAACTGCTTCAAGATCAATCTGCGTTTTCCAGAACTGCTTCAAGATCAATCTGCGTTTTCCAGAACTGCTTCAAGATCAATCTGCGTTTTCCAGAACTGCTTCAAGATCAATCTGCGTTTTCCAGAACTGCTTCAAGATCAATCTGCGTTTTCCAGAACTGCTTCAAGATCAATCTGCGTTTTCCAGAACTGCTTCAAGATCAATCTGCGTTTTCCAGAACTGCTTCAAGATCAATCTGCGTTTTCCAGAACTGCTTCAAGATCAATCTGCGTTTTCCAGAACTGCTTCAAGATCAATCTGCGTTTTCCAGAACTGCTTCAAGATCAATCTGCGTTTTCCAGAACTGCTTCAAGATCAATCTGCGTTTTCCAGAACTGCTTCAAGATCAATCTGCGTTTTCCAGAACTGCTTCAAGATCAATCTGCGTTTTCCAGAACTGCTTCAAGATCAATCTGCGTTTTCCAGAACTGCTTCAAGATCAATCTGCGTTTTCCAGAACTGCTTCAAGATCAATCTGCGTTTTCCAGAACTGCTTCAAGATCAATCTGCGTTTTCCAGAACTGCTTCAAGATCAATCTGCGTTTTCCAGAACTGCTTCAAGATCAATCTGCGTTTTCCAGAACTGCTTCAAGATCAATCTGCGTTTTCCAGAACTGCTTCAAGATCAATCTGCGTTTTCCAGAACTGCTTCAAGATCAATCTGCGTTTTCCAGAACTGCTTCAAGATCAATCTGCGTTTTCCAGAACTGCTTCAAGATCAATCTGCGTTTTCCAGAACTGCTTCAAGATCAATCTGCGTTTTCCAGAACTGCTTCAAGATCAATCTGCGTTTTCCAGAACTGCTTCAAGATCAATCTGCGTTTTCCAGAACTGCTTCAAGATCAATCTGCGTTTTCCAGAACTGCTTCAAGATCAATCTGCGTTTTCCAGAACTGCTTCAAGATCAATCTGCGTTTTCCAGAACTGCTTCAAGATCAATCCTGTCATAAAAGAGTTGTTGGATAAGTTCTGCCAAAAGCAAGATTGATGAGCTGTATCAAAAGATCGATCCAAGATTGATCTTTTGGTTTGTGATGAACTGGCCTTGTACTTTGTGATTTGTGTCAGTATGTCAGCCTTGAGTACTGCTTTTCTGTTACTTGTGCAGGCTTTAGAATAGTTCAAATCAGTAGTGTACTTTGCTACTTGTAGTCTTGTACTTGCATTTGCTTTTCAAGAGGAATGATCTTTGTGATATGCCTTTATTGAAGCATGCCTTTGATTCTTCAAATTCTGGAATATATATGACTTGGATGGATCTTTTGTTGATTATATGAGAGTATAGGATGAAAATTATTTCCAGGATTGATGTTTGTTTTCCAGAACTGCTTCAAGATCAATCTGCGTTTTTCCAGAACTGCTTCAAGATCAATCTGCGTTTTTCCAGAACTGCTTCAAGATCAATCTGCGTTTTTCCAGAACTGCTTCAAGATCAATCTGCGTTTTTCCAGAACTGCTTCAAGATCAATCTGCGTTTTTCCAGAACTGCTTCAAGATCAATCTGCGTTTTTCCAGAACTGCTTCAAGATCAATCTGCGTTTTTCTATAACTGCTTCAAGATCAATCTGCGTTTTCCAGAACTGCTTCAAGATCAATCTGCGTTTTCCAGAACTGCTTCAAGATCAATCTGCGTTTTCCAGAACTGCTTCAAGATCAATCTGCGTTTTCCAGAACTGCTTCAAGATCAATCTGCGTTTTCCAGAACTGCTTCAAGATCAATCTGCGTTTTCCAGAACTGCTTCAAGATCAATCTGCGTTTTTCCAGAACTGCTTCAAGATCAATCTGCGTTTTCCAGAACTGCTTTCTTTGATCTGATTTGTGATGTTTGATTCCTATCTTGTTTTAACACACTCAAATGCACATGTTAAATATCAAAACACTTAGAATCATAATTAGAATTCTTAATTAACTTTTTGTTTGTTTTCATCAAAACATTAAATTGAGATTTTGTCTCAACAACATGTGCATGGTCATAAATGCACGGGGTTTTGAGAATACACCCAAATGAAAAGGTTGTGTGTGGGTTTGTTGTCAGAGATAGAGTTCAATACTACGAGTCACTCTTGTTGAATCTGAATCTTACTTGTTATGCAAAGGTTCAAGTCAAGAGACACCTTTGTTTATGCACAATCTTAAAGAATCGTTTGACGCTATTTCAGAAACCTTTTTTAAATTCAAGTGGGGGATTGTTGGAAATGATAATGATATTAATGGAAGATTGTTGGAAATAATGATAACATTAATGAGAGTTAGTGTTGTTGTGAATTGAAAAATAAGAAAGTCCCACATAGAAGGGATATCACACACTAGTAATATATATAAGGTGAAGGTATGGAACTTGGGGTGTGCTCCAAAGGGTACCCCAATTTTGTAATTGAGGAAAAACGCATGCAAAATTGACCACCACGCGCGTGCGCCGCCGCCGTCTTCGTCGGGCGGGGCTTGGGCCTGGGCCTTGGCTAAGTGGTGTATTATTTTTTTTGCATTTGAAAATTAATAAATTATTTATTTATTTAATTAAATAAATGCTTGCACTTTTATCTCTTATTGATACATATTAGTGTTGAGACAAAATCTCAATTTAATGTTTTGATGAAAACAAACAAAAAGTTAATTAAGAATGTTAATTATGATTCTAAATGTTATGTTAATTTAACTTGTGATTTTGAGTGTATTAATTCAAAGATAGGATTTAAACAAAGCAAAGAAATCAGCATAAAAAGGATAGAAACTTAACAGACAAGAATTGAGAACATTCTTAACAAAATCTGAAAAATGGAGAATGTTCTCCAGTTTCAGAATGATCATCACAGCTCCAAAATCAATCAATCTCCACTAGTTAAAAGAAGTTTTAGCCTTTGGATTTTACATCTATATCATCAACACTTGACAAGGAACAAACTGAGATGATTAGATTCAAAGAAACTACTTGAATCACAAAGAGAGAAGATTATGAGTTAGCAAGACCAGACAGATCTGAACATTTTTTACAACATTTTGATCAATCTAGCCAGCAGCGGAATGATCGTCACAGCTCCAAAATCAATCAATCTACATTAGTTCAAAGAAGATTATGCCTATGAATTTCATGTTAATGTTATCAGTACTTCGTAAGGAACAAGTAGGAACTATTCTAGTAAAAAAAAGGCATTTAAATCACAAAAAGAGAAGATCACGAATTAGCAAGACCAGACATATTTGAACATTCTTGACAACATTCTGATCAATCTGGGCAGCAGTGTAATATCAGTCTCCAGATTGATAAATATTCTCCAGCTTGTCACACTTGATCTTCAGCAGCAAACATCTTTCTCCAGAATGATCAGACCAGTCTCCAGATTGATTATCAATCTCCGTTTTTGCAGAATTTCAGCATTGATCTCCTTACTTATGCAGAAATTCATAATCATTCACCAAACTATTTTGGACATAATCAAGGCTCCAGATCGAAGCTGTAACATCAATAATTACATATGAAGCTTCAAGGATCATTAAACACAAGATAAATCTGATCAAGGACAAAGAAACCTGCTCAGTCAATAAAGTTCAAATTATGTTCAAAGGCTTAAATATTTGTATTAAAAAATATTAGTTTTGGTCAAGTTTGACAGAGCACTACCGACAGCTCTTTTGACCAATATTAAATGCTCTAAAAAGCCGATAAAAGGAATGCCAAGCTCAAGGAAAAATCAGAGCTTCAAGTACTAAGAAAATTCATTACTCATTTCAATCATACTTGAATTTCTCTCACACACATACATTGAATCAATTCTGATTTTTCCCATTCGATTCCTAGAATCATTCTCGTGTATTTTTCTGTCAAAGAATCATAACTCAAACAAGTGTTGAGCCTTCTCAGATTCTAACAAAGCAATCTTATCATTATTGTAAAACTCAAACTATAAGAGTTTAATATAGGTTGGGTAGATTGTAAGAAAACCTATCATGGTTGATAGGTGACTTGGTTGAACTCCTTTCTTGGTGGAAATATTTTAACTTTGTAGCAGATAAAGGTTGATCTGAACTAGGTGTTGTTAAACGAAGAAGGTTCTTTATTTTAAACACTTAGTGGAAAATCTCATGGTTGTGAGGACTGGACGTAACCCAGATTGGGTGAAGTAGGATATATCGTTGTGTGGTATCTCTCCCCTTATCTATTTACTTTCAGTTTGATTAATTATCAAGTTAAATACATAAACTGAATTACTGATTTTAACTAACCAATAACGTTCTTCGTTTTCTGGTTAAAACCAAGAACGTTCTTCGTTTTCTATTTTCACAACCAAGATCAATCTTGAGTTATTTTCTTAAGTTTTTAATAGGAATTTTTAAAAGGTGCAATCACAAAAAGAGAAGATCACGAATTAGCAAGACCAGACATATTTGAACATTCTTGACAACATTCTGATCAATCTGGGCAGCAGTGTAATATCAGTCTCCAGATTGATAAATATTCTCCAGCTTGTCACACTTGATCTTCAGCAGCAAACATCTTTCTCCAGAATGATCAGACCAGTCTCCAGATTGATTATCAATCTCCGTTTTTGCAGAATTTCAGCATTGATCTCCTTACTTATGCAGAAATTCATAATCATTCACCAAACTATTTTGGACATAATCAAGGCTCCAGATCGAAGCTGTAACATCAATAATTACATATGAAGCTTCAAGGATCATTAAACACAAGATAAATCTGATCAAGGACAAAAAAAAGGCATTTAAATCACAAAAAGAGAAGATCACGAATTAGCAAGACCAGACATATTTGAACATTCTTGACAACATTCTGATCAATCTGGGCAGCAGTGTAATATCAGTCTCCAGATTGATAAATATTCTCCAGCTTGTCACACTTGATCTTCAGCAGCAAACATCTTTCTCCAGAATGATCAGACCAGTCTCCAGATTGATTATCAATCTCCGTTTTTGCAGAATTTCAGCATTGATCTCCTTACTTATGCAGAAATTCATAATCATTCACCAAACTATTTTGGACATAATCAAGGCTCCAGATCGAAGCTGTAACATCAATAATTACATATGAAGCTTCAAGGATCATTAAACACAAGATAAATCTGATCAAGGACAAAAAAAAGGCATTTAAATCACAAAAAGAGAAGATCACGAATTAGCAAGACCAGACATATTTGAACATTCTTGACAACATTCTGATCAATCTGGGCAGCAGTGTAATATCAGTCTCCAGATTGATAAATATTCTCCAGCTTGTCACACTTGATCTTCAGCAGCAAACATCTTTCTCCAGAATGATCAGACCAGTCTCCAGATTGATTATCAATCTCCGTTTTTGCAGAATTTCAGCATTGATCTCCTTACTTATGCAGAAATTCATAATCATTCACCAAACTATTTTGGACATAATCAAGGCTCCAGATCGAAGCTGTAACATCAATAATTACATATGAAGCTTCAAGGATCATTAAACACAAGATAAATCTGATCAAGGACAAAAAAAAGGCATTTAAATCACAAAAAGAGAAGATCACGAATTAGCAAGACCAGACATATTTGAACATTCTTGACAACATTCTGATCAATCTGGGCAGCAGTGTAATATCAGTCTCCAGATTGATAAATATTCTCCAGCTTGTCACACTTGATCTTCAGCAGCAAACATCTTTCTCCAGAATGATCAGACCAGTCTCCAGATTGATTATCAATCTCCGTTTTTGCAGAATTTCAGCATTGATCTCCTTACTTATGCAGAAATTCATAATCATTCACCAAACTATTTTGGACATAATCAAGGCTCCAGATCGAAGCTGTAACATCAATAATTACATATGAAGCTTCAAGGATCATTAAACACAAGATAAATCTGATCAAGGACAAAAAAAAGGCATTTAAATCACAAAAAGAGAAGATCACGAATTAGCAAGACCAGACATATTTGAACATTCTTGACAACATTCTGATCAATCTGGGCAGCAGTGTAATATCAGTCTCCAGATTGATAAATATTCTCCAGCTTGTCACACTTGATCTTCAGCAGCAAACATCTTTCTCCAGAATGATCAGACCAGTCTCCAGATTGATTATCAATCTCCGTTTTTGCAGAATTTCAGCATTGATCTCCTTACTTATGCAGAAATTCATAATCATTCACCAAACTATTTTGGACATAATCAAGGCTCCAGATCGAAGCTGTAACATCAATAATTACATATGAAGCTTCAAGGATCATTAAACACAAGATAAATCTGATCAAGGACAAAAAAAAGGCATTTAAATCACAAAAAGAGAAGATCACGAATTAGCAAGACCAGACATATTTGAACATTCTTGACAACATTCTGATCAATCTGGGCAGCAGTGTAATATCAGTCTCCAGATTGATAAATATTCTCCAGCTTGTCACACTTGATCTTCAGCAGCAAACATCTTTCTCCAGAATGATCAGACCAGTCTCCAGATTGATTATCAATCTCCGTTTTTGCAGAATTTCAGCATTGATCTCCTTACTTATGCAGAAATTCATAATCATTCACCAAACTATTTTGGACATAATCAAGGCTCCAGATCGAAGCTGTAACATCAATAATTACATATGAAGCTTCAAGGATCATTAAACACAAGATAAATCTGATCAAGGACAAAAAAAAGGCATTTAAATCACAAAAAGAGAAGATCACGAATTAGCAAGACCAGACATATTTGAACATTCTTGACAACATTCTGATCAATCTGGGCAGCAGTGTAATATCAGTCTCCAGATTGATAAATATTCTCCAGCTTGTCACACTTGATCTTCAGCAGCAAACATCTTTCTCCAGAATGATCAGACCAGTCTCCAGATTGATTATCAATCTCCGTTTTTGCAGAATTTCAGCATTGATCTCCTTACTTATGCAGAAATTCATAATCATTCACCAAACTATTTTGGACATAATCAAGGCTCCAGATCGAAGCTGTAACATCAATAATTACATATGAAGCTTCAAGGATCATTAAACACAAGATAAATCTGATCAAGGACAAAAAAAAGGCATTTAAATCACAAAAAGAGAAGATCACGAATTAGCAAGACCAGACATATTTGAACATTCTTGACAACATTCTGATCAATCTGGGCAGCAGTGTAATATCAGTCTCCAGATTGATAAATATTCTCCAGCTTGTCACACTTGATCTTCAGCAGCAAACATCTTTCTCCAGAATGGTCATACCAGTCTCCAGATTGATTATCAATCTTCGTTTCTATAGAATTTCAGCATTGATCTCCTTACTTATGCAGAAATTCATAATCATTCACCAAACTATTTTGGACATAATCAAGGCTCCAGATCGAAGCTGTAACATCAATAATTACATATGAAGCTTCAAGGATCATTAAACACAAGATAAATCTGATCAAGGACAAAGAAACCTGCTCAGTCAATAAAGTTCAAATTATGTTCAAAGGCTTAAATATTTGTATTAAAAAATATTAGTTTTGGTCAAGTTTGACAGAGCACTACCGACAGCTCTTTTGACCAATATTAAATGCTCTAAAAAGCCGATAAAAGGAATGCCAAGCTCAAGGAAAAATCAGAGCTTCAAGTACTAAGAAAATTCATTACTCATTTCAATCATACTTGAATTTCTCTCACACACATACATTGAATCAATTCTGATTTTTCCCATTCGATTCCTAGAATCATTCTCGTGTATTTTTCTGTCAAAGAATCATAACTCAAACAAGTGTTGAGCCTTCTCAGATTCTAACAAAGCAATCTTATCATTATTGTAAAACTCAAACTATAAGAGTTTAATATAGGTTGGGTAGATTGTAAGAAAACCTATCATGGTTGATAGGTGACTTGGTTGAACTCCTTTCTTGGTGGAAATATTTTAACTTTGTAGCAGATAAAGGTTGATCTGAACTAGGTGTTGTTAAACGAAGAAGGTTCTTTATTTTAAACACTTAGTGGAAAATCTCATGGTTGTGAGGACTGGACGTAACCCAGATTGGGTGAAGTAGGATATATCGTTGTGTGGTATCTCTCCCCTTATCTATTTACTTTCAGTTTGATTAATTATCAAGTTAAATACATAAACTGAATTACTGATTTTAACTAACCAATAACGTTCTTCGTTTTCTGGTTAAAACCAAGAACGTTCTTCGTTTTCTATTTTCACAACCAAGATCAATCTTGAGTTATTTTCTTAAGTTTTTAATAGGAATTTTTAAAAGGTGCATTTACAATTCAAACCCCCTTCCTTGTAAATTGACATTGTTACTTCAATTAGAGCACACATTTAGTGTATCAGACCTAATGGATCGCACTTTTCTCTCTAATGCAGTTGCGGATTTCCTCTATAAATAGAGGGTTCTCCTCAGTTGGAAAAGTACACCAAAAACATTATGTATCCGAGGTTTTTTTTCTCTTATCCCCCTTTTCTTACTCATTTCTTTTTTTTCTTTTGAGTGGTCTTAGTGCCATATTACGAGTGGTAGTCATTCGACTGCTATATTAAGGGTGTAATTCTAGAACAGTTTTCTATGGTGCATTAGAACTCTGATACAGTGATTTGGACTGTTTTATCCTAGGGACTTCGTGATTGATAGTCTGTCTTGCACAATTTGGACGGTGCCTCGAAACATCTTAAAGAGAGCGACCTAGTTCGCGACTCAACTTAATAATATTTTCGGTGGCATAAATTGTTTTTTCAAAGTTTTTTCGAAATTCAAAATATCACAAAGCAAAAAACTATGGTATTGAATTGTTTGGTACAGTAAAGGTTGAAGATGGCAGCGGAAGAGAAAATTGAAAAATAAGGTGCGAAAGGTGCACCATTAATTTTGATGAAACTTTTTAATCTAAAGGTAGAAAAAGGTTTTGAACGGTGTAAGTTTCAAGGGTGGAAATGGACAAAATAAATCCAATCATCTCGAACATCCAAACCAAATTAACTCAAAAATTACACTATTTTTGGTTCGGGTAAAAAAGCAAACCAAACTAATGTAAATTGAATATTATTGGTTCAGATATCATATTTTAGTTATAAAAATCAGCAAAAACCAAACTAAACCAATATTATTCATATTTTTTTATATATTTATTTTTTACATAAAAATATGTCCAATAAGACAAAAAAAATATTTATACAACATTCAGGCTCATTAAGTTAAGTCATATCCCAAACCCTAGTTTGATATCCTCATATTCACTTACATACTTAGTTAGAGGGATGAATGATTGAAATTATCATAATTTGGTAAAGAGGGAGTCCATACACATGAGATGTTGCACTCACATTTTGAATTTGATTGTTAGTGATGATTTAACTACCATCAACTCATCTATTAAAAAGATAAGGGATTCCTGCAAGTATGTTAAGACATCTCCGACTAGGCTTGTTAGTTTTAAAAAGTGTGCAAAAGAGTGTAATATAGATAGTAAGGGAATGATAACTCTTAATGTTTGAACTCGCTGGAACTCTATTTATTTGATGTTAGAAGTTGTTGTAAAATATGAAAAAACATTTAATCGACTTCGATATCAAGATAATTTATTTGTTGTGTTTCTTGTTAGTGAAGAAAAAGATCATTTTGATTGGGAATGAGCACATATGTTTGTGAACTTTTTAAATATCTTTTATGGTGCAACACTTTCTTTTTCTGATTCATTGCATGTTACATCAAATACATTCTTCAAAAAGTTGTGCGACATTCAAAAGTTATGAAAGAAATGGACTAATAGTGAAGATGAAAAATTGAGAACGATGACAACAAATATACAAGTGAAGTTTAACAAGTATTGGGATAGTAATATTTTAAACTATCTTTTGTTTGGGTCTGTTTTTCTAGATCCATATTATAAGTATGAATGCATTGAATTTTGTTTCACTAAGATGTATGACAGTGATAAGAGCAAAGATATTGTGGATTGTGTGTTTTAATTTTTAGAAATTGTTGAATTACGTATTATTAGTTGGGATTAATATTGATGGCATGGCATGAATGAAGAATGAAATATAAGGTTATATTTATTTTGATCTATTCAAGGTAGAAATAAATTCCATGTTATAATTTATAACTATTTATTTATTTCATTTTATTTTATGAAGATTGTTATTGTGCTTACTTTGGGTTGTTGTTGTTGCCTATTTATTTTGCATTGTAATTTAAATTCTCATTTAAAATCTAGATAACTAAATTATGGTTTAATTTGGCATTGTTACTACCTATTTAGTTTTTTTAACTTGGATTGTTATTGCACTATGTTATTCTAAATTCTGTTTTAGGAGATCAAATTATGTAATGCTACTGAATATTTTGTTTTAGTCTTTTAGATGATTAAATTATGAGCTTGTAGTTATTCAAAAGTCTATTTTATAAACAAATTAAAGTTGCAACACTTGTATTTTTTTTTTATCATGGCAAAAAATTGAAATTTTTATAGTTTTTTTTTTTTTTTTTAAATTCAATCATCTGAACTGAACCAACTCGTTTATCATCAGTTTAGTTTGGTTCGGATCCAGTCATAAAAAACAAGTAAAATTGAATCAAACTAACTCATATAAATTTTATTAATTTGGATTCATTTTTCATAGAAAACCAAACCAAACCGACCCGTTGCACTCTTAATAAGGTCTAAATACATGGCAGAAAAAATCATAAATCTATATATAACTAAAAAACTACCTTACTATCTAAATATTTACCGGTTATAGCCTCAAATATCATTTTTTATTTGTATGTAAATATCCTTTTTATTTGTCGTAAAATTTCAATAAAAATTAATTTTATAAGAACTAAAACAAACGACAAAAAAAGTTATAAAAATTAAAATCAATTTCAATATAAATATATATTAGTAGAGACCAATTATATATTTAATTAAAATAAACATAAATAATGATAATATTTTTTGGTGTGATATATATACCGAACAACCTATAACTGATTAAAATCAACTGATGCATAAAACAAAAATCAATAGATGCAATGTTATTTTAAATCTGTTAGTTGAACTAAAAATTACAACTTCACAACACCATCATAATCACCCACAATCTAATATAATAGAAAGAAAAGAAAAAAAGAAAGAAAAAAAAAAACTTAAATGGGGACTATAGTTTGACCCAAAAATCTATTGTTGATGGTAATGTCAGAAATTTTAGGTCACACATATAATATTTATTGTGTTGAGGTTATTATGTTAATTAGTCAAAATAAAATGATCTATTTTGTATAGAATTTATGATTAAATATGTAATTGTCATGAAAAATAATTGTGTATGTATTGTGAGTAATTTCTACTTTTATGATGGATATAAATAGAAATAACAAAAGTTGGATAGTCAAAGTTGTTTATTGAAGACATGAGTCGACAATTGTAGACACAAAATAATAGGTTAAATTACAAAAAGGAATGCCAAGCTCAAGGAAAAATCAGAGCTTCAAGTACTAAGAAAATTCATTACTCATTTCAATCATACTTGAATTTCTCTCACACACATACATTGAATCAATTCTGATTTTTCCCATTCGATTCCTAGAATCATTCTCGTGTATTTTTCTGTCAAAGAATCATAACTCAAACAAGTGTTGAGCCTTCTCAGATTCTAACAAAGCAATCTTATCATTATTGTAAAACTCAAACTATAAGAGTTTAATATAGGTTGGGTAGATTGTAAGAAAACCTATCATGGTTGATAGGTGACTTGGTTGAACTCCTTTCTTGGTGGAAATATTTTAACTTTGTAGCAGATAAAGGTTGATCTGAACTAGGTGTTGTTAAACGAAGAAGGTTCTTTATTTTAAACACTTAGTGGAAAATCTCATGGTTGTGAGGACTGGACGTAACCCAGATTGGGTGAAGTAGGATATATCGTTGTGTGGTATCTCTCCCCTTATCTATTTACTTTCAGTTTGATTAATTATCAAGTTAAATACATAAACTGAATTACTGATTTTAACTAACCAATAACGTTCTTCGTTTTCTGGTTAAAACCAAGAACGTTCTTCGTTTTCTATTTTCACAACCAAGATCAATCTTGAGTTATTTTCTTAAGTTTTTAATAGGAATTTTTAAAAGGTGCATTTACAATTCAAACCCCCTTCCTTGTAAATTGACATTGTTACTTCAATTAGAGCACACATTTAGTGTATCAGACCTAATGGATCGCACTTTTCTCTCTAATGCAGTTGCGGATTTCCTCTATAAATAGAGGGTTCTCCTCAGTTGGAAAAGTACACCAAAAACATTATGTATCCGAGGTTTTTTTTCTCTTATCCCCCTTTTCTTACTCATTTCTTTTTTTTCTTTTGAGTGGTCTTAGTGCCATATTACGAGTGGTAGTCATTCGACTGCTATATTAAGGGTGTAATTCTAGAACAGTTTTCTATGGTGCATTAGAACTCTGATACAGTGATTTGGACTGTTTTATCCTAGGGACTTCGTGATTGATAGTCTGTCTTGCACAATTTGGACGGTGCCTCGAAACATCTTAAAGAGAGCGACCTAGTTCGCGACTCAACTTAATAATATTTTCGGTGGCATAAATTGTTTTTTCAAAGTTTTTTCGAAATTCAAAATATCACAAAGCAAAAAACTATGGTATTGAATTGTTTGGTACAGTAAAGGTTGAAGATGGCAGCGGAAGAGAAAATTGAAAAATAAGGTGCGAAAGGTGCACCATTAATTTTGATGAAACTTTTTAATCTAAAGGTAGAAAAAGGTTTTGAACGGTGTAAGTTTCAAGGGTGGAAATGGACAAAATAAATCCAATCATCTCGAACATCCAAACCAAATTAACTCAAAAATTACACTATTTTTGGTTCGGGTAAAAAAGCAAACCAAACTAATGTAAATTGAATATTATTGGTTCAGATATCATATTTTAGTTATAAAAATCAGCAAAAACCAAACTAAACCAATATTATTCATATTTTTTTATATATTTATTTTTTACATAAAAATATGTCCAATAAGACAAAAAAAATATTTATACAACATTCAGGCTCATTAAGTTAAGTCATATCCCAAACCCTAGTTTGATATCCTCATATTCACTTACATACTTAGTTAGAGGGATGAATGATTGAAATTATCATAATTTGGTAAAGAGGGAGTCCATACACATGAGATGTTGCACTCACATTTTGAATTTGATTGTTAGTGATGATTTAACTACCATCAACTCATCTATTAAAAAGATAAGGGATTCCTGCAAGTATGTTAAGACATCTCCGACTAGGCTTGTTAGTTTTAAAAAGTGTGCAAAAGAGTGTAATATAGATAGTAAGGGAATGATAACTCTTAATGTTTGAACTCGCTGGAACTCTATTTATTTGATGTTAGAAGTTGTTGTAAAATATGAAAAAACATTTAATCGACTTCGATATCAAGATAATTTATTTGTTGTGTTTCTTGTTAGTGAAGAAAAAGATCATTTTGATTGGGAATGAGCACATATGTTTGTGAACTTTTTAAATATCTTTTATGGTGCAACACTTTCTTTTTCTGATTCATTGCATGTTACATCAAATACATTCTTCAAAAAGTTGTGCGACATTCAAAAGTTATGAAAGAAATGGACTAATAGTGAAGATGAAAAATTGAGAACGATGACAACAAATATACAAGTGAAGTTTAACAAGTATTGGGATAGTAATATTTTAAACTATCTTTTGTTTGGGTCTGTTTTTCTAGATCCATATTATAAGTATGAATGCATTGAATTTTGTTTCACTAAGATGTATGACAGTGATAAGAGCAAAGATATTGTGGATTGTGTGTTTTAATTTTTAGAAATTGTTGAATTACGTATTATTAGTTGGGATTAATATTGATGGCATGGCATGAATGAAGAATGAAATATAAGGTTATATTTATTTTGATCTATTCAAGGTAGAAATAAATTCCATGTTATAATTTATAACTATTTATTTATTTCATTTTATTTTATGAAGATTGTTATTGTGCTTACTTTGGGTTGTTGTTGTTGCCTATTTATTTTGCATTGTAATTTAAATTCTCATTTAAAATCTAGATAACTAAATTATGGTTTAATTTGGCATTGTTACTACCTATTTAGTTTTTTTAACTTGGATTGTTATTGCACTATGTTATTCTAAATTCTGTTTTAGGAGATCAAATTATGTAATGCTACTGAATATTTTGTTTTAGTCTTTTAGATGATTAAATTATGAGCTTGTAGTTATTCAAAAGTCTATTTTATAAACAAATTAAAGTTGCAACACTTGTATTTTTTTTTTATCATGGCAAAAAATTGAAATTTTTATAGTTTTTTTTTTTTTTTTTTGAAATTCAATCATCTGAACTGAACCAACTCGTTTATCATCAGTTTAGTTTGGTTCGGATCCAGTCATAAAAAACAAGTAAAATTGAATCAAACTAACTCATATAAATTTTATTAATTTGGATTCATTTTTCATAGAAAACCAAACCAAACCGACCCGTTGCACTCTTAATAAGGTCTAAATACATGGCAGAAAAAATCATAAATCTATATATAACTAAAAAACTACCTTACTATCTAAATATTTACCGGTTATAGCCTCAAATATCATTTTTTATTTGTATGTAAATATCCTTTTTATTTGTCGTAAAATTTCAATAAAAATTAATTTTATAAGAACTAAAACAAACGACAAAAAAAGTTATAAAAATTAAAATCAATTTCAATATAAATATATATTAGTAGAGACCAATTATATATTTAATTAAAATAAACATAAATAATGATAATATTTTTTGGTGTGATATATATACCGAACAACCTATAACTGATTAAAATCAACTGATGCATAAAACAAAAATCAATAGATGCAATGTTATTTTAAATCTGTTAGTTGAACTAAAAATTACAACTTCACAACACCATCATAATCACCCACAATCTAATATAATAGAAAGAAAAGAAAAAAAGAAAGAAAAAAAAAAACTTAAATGGGGACTATAGTTTGACCCAAAAATCTATTGTTGATGGTAATGTCAGAAATTTTAGGTCACACATATAATATTTATTGTGTTGAGGTTATTATGTTAATTAGTCAAAATAAAATGATCTATTTTGTATAGAATTTATGATTAAATATGTAATTGTCATGAAAAATAATTGTGTATGTATTGTGAGTAATTTCTACTTTTATGATGGATATAAATAGAAATAACAAAAGTTGGATAGTCAAAGTTGTTTATTGAAGACATGAGTCGACAATTGTAGACACAAAATAATAGGTTAAATTACATATGTGGTCCCTTAACTTAGTTTCAGGTAACGCTTTAGTCCTTTATCTTTTTTTTTTCTCAACTTGGCACTTTATTTTAATTTTAAGTGACAATTTGATATTTTATGTTTTAAAATTTCAACAATGTTATCCTTTTTTATACAAAAATTCAAAAAAAATTCAAACAAAACTCATAAAATTAATTATATTCTTCAATATAATACAAATTTCATCAAATTCGTAACACAAATTTTCAAATAAATTCATATTTTCATACTTTATTTGATATTGTTAGGAATAAAGGACTAAATCAGAAAGAAAAAAATGACTAAAACGTTAACTGAAATTAAGTTAAGGGACCATAAGTGATATTTAGCCCAAAATAATAATATTCTTCATCTAATTAGAGAAGATAATAAGACAAAAATAATAAATCTATTGTGGAAAGATCACTAGTTTATAACTAAGAACATCATTTACACCAAAATTTCATGAATTCTTTAGGTACGCCTTTGCATTCATCCACTTGAATTCACACGAGATTTTCAAAAGTTTTAGTTTAGAAACATCTTTTTTATTGATGATGATTTTGATTAGTATGACTTTTTTTACTAAAGATTTATATTATAGAATTAAAAACATGTTAATTAAGATAAGTAATTCTTCCATATTATTCCAACAAGTTGTATTATAGCCATGATTAATTTTAATATTATTTGAGTATATTTTTAAGGTTTAATATTTAATTAACGAACTTTCGTGATCTTCCAAATGTCTTCACTGATTTTGAAGCTTGAAGTCAATTATTGATAAATAAAACAAATTAATTAAGGTTCAAAATTCATTTTATTTAATGGTCTAAATTTATCAACGTTCCTTTTTTTTTTTAATGCTCATCACGGTAAAATAGGGTTGGTGTGTATTCGTTCCTCTTTTGTGATGTAAGCTTTTGAGATCGTTAAGATTAATTATAGGTCTAGGAGTAGTGTTTGTTTCTGTTTATTTGGCATCATTGACTCCCCTTGATTTGTTTTTGTGGCGGTCGACGTGGCTGCATTTTGTGAGGAAGCAATACTTGAAGATGGTGAGAAGTTGTGGAATAGAAGTTTGAACATATAAAAATAATAGAAGAGGCCATGGTTATAATTTAGAAAGAATGTTTAAAAGTTTCTAGATTTATAGATTGAAATATGTTAAATTTTTTGTTTTATGATAAAGATGACTTTAATATAATTAATTTTATTATGACTTTAAATAAATTAACCTTTAGTTTTTAATAATAAAATATGTTCAATCAACGTCATTGATCCAACCACCACACACATCTTTTTAAGAAAGCATTGCCTTGAAAAAACATCATTAAAAATTGACTACATCAATGTTTTCAAATTAAAAAAAAAAACTTTAAGAAGTTTTTTTTTAAGTTTTTAGAAATTGTATGAGTATAAATAAAAATTAAAAAAATAAATATTTCAGGGGCATATGATTAATCATTTATATTTATAGAGACTAAATGCATATTTAACTCTTATTTCTATTTATATCTAATTTTATTTAAGAATGCAAACCTATTTTATTTTTGGAAAAAATTGCGAGATTGAATTTAGTCAATAGAAAAAATAAATGTAACTTTTAATTTTGAGAAAATTAAAATGGAGTTAATTAGTTTCTATCTTCTTTACATTTTATTTAGTTGATCAATGATGGAGAAGAGAAAAATAAAATAAAAAATAAGATTATTATTTAAAAATTTGATATAAAAGAAAATGAAAAAAATGATGATAGGAAATAAATACGTGTATTCATAAAACAACATAAATGTCCTTGAGTAAACATTAGATATGTGTATTCATAAAACAATATAAATGTCCTTGAGTAAACATTAGATATGTGTATTCATAAAACAATACAAATGTCCTTAAGTAAATATTATAACTTTGGTGGATTGTGTAATAAATTAGGTTTGAATGGACTTTGTGAGAATTTTTAGTGATATTTTATGATTCTCATTCTAACTTTCAAAAATTCTAATTTTTTACTTTTTTTTTTACTTATTTGTTCTCTCCTACCTCTATCTTCCCCCTCACTCACATCTATTTAACTTTTAATTTATTTATAATTTTAATCTTTTTATTTTCGTCAATTCACGAAATCAATTCTCTATTTTAAAATTCAACAATTTTAATTTTTACTTCATTTTTTTAACTAAAAAAATGTCAATTTGACACATTTTAAATAATGTGGCATACAATTTCATAATATACAAGTATATAGATGAATAATTATTCATATAGCATTAATTAAATTATAAAAAAAAATTAAAAGTTAAGTTTTTAGATAATTTTATTGCAATTTTATGAGTATTAATTTTTATATATCATTATATCATATATTACGTTATTTAAAACATGTTTTGTCACTATTTTTTTTGTTAAAAAATCATAATAATAGATTAAAGCTGTCAAATTTTAAAATAAGAAGTTCAATTTCGTAAATTAGTAAAAATAGAGGACTAAAACAACAATTAAGTCTAACTTTTTTTATGTCTAGATATATCTCTCATCTTTTTCATTATTTTCTACAATTTTGTAATTTCTTTTATACATTTATATCTCTTTCATGTCTCCAGCACTCTCCTTCTTTCACCCAATCACATAAATGAAATTGTTGTTTAAAAGCAAAACATTTTCTCATTTCTTAAAAATGACGATAATTTTTAGTTTTACTTCGAGACATGTAATGAATCTTTAAGATATTACATACGATGACAATAACACTTAAAATAAAATGAATTGTTAATCTACTTTGTACATTCTTAAAAATGCAATCGAGATGAAAGTAATATAATTGAGGATTATGCCGATAGAATAATAATGATGGAGATGATTTTAAATATGTGGAGTTTAATTTTTGGAAAATAATTTGAATTTTAACAAATAAAAAAACATGTTTTGATAGTGTGTTGTAGTAATTTCTTTTTAATTCTTCTTAAAATTTTATTGAGTCATTTGAAATCTTATATATCCATAAAGTGTTTTCAAATTCTATAAATTCTTATGATATACATCAAGTAAAATCTATATTACAAATCTTAATAGTCTTTTAAAATCCACAAGATTTTTTTTATACAAAAATTAGAATGCAAAATATTTTTAGAAGAAACAATAAAATAACATTTAAGATATCAAATATATAATTTAGTTTATCCAAGAAAATAATATGTAATTTTGCTTGTGAAAGCCCCAGGACCATTTTTTAATATATATATATATATATATATATATATATATATATATATATATATATATATATATATATAAAGAGACCGTTCCGTCTTTTTCAAATAGTGTATTGGATTCAGATTTTAAAATACTTTGCAGGAATATAAGATTTAAAAAGATTCTTTATAAATAATATTTTATAATTAAGATTTTAATGGATTTATGATAGAATTATTTTAAGAGTTCAAAATAATTTATCAATTTATAATATTGAATGAAAAAATATAATAAATAAATAAATTATAAGGTTTAAATAAATAAAAATAATACAATTTTTAAAATCATTAAATAAAAAAATAGTTTTAGTTTAATGTCATTGTAAGTAGAATTTATCAACATATCTGTAACTATAGTAGTCATCTATAAATCAACATATTATCATTCATGCGATTGGATTGAACAATAGGTTCATAAATATGATTTTCGTTAGGATTTCAAACAAGTAAATAAATTTTAGCAATTATTAAAAAAAAATGATTACTACACCCGCACTAACACAATATTCTTGATAAATATTTTTTTATTTGTTAAAATTTAAATTATTTATGTAAAATTGAATTCTACATATTTAAAATCAAGACAATCATCATTATTCTATTATGCATGAAAAATTAGCAATTTATTTTAATTTCGATGATCGCTACCCATATATGCAACATTTTAATTGTTATCGTCTATTACATTTTTTTTCAAGGATTTATGAAATAGATTAACAATATGTTTTTATTTTAAAAATTATTATCATGATATGTAATTAATTGAAGATTAGTCATCATTATTGTCATCTTAATTAATTTTTTTGAATAATGCATTGAGAAAATGATCAACTCATTTTTATTTTGAGAGTCATTATCATGCTATAAATTACTCTATGGATTATAAGTTGGAGTATCACACCCAACTTATAGTAATATAACATAACTAAAGTAATATAAAATTAATAGTCATATTAATTCTTATAACACACCAACTAATTTACTGTTTATATAAAAATGTTATTTGCCTAATAAAAATTGAAAAAAATTATTTTAATTCTTTGATATTATTTTTGTAATGATTTTTTAAACTATCATCGGGACATGCATTAAAAGCAAAAACATAACTACATATTTTTATATAAATGAAGAGAAACGAAAAATATGAATTTTACTCATGTAATGAGAAGACAATACTAGAACGGAAAAAAACATAAAAATAAAAGAAATATGAAAATGCATTAATGAAATAAAGAGAGAATAAAAAAAGTATACAAAGCATAAAAATATAGAGAATTGAGAGAATTTGTAGATTAGAGAATCATGTAAATTTGCGAAATAAGTTGAATTAGATCTTATCATATTTATTTGAGTTTGATTTGGATCCATTAAAAGTTTGAATTAAATGACGTTGAAAGTTGAAAATTGAAAATTAAAAATACAAAGAGAGAGGAGAGAGACTAGAAAAGAGAGAGAATGTAAATAAATGAAAGAAATAAAAAGTGATAATATATAAAAATCTAATTTCGGGGAGAAAAACTTATTTCTACTAAAATTTAAATAAAAAGTCAAACAAAATCTAATAAAATTCATTTAAAAAAAATCAATTAAAAATTGAAAGATTTTAAATAACATAACATTTTATAAATGGTAAAAATTTGATTGAATACCACTGTTTCTACACCTTATTTATAAAAACAAAACAACTTTAATTTAATATTTGAAGACTTATTTTTATTATATTAAAATCTTGAACTAAAACTCCATATTTTCCATCATAAAAGAATCTTTAAAAATGTTTTCAAATCATAATTCAATCCACATCTAAGTGTAACAAGTCTTTCTTGTAAGGACTACAGTGGTTCTTTCTTTCTTGTTATCTCAAAAGCAAGCAACAAAGCAAATTCGCCCTGTGTTTTTGTTATAGCGGCTTAGATAATAATAATAATAATTAGAGAATCGAATCTATTTGCCCATTTTTTGTTTGTTTCAAGAATTGGAAGATGAGCCCTTGATTGTGTTGCGTTGATTTGAATTGCCAGCTTCTGAATTTGTAAATCAATCCGGATAGATTGATAGAATGGGTTGTTTTTCGTGTTTCGATTCGAAGGAGGATGAAAAGCTGAATCCTAATCCTCAGCAGG
>NC_021163.2:19122911-19127588 GCF_000331145.2 Cicer arietinum | reverse complement strand
CATAATCTCCCTTCCCATCTTTCCAGATTGCCCTCTGCCTCTGGTTAGTTAATTTCTTTCTCTCTGTATTATTTATTTTATATATATCATTCCAATTGAGTCGAATCATATGGTTGATGATGATCTGATTCTGATTCTGATCTGATGATGATTATGCCGGTGTTGAGTCAAATTAACTTTTCCTTTACAAATATTTAGGAAATCAGATCCCGTGTATATTGTATTGTATTGTGTATATTGTATTGTACTGTATTGTGTTGTATTGTATTGGATAGGATATATTTATACATGCATACATCCTAGTTGAAGTTGACTTGACTTGACCTCACCATAAGTTAGTAATATCATTGATTGGACAATGAAGCAATCTATTAGCTGAGAAGCTCTTAACCATTTTCGTTCAATTCATATCATATCATCACTCATTCACACTTACTGCTCGCTCCTAATTTATCTCGTCACAGCCGAGCTTAGGAAGCTAATTATTATGTTGCATTGTGTTGCGTTGCAGCAGCGGAGAAACTGAGATCAACAAGTAACGGAGCGTCCAAAAGGGAATTGCCTGTTGCTCTCAAAGATGGACCACCTGGCCAAATCGCCGCTCAAACTTTTACTTTCCGTGAACTTGCGGCTGCAACAAAAAACTTCAGGCCCCAGTCCTTTTTAGGGGAAGGTGGTTTCGGAAGGGTCTACAAGGGACGCCTAGAAACCACCGGTCAGGTATTATATTATCCTTTACTCAACTCATCATTATCTTCTCCATATGGTATGGTATAGTGACTACTCATCCCTGCTGACATTTGTTCATTAACCTCTACAGGCTGTTGCTGTTAAACAGTTAGACCGAAACGGTCTCCAGGGTAATCGGGAATTCCTTGTGGAGGTTCTCATGCTCAGTCTTCTACACCACCCTAACCTTGTGAATCTCATTGGATACTGTGCGGATGGGGACCAACGCCTCCTGGTTTATGAATTTATGCCATTGGGATCATTGGAAGACCACCTTCATGGTATGGTTGTGTTCTTCCCCTCCTCATACTGGGATGTGACTAGAAATTCTTTGCTCTGGTCCTGTATTTTCTCATAATATTAAGAGAAGGGTAATTAGCATTCTCTTTTAGATCATGAACCCCAATCAGTAGCCAATACGTTTAAAAAAAAATAAAGTCTCATTAGTATCTGGAAAGTCTTATGCATGACTAGTACAAAGGAAGATGATATTAGAAATTGTCTGAACTTTTAGATTTCTTAGCAAATACTTAAGGTCAGATGTTACATAATCTAACATAAATGATGAAATTATGATATAGGTTAAACTATTATTGTGAATTTTGCAATACTAAAAATATAATACTTTTAAAGTAGTAAAAACGGTAACCTGGTGTTATAAGTACTGTATAATTTAATACTTCTAATGTGGGTAAAAAGGGTAACCTGGTGTTATAATGTTCTTGCCATGGTAGGGTCCAGGAGAGGGTCAGACCAATTGGGGGTCTATCGTAGGCAGCCTTACCTTGCTTTTGTAAGGGGCTTATTTCATGACCTGAACTCCCCGGGTACATGGCAACAACCCCATTCGTCGCACCAAGGCTCCCTCCCCTTTGACCTTCTTTAAATAGCTGTGCTAAAATTAAATCCTACAGTGGCCAGTGTATTCTAGGACATACGTTTCTCTTTTAGAATCTCATTTCTGTTTAGTGAGTGGGTTGCTCTTGCAGGCAACCGACTAACCAAGGACAAGTTCTTGTAGATTAGCATTTGTTCTCCGTTTTGGGGCATTTATATTTCTTACATATATCTATAATCATGATGCCATGTGCTTTTAGTTATTATTTTCCATGCTGTTCCTTTCTAATATATGACTATAGCTGACTGTCACATAGAAGCTGGCAGTAGGATCGCATGATCATGAATTGAAATTGTAGCTTGCTCATTAAATCATCTGCAGCATCAATCGGGATGATATATAGTGGTATCTCCCACAAGTCTTTGCTTATTAGTGTCAGCAACAATAAGATGCAGATATAAAAATGAAATTGAAGTCAGTTTACCCTCCCCATACCCCTAGTGGGAGTCTGGCCGCCCTTTTTCATCATTTAGAGGTAGAGATGATTGCCGGGACTTAGCTTTTGCATTGGAGCCAGGCTTTTTGACAGAGAAAACCAAATGTTAGTTTGTTCTGAATTAAAGTAGGATGACTTCCAAAATTTCATATAATAATAATAAGACAAAATACATCATGCGAGTCTTTAAGTTTCACCAAAGTACCGATTTGATCCTTTAAGTTATTTGTAACATTTAGGTTTTAAGTCACAAAATATGTACACCGCTACCCTTTTTAACAGATTCCGTTATAAAAATGCACACGTGTAATGTGGCAAATTTTAATATTCGTTTTTCGAAAAAATAATATTTTTAAATTAATTTTTATTAAAAAATTCCTTCAAGAACTCTAACATCTTCATCTTTTTCCCTTCATCATCTTCCAGAAAATCACCCTAAACCTACAAGTGTAAGCCCAAATTTACTGAAATTCCTTACTTCATTTATCAATCCCTAAAACTTCTTCTCTTTCCACACCTTTCCCCGCCTATCTAGCTAGCTAGCTAACCCCAAACCAATGGAAGTGAAAATCGAAAAAGGTAAAAAAAACATAGAGAGAGCCTTCAGCATAACAAAATTGTCTCACTGTTTAGTTGAAATTTCTGGAAGATGATGATGAAGGGAAGAAGATGAAGATGCTAGAGTTCTTGAAGGATTTTTTTTAATAAAAAATTAAACTACAAAAATTATATTTTTCAATAAACCAATGTTTAAATTTGCCACGACAGCTCCGTAATGACAATTGCTTGATAGATGTAACCCATTGCAGGCTTTTTTTCATTATCAACAAGCTTGAGAACACGTACAAGAGGCTCCAATGCCTTAAGAGCATAAACAACATCAATCCAAAATGAGGTTTGAAGTACAATAGCAGTTGTCTTCTTTTCCTTAGGATCTTTACTTGCCTTTAAGTTCAACCATTCATCAGATGTGAACATCTTTCTAAAACTTGGTCTTTGTTGGTGCTATCTTTGCATAGTAAGGTATGTTGTTGCAAACCTTTGGACTCCAGCTCTAACCAATTCCTTATTTGTGAACTTACTCGTTAAGGTCAAAGTCATTAAGTGGTTATTAATGAAGCCTACATGACCGATTCCTTTTTGTATAACCTTTTGACTTTAGGTATCTTTCCAATATCTTCTAGCATCAAGTCTAGACAATGTGCAATACATGGAGTCCAAAACATTTTTGGACTCTTGACTGTTAGAAGTTTACCTATAAAATCACAATTTATACTTAATGAGTAACAAGCTAAATAAGAATTAATACCTATAAATCACTTGCTTAAAAATATAATTAAGCATAGTACTTACCGGCCAAGACATAATTACTTCCTTTGTCGGTAACTAGCCACACAATATTACTTTCACCAATCTCCTCAACAAAGTTATCCAAAAGTTCAAATTACATCTCTCCAGTTTTCTCACACATGAAGGAGCATCAGGCAGCTCCAATGGGGGAGTCTTAACTCCATAACACTTGTTACCAAATAGGTACCTCTGTTGGGGATAAAATAAAATGAGTGTCTATGAGGGAGAAATGCTTTACTAAGCTCTTTCTCTCTGCATGTCCTACACAATTTTAACATTAAAATAGTGAAATGTAATGATATAAAGTTATTGATAGATGATATAAAGTTATTAGTGAGACCTATTTAATTATTTTTTTGAGGTGTTGGGTTAGTGGGATTAAGTGCTTATTAAGTACTATTATTAAAAAATTATAAATGAGTGATGTGTACACGTGGACCCATATTAAACTTCAACATTTCCTGTGAATATTCCAACTCTTTTTTAAGCATTGGATTTTTCAGCTCACGATAGCTTGGAGGCTTCAAATGAGGACCATAGTTACAACTTGCTTCAATCATTTTTCGACTTTGCAACATTTAAAGCAATCCATTCCTGGAAAAAGAATCGAGCTACATATGACAAGTTCTAGCTCTTGCTTCCTTTTCCCAAAGTTTGCTTTGGTTTTTGGTATAACACTACATCGAAGGGGCCTTTTGTACTCCTCTTGGAAACCGACAAACTCAATATCATCTTCTTTTGTACCTTTGTCCTCTTCAACCTCATCATCATCTTCATGCATACCACTCAATAAATCTTCTTTTTCCCCTTTTTTCTCATCACACCTTTGTCCTCTTCAACCTCGTCATCATCTTCATGCATACCACTCAATAAATCTTCTTTTTCCCCTTTTTTCTCATCACAGGCTTTCTTCAAATCAATCTAACATCCTTCAGTGTTTTGCTGATATGACCCACTTCTCCTTTATTTCCATTTGATGTCTTTTGGCCCCAGAAATTCCTCACCTTGAAGTAAATAAACAAAAATTACATGTAACCTTCTTCCTATTTTTCTTGTCCTTCAAACTATTCCATTGTCATCCTTTGTTAATGTTATCACCTGTTTGTTTAAAAAGCGAACTCTAGAAAGATGCAACTGAACCACTAGTTGTTGATGGTTGTGATTGAGTTGTCATTGCTGTTGGAAACAAAAAGAAAGATGACACAGAAAGTCAAAACAGAGGAAGGGAGAGCAGAAAACAAAGATTTCAAACTAGAGTAGGGAA
>NC_021163.2:19006925-19122669 GCF_000331145.2 Cicer arietinum | reverse complement strand
AAAGAAAAGAAAAATACAAAGACGAAAGAAAAGAGTTGTGAATGGTGCGGAAACTGTAGCACTACAAAGGAAAGAAAAATAAAACAACAACAAGCTTTATCCCACTAAGTAGAGTTGACTATATGGATCAAACGGCGACATAATGTTATATCATATATCATATCTATTTCCAGCGCATTAATCTCTAGGTCTTTCCTACTAGCTTCTCTTATAGTTTTTCTAGGTCTTCCCTGTATATAGCAATTTGACTACCCTCCATTTAATCTACATGTCTCTTCTCTACATACTCAAGCCCCCTACGACGGGTTTCTACCATCTTTTCTACTATAGGTGCTACCCCAACTCTCTCTTTAATGTGGTCATTCCTAATCCTATCTCGTCCAGTCTTTCCACACATCCAATACAACATTCACATCTCTGCTACACTTATTTTATATTCACGTTGGTTTTTTACTGTCCAACACTTTGTCCCATATAACATCACTGGTCTTACTACAGTTGTGCAAGAAACTCTATTTCAACCACCCAACTTGAATTCTATGGTTTACATCTCTTTCTATTTCTCCGTCGTTTTGTATTATAAACCCAAAATACTTAAATGATGTGACTTGTGATATGGTACGATCTCCAACATTCATTTCCAAATTGGAGATGTTTCACCTGTTGATAAACATGCATTCCATATACTTTGTCTTGCTTCTACTCAGGCGGAAGCTATATGCTTCTAAGGCTTGTCTCTAAGTCTCTAACCTCCCATTTAGTTCCTCCCTCGACTCTCCAATAGGACTATATCATCTGCAAAAAACATACATCTCGGTGTTGGCTCGTCGATATGTTATGTAAGTACATCCAAAACTAATGTAAAAAGATAAAAGCTTGAAGTTGACCCTCGATGCAATCCTATTGTTATGGAAAAATCATTTGTGGCACCACCCTGCATCCTCATACTAATTGAGGCCCTTTTGTACATATCTTTGATAGCTCGAATATAGGTGATTTGTAGTGGCAAAGCTAGCATTAACTGTACGAGGGGGCCAAAAAATAAATAAATAAATAGATTTACTTTCAACAACAAAATCAAAGAAAATAGAAACTGACAATAGTTATTTTAAATAAAAGTTAAATCCATTTATAACCGATGTTAGACTAGCAATGTCTTTTTTAACGTAAGCAATTAAGTTATTTGTAGGAAACTCATTGTCCATTTTATTTTCGAGTCATGTCTTGACAATTTTCATTACTGGCAAAACTCTCTATAGTTGCATAGAGACTCAATGGGTCAAAACATGAAGAATAAGTTTATCAATCTAGTGATAATTTTTTTATAGTTCTATTTCTACTAATTTTTGTTAAATAAATTTATTTTGGGTAGTTAAATATATGTTATTAGAATAACTAAATACAAAATATCCCAACTTATATAAAAAATAATAATTAGGGTAGCCAAAGATACCTCATAAATAAGCAAGACTTTGCCCCTGTTGATCTAAACCCCTTTCTTCTCTAGGACTTTCCACAAAATCTCTCTAGACACTCTATCATATGCCTTTTCTAAATCAATGAAAACTAAGAGCAAGTCTTTTTTATCCATCTGATATTGCTCCATCACCGACAATAGCAAGTAGATTTATTCTGGGTCGACTTCCTAGGCTTGAAACCAAACTGATTATCAACAACTCTAGTTTCTGTTCTTAGTCTCTGCTCAATCACTTTCCCGTAACTTCAATGTATGGCTCATAAGTTTAATCCCTTGTAGTTTGCGCAATTTTGTATTTCTCCCTTGTTCTTAATAATTGGAATTATAGTGCTTTTCCTCCAATCGTCCGACATTTTCTTCGATCTCGTAATCTCATTAAAAAGCTTTGTGAATCACCCAATCTCTATCTCCAAGACTTTTCCATACCAATAGCTATGTTGTATGGCCCAACTGCCTTGCCATTAACCATCATTTTTAGCGCTTCTTTTACCTCTCGTTCTTGACTCCTAGGATAAAAAGTATAATTTTGGTCCTCATCTCCAATGTCTAGCCTATTAGATTCAGATAGAATCTTGTAACTATCATTAAATAATTTGTGAAAATAATTTTTCCACCTATCCTTTATATCTTTATCTTGAACCAAAACTTTACCTTTTTCATCCTTGATGCACTTCACTTGGTCCAAGTCTCATGTCTTTCTTTTCCGCTCCTTAGCTAGTCTATATATAGATTTTTCTCCTTCATTGGTTCCTAAGGCTTGGTATAACTCTTCAAAAGCTTTAGTTCTCGCTCCGCCCACCGTATTCTTGGTATCTTTCTTAGCTTCCTTATATTTTCCCCATTTTTCAGCATTTTTACACCTAGACCAAGCTTTAAAACATTCCTTTTTTATCCTAACTTAGTTTTGCACACTTTTGTTCCACCACCAATATTCCTTATCCTTAGGTCCAAAACCTCTTGATTCGCCCAATGTCTCTTTTGCTACAGTATCAATCCCTTTTGCCATCTTGTCCTACATATCATTTGCACTTCCTTGTGGCTCCCTGAAATGTCTCTCTAAAATTTTGTGTTGGAAGATCCTTTGTTTTTCACCCTTCAAATGTCACAACTTAATCCTTGGAACCCTATTCTGGCTTTTTCTCTTTACTCTCCTCCTAATCCTGACATCCATAACCATGACTCTGTTGTTTGTCAAGCTCTCTCCTAGTATGAATTTACAGTCCATGCAAATCTTCATGTTTGATTTCCTATTAAGAAAGAAATCAATTTGAGAACATGTCACCCCAATCTTGCATGTGATAAGATGGTCCTCTCTTTTCCTAAAACATGTATTAACTATAGTAAGATCTAAAGCCAACGAAAAAATACAGGATATATTTCTCTCCGCATTCACCTCCCTGAGGCCATACCCCTCATACAAGCCTTCATAACCTCTCGATGCACTCTCTATATTTAGATAGGGGGGATTGTGATGATGGGTCGTCGGACACGGTGGTTTGCAACAGATACGAAGGCATGCCGAAGTGAGGGTGGGGAGGGGGGCACAATACTATGCCAATGCCAATGAAGGTTGGGTTATGACATTTCAGAAACTTCCATTACCACACATTTGTTGTGGTAAACAAAAAATCTTCAAACAAGTACCAAGTTGAAACACCTAAAAAACAAAGGAAACAAACTAAAACAACAGGAATCAAAACAAGAGGGGAACAAAAATCAAAAAAGAAAAAGAAAAAGAAAATTAATGATATAGGAGCAAAGGAGCGAAAAATTCAGGCGACAATTGAAATTGAAAACTGAGTGAAAAAATGGGAGTGACAATTCAGTGAGGTGGATGTATTTTGAGCTCGATAGGGTGATGATGATGGTTTCTGGAAGAATGGTTGGTTGAGGTTGTGGTTGGGTATTGTTAAATGTTAATGATTTCTCATGGCGGTGCTGCCTAAAAAGGACACTGAAACCCAAATTAAAAGGAAAAAAAAAAACATAATAAAAGGAAGTTAGACCGGTAGCCAAATAAAATATTTAAAAAATTGATGAAGTGGCCCAATGAACGAGTGTGATTAAAAGAGTTTGTTTGAGCACTAGCACACCTCATATATATATATATATATAGACCTGGGCCGAAAAATTTCTAAACGAAGGCACTTCATTAATTAGAAGAGTTTTGCTAAAACAAGTGCCGTTTAGGGCACATGTTAAGGATAAAAACTTTCAAAGAATTGAATATACCACTTTCAATACAATACTTCTGCATTTGGTTCCTTAACATGTGTACTGAAGGTACTTGTTAGAATTTTCCATTGTTTTAGCCTTCTGGTTTGGAAAATAATTTTACTAGAATGTAATGTACGCAAGGGTGAATAAGAGTTGAAATGACATGCAATCCACATTGTAGGATCTGGAACCTGAACATTAATTGAATTTCTTGGTTGATAGAAGATAAAGGAGAGGTAATTATGGTGTATTCATCAGGTCTTGTAATTGCAAGATCTAGGTGTCGTAAAATATCAGACTTTGTCTCTAACGACTAATGAAACCTTCACAAATCTATGCCATAGATTCAACAAGAGGGGTGGAACAATGCATCTTTAACTGCTTCAGGGCTCCATGCTTGCTCCTTCAAGAGATCTGTGGAAAGTTTCAATGTATCATCAACTCTAAAAGGTTTTCTGATAAAGCCTGATTCAACTTAGTGTGTGGAATAGCCTTCCTTCTTATTTGGTTTTTCGTTTACCGTATTTGTATTCTGATGATTGGGAAGTGTCCCTAAATTTGGGAAGAATGGAGAAAAATGCTGTTTGTTAAATTACTTCATTCTTAAAACATAATGCATTTATCTTGATAAGAACTTGTGTTTAATCATTGTTTATCGTTTCATGCAGATCTTCCCCCTGATAAGGAGCCATTAGATTGGAACACTAGAATGAAAATAGCTGCAGGTGCTGCAAAAGGATTGGAATACCTGCACGACAAGGCAAATCCTCCAGTAATTTATAGGGACTTCAAATCATCTAATATATTACTTGATGAAGGTTATCACCCAAAGCTTTCGGACTTTGGTCTGGCAAAGCTTGGTCCTGTTGGGGACAAATCACATGTTTCCACTCGTGTCATGGGAACTTATGGTTACTGTGCTCCTGAGTATGCTATGACTGGACAACTGACTGTGAAATCTGACGTATATAGTTTTGGTGTAGTCTTCTTGGAGCTGATTACTGGCCGTAAAGCCATTGACGGCACCCGGCCCCATGGAGAACAAAACCTTGTCACATGGGTAGTTATCTGATATTTTCTTGTCATTTTAAGTTAATTATTGCATCAACTTATGGCTGCATAACAATGGAGTGGTAATGGTGGTTTCATATTTGAGCAGGCACGTCCATTGTTCAATGACCGCAGGAAGTTTCCAAAGTTGGCAGATCCACGGTTGCAGGGGCGGTATCCCATGCGGGGTCTTTACCAAGCTCTAGCTGTAGCATCAATGTGCATTCAAGAACAGGCTGCTGCACGTCCTCTGATTGGGGATGTGGTGACGGCCCTCTCTTATCTAGCCAACCAGGCATATGACACTAACAATGCTGGGCATGGTAATAATAAGGGAATTGGTGATGATAAAGGTGGAAAAATATTAAAAAATGATGGAGGGGGAGGATCTGGACGCAGATGGGATTTGGAAGGATCAGAGAAAGACGACTCCCCACGTGAAACTGCAAGGATGTTAAACAGGGATCTTGATAGAGAACGAGCTGTGGCTGAAGCCAAGATGTGGGGAGAGAACTTGAGAGAAAAAAGACGACAGAGTGTGCAGGGCAGTTTTGATGCTTCTAATGCCTAGTTTCCTCAGTGAAAATCCGAGTACTGTGTTCTGTAATATCTTGGTTGTGGCCATGCAATGCAAGGTGAAATTTTTTGGGATCTCATCTTTAGTAGAGCTGGTCTAGGACAAGTCTGAATATCCATTTTGGCATTGAGACGGCTCTAGTTTGTTTGCAGTGGCTGCAACTAAACATATTGAATCTGGTACCGAAATCTGTAACTTTAGCCTTTTATGCACTTTTTGTTTTACTGTGTTTCATTTACCTGGTGGTGACGGGCATATTGAAGTTGTACATTATTGCCAGTATTAGCCATTAGGAGTGCAAGGTTACAAAACCGGTGTTTTTAAAGAATGCCGCGGAAGGAACATGCAAGGATAAAAAAAGGCTTGTTCTAACTTTTTTTATATAGTAATAAAATACCTGGCCTAACTGGTTTATAGAGATACAATTATGGGGTAAAATTTTCAAAAAATCATAGGATACCATGGACAAATTCAAATTAATGATCAGATTTCCAATAGGTTGACCCGTTGAAAATCCTATGACCTAAACCCGTCGACTTTACGACCCTCCTACATACATATATGTCACTGTTATAGATTTTTTATTTTCTCTCTCACAAGTGATGGGCTTTTTTTTTAATGAGTTTTGAGTGTTTACTATTAACTGTTCTATGTTATTATCCTCCTAGTAGTAATAAATTGTAGATGGAATAGTATATTGATATTGATAAGCATATAGAACATTTAGCAACACAATTAAAAATATAAGATTTCTAATTAACTTATCTTCAATAATAGAACTAATAAAAAATTCATAATTACATACATATATTGTATGTAATTAATATGAACAATACAATGTTTGCAACTTTGCAAGAACTAATTTAATACTACTCCATTTCAAAATACAAGTGAAAATGGGTTATACAAAGTTTTTGTAGTTGAATTATATTACTTGCAAATTGAGTTAATAATTTTGCAATTCATAAATTAATTGGTTAATTTTGCACAAAACAAAATAGTTTAATAAATATGCGTTCACAATATCTTTTACAAAGTCGTCTAATCATATTTCACATTGTTAAATTATTTCGTAAAATACTTGTGTTACACACACTTGTATAATAGACTATATAATTAAATAATTGTAAAATCCATGTATTTATAATTGCATGTTTAAATTTGGATTTGCAAATAAATTTCTCAAACTGATATTTATTGAATCAAAGAAGACTTTTATTTGGTTGACTCATTAAAGAGCATTTTGTTAGAAAAATTCACGTCAACTTGCCCAATGTAAAACTTTACTAATAAAATACTTGTGTATTCATATGGGTTGAAAGTCGGTGTTATTCCCCTTATTTAAAAAAATGATATATATCAACTTATAAATGTATAGGGGGTGGGTGCAAATGTTCATGTCTTAGATGATAATAAGTTGACATTGACTCTGACTTGTATGCGCATGAAATTCCAATGAATATGTATATGAAAGATACTCTGATATTAAAGTAAGGTAGAGTGATAACAACATTTAGTATGATTGAAAAAGTGAATATACGTGCAGGGTCGATCCATTTGATTGGTTTGCTCATTCAGATCTTATCTTGATCTAAAAGTCGTGTAGCTCAATCATGATAAGAATTGATGGATCGCCCATTGATTTGAATAAATGTGGTTATGGATAGAGCTGTTGTGGCATAATTTTTGGATAGCGATTATCAAAGTTTTCTTTGATATTAATAAATATCATTGTTCATTGAACATAAACTCTATTTGATAAAGTTTCCTCCTCATGATAAGATTTGTTGAGAGCTTTCCTTGTTATGTGTAGAAGTTTTCATTAATATAGCTATTGTGTCTACTAGTCTTTAAGTGAAGATTGATGAATGTCCCATTAAGACATGAACTAGATTGTCTTTAGGTGAGGATTGTCTTTAGTTTAGTTATCTTAAATTCAGTTCCCCTTGCTGACATGAATTGGACTATTGGATTGAGTCCAAAGATTAAAGTGGACTTGGTATTAGATATGTTGACCTTATTCTATCTTGCACCCAACACATAAATATGTCACCTCCTCAATCAATGTGAAAATACAATTTTGCATTTCTATAAAAATTTTAATTTTTTTACCACTCATTTTTTCATCCATCTTTCGAAACTTTAAAGAATTCATCATAACTTTAAAATATTTTTAAATTTTTTAAATAAAAAAGTAAGTGCATTTGAATTTTTCATACCTTCGAAATATTTTTTTTTTAAACTTCGAGAGTTTCGAAATATAAATTTTACAGATTTAAAAACTTTCGAAACTTTCCAAATTTTCAAAATGTAATTCTTATTTCGAAAATTTGAAACTTCCGAACATTTCAAAAATTTGGAAAGTTTCCAAATCTGAAAAGTTTCGAAAGTTTCTAAATCTGGAAAGCTTTGAAAGTTTCTAAATATGAAAAGTTTCAAAATTTTCTCTATAACAAAAGTTTTAGATTGTTCGAAAATCTGGAAAATTTATATTTCGAAAATTTAAAATTTTTTATTTCGAAGGTATGCAAAATTCGAGTGTCACTTACTTTTTTAATTTAAAAAATTTGAAAATATCCGAAAGTTATAGTGAATTTTTTAAAATTTCGAAAGAGAGGGTGAAAAAATGAGTGATAAAAAAATTGAAGGTTTTATAAAAGATTAAAAGAGTAAAATTGTATTTTCACATTGATTGAGAATGTGACAGATTTAGGTGTAGTGTGCAGGGTAGAATACTCTTGATTTGAGCTTGTTTGACCCATACTAGTTCAATTTAATACAATAATATTGACTTTAGTAAAATATCCAACAACACGTGATCCATGCAAATACATAAGTATTTTGCTAGTAACTCTTGCTAGTAACTCTTGAGTTGACCTATTGAATTCATTTATTTAAATTTATCTACAAACATAAACACTTGTAAGTTTATTTATTAGAGCTTATGTAAACACCTTATGACATATTAATAAGAACTAATTTTCATAAGCTATCCAAAATAGTTAGTGAAAACAACTTTTAAATTATATAAAGACAATTTAATTTTTTTTTTACAAAAACAACTTATACATAATCTCTCTTATGTTATAAATGCATATCCTATAAGCTATTTATCCATACAATAAATAATTATACAATAAATTATTATAGTTTAAGGATTTATAGTATAAATACTTGTAAGTTATTTAACAATGTAATGTAATTATGTAAGGCTCTTGAGAGAAAAAAAAAGTTAAATGCTTAAGCATAAATTATTTTTATAAGATAAAGTACAATAAAGCTAAACAACTTTATATAAGCTATAAGGTTTTTTTTTTCTTCGTAAACAATACTAAATAACTTATAAAAATCATATGAACATAGCTTACAGACATTGATAGAGTTTTTTAGGAATATAAGATGACCATGACTACCTCAATTACCAATATATTTTTTTAAATAACATAGAGGGAAAATTATTTAAAAAAATACTCTATTTTAATTACAAATTAAACTAAACTTTCCAACTTAAATTCTATTTGTGTTGGTTGGGAGTTTCATCCAGGAATATAATAACCGAACCAAATGATTTACCGAACTCAAAATTTTAATAAAAACTACTGAAATAGGTTTAATATTTAAGGTTTAGAATTTCGAGTCCAAGCTAAACAAAATCATATAAATTCAACATCTATTGTTTGAATAAGATTTCATGTAATTTAAAATAGATCACTTAATATTTGAACCAATTTATTATTTAGTATTCATAATATATAAATATTGTTATTTTAAAAAATGAGTTGCATTTAATTTTTATTAATAAGTATATATTATTATTGGCATTGTAGTTAATGTACTTATTTTAATAGTATAAAAATTTTAGTGTTTGAAAAAAGTATTTTTTAATATAAGTGTCTTATTTTAAAAATATCAACACATATTCAATTCACACTGCTCTCTCTCATAAGCGATAGAGACACTCTCAACCGACAAAACGATAACCAAATTAAACTAACATACACTTCATCCAATTGTTTTGATTTTGTTAGAATTTTGTAAAAAATATTGTTAAAGTTCAATTAAATTGACTATTTTAAATGTTTAGATACTTTCCTCCAAAAAATAAATAAATTAAATTTAGTTACAAAGTTAGCTCCATCTCTTTCAAATTTGTACGGTATCTTTCAAATTTGTGCGGTATCTATTTAATTCCTGTTTCATTCGCAATTGCATTTATAAATTTGTTTTATGTTTATATTTGTAAAATTACAAATTAAAATTCTTATATACAATGCAATATTATATGTTTAATTTAAAAATTTGACCATCCATCATTATTTGTGTATGTAAATTATACTTTTTTATTCAATCTATAAATTATCTTAAGTATTTAAACAAGTAGATAACCCAATCAAAACAATTTCTTGCTTTACTAAGAGTGATTTGAGGTCAATGAGTCTCTCGTTAAAAACTGCTATTTATTTAAAAATAGATCGACACATTTATTTTAAATCAGATAATAGTATTCTAAATAAAACGCTCACTCAAAACAAACTATTATGGTGTGTTAAAATAATATAAATCGATAAAGAAAAGTTGATATCATATGAAGGTTCTATGGTGTAGTGGTTAGCACTCTGGACTTTGAATCCAGCGACCTGGGTTCGACTCCCGGTAGGACCTTTTTTATTTTTATTTTTATTTATTATAAACATTTGTTTTTTTGTTTTTGTTATTATTATTATTAATTTTTTTTTTTATATATTTAAGGCCATTGTTAATAAATTGAGTTCGTTAATTTCGATTTGGTGGCAGATTAGTTTGGTTTAGGAAAATGGAAGAAAAATACAAGACCCTAGAAATTGTGGAGAAAACACCAAAATCGGGTGTGTTTTATCTTAACCTGAATCGTCCTGCACAGCGCAACGCTTTGACGAATGATTTCTTCAGCGAGTTCCCGAAAGCCCTGCATGCACTTGACCACAATCCCGATGTCAACGTTATCGTCTTGTCTGGTGCGGGCATCCACTTCTGCTCCGGTATCGACCTTTCCCTTTTAAAATCTACCGGCGGCGGCAATTCTGGTTCTGGGGAGAGTCTCCGTCGACAGATCCTGGCTATGCAAGATTCGATTACGGCACTCGAACGATGCCGGAAACCTGTGATTGCAAGTATACACGGAGCCTGCATCGGTGGTGGAATCGATATCATAACAGCGTGTGACATAAGGGTTTGTTCGGAGGATGCGTTTTTCTGTGTGAAAGAGGTGGATTTGGCCTTGGCGGCTGATCTCGGAACACTTCAGAGGCTGCCCAGTATTGTTGGTTTCGGCAACGCCATGGAGTTGGCTTTAACGGCTCGCAGGTTCTCCGGTTTAGAGGCTAAGGAATTGGGTCTCGTTTCTCGCGTTTTCCGTTCCAAACATGACCTCGATGAGGGCGTCAGGGATATTGCTCAGGGTATGTTTCTTACTTCTTCTTTTTTCATTTCATTTCCTTTGTGAATCACAAACTCACTCTACTGCAAACAACACTTGACAGCAATTGCTACCAAGTCTCCCCTTGCAGTTGTTGGGACAAAGACTGTGTTGCTTAGAAGTAGGGACTTAACAGTGGATCAGGGTTTGGATTTTGTTGCAACCTTGAATTCTGGTAGATTGTTATCCGCTGACCTAACTGAAGCAGTTATGGCACATATGCAGAAACGGAAGCCTGTGTTTTCCAAGCTCTAATTGGAACCGAATGAGATGTATTTTGGTAGTTGCTCAATATTTTTTAATACAACAATTTTTAATGTTTATATACTATCACTGGACTAAGACATATATACGAATAAAAGGCATGTGAAGTCATTCTCATTGCCTTATTGAAGCTATTGAAAAGGCTAAAGTTTGCAAATTTTAGAATGCTTATATATGCTTTAAAACAAGCCCCTCCAACTTGGTATGACAAATTAGTAAAACACTTATCATATTTAGGTTTGTGCAGAGTAAATGTGATCCTTCTCTGCTAGTTCACCATAGAAATGCTTGCTCTATATATGTTTTGATCTATATGGCTGACATACATATAATCATTAGTGTAGACCCCTATTACATGGTGTTTTCTCTTTAAGCAGCCGGGTGATGTGGATTAGTTTTTGGGCATTGAGGTCAAGTACACTTCTACTGGTTTTCAATTTTTCTCATAGGCTAAGTATGTCAGGGAAATTCTGCAGAAAGTTGATATGGCTGCTGACAAAGGCATTTCCACACCATTTCCAGAGGTTTGAAATTGCCCATATGTGTTTCATATTACATATATGATCCAAACTCTTTAGATCTATCGTTGGTATGTTGCCATATGTGAGAATCACAATTGATGAAACAAAAACATCTCTTTAAAGTGTTGTATCGGACAGGCTTCAGACACCATCACACCAACACTTATCAGACACCTCTTGAACACATATCAAACACTTCTTAATGGTGTCCAATTAATTTTGTTTTTAGTTTAGACATCTGTTAGACACGTCTTGGACACACATCAAGAGACAAACAGCAAAATGGTGCCTCTAATTTTTTTTTTAGACTCATTATCATAGGATGAACTAGTTGTTATAAAAGACAATTTTCATATTTTTAACCTATAATTATTTATTGTAAAAATGGGTGCATGTGTCTGTGTCTGTATGTCTCTCTGTTTGTGTCTCTGTGTTCTCACACTAGAGAACTGTAAAAACGATCTGACATTGTTCTAATTTTGCATGCAACTATTCTCGTGTACCATTCAGTTTGCAAGCATTTCTTCGATGTTCATTGAGCTTTAGACATTGAATCATAGGAAGTCTACTTCTTTAAGTTGTTTCTTGGATCAAATTCGATAACTTGGTGGCCTTAGAAGCCTACACATGTGGCTAAGTCTAGCAAAATGCAGAAGTTCAACACTTGCTCCCTTTGAAACTCCCTGTGTTCAATATCTTATACATGAGTTGCAAGTAGCGGTTCCCACTCCCATAATTTAATGTGACAATCAATCAAAGCACGATTGCATTGATTCACAATCCAGTCTTGCTCTCAAGGATCATGCATATAATATTGGACTTTTTTTGTTTGAGAGAGAATCCTAAATAAGTCATTAGTTGATACTCATGTTCATCCTCCCCAAGAGCAATTGTGCGGTATTCTCATAAAAAAAATAGTCTAAACCTTATTCTACTCACTAAGATACAAGCCAAGGGGTTTAGCAGCTCTCAGGTTCACTCCACATCAAGAGCTTTGTGGGTGGAGATTATGGAGCACGTGACAAGTACTCTCTACTAGGTATATTAGAGAAAAAGAAAATCATTTTCACTCTTTTACAAAAGTAGTCAGTCTTATTTAATCTTCTCAAAGTAATCAACAAAGTAATTGTGTGTTTTCAAATTACCTCTCATGGGAGAAAATTAAGGAATAATAACATTAAGATAAAATAATTCCTATGGACTCTTAAATATTTTCAAGTAGCGAATTAGTCTTTTATATTATTTGTTTTCAATTTGATCCTTACTTAATTTCGAGTAATGATTTGATAACTTGTGTCTTAAAATGTTAATAATGTTAATTTTTTTAAAATATAAATCCAAAACATCTAGAAATATATCTCTTAATAAAACAATTAGAAATACACATTTTATCTTTTGTTTGTTCTCCATCTCTTGATTTGTTCTTGGTTTGTAAAGTTTAGCTTATCTAGCAACAAAGTCTACTTACCGAATACAAATGTATAGTAACATAATTTATTTTTGAGATACTTTAGAATATAAAATTATTTATTAAATAAATATATTCAATTGATTTAATAATCTATAAGACCTAGTTCAACATATCGATAATGTTAAATTGAATACTATGTTATGACTTTGTACTCAGAACATTCTAGTAGTTTGCAGATTTTTTAATCATTTCATCTAGAAAAAAAAATGATAGTCAATTGATTTAATATTTGTTGAAATAATATTAGTTTTAGATAATATTTTATTATTTTTAGTTTTAAAAATATTAGAATATGAATATTTTTATTAAGTGAAAAAATTTGGAGACCTTTTTCTTAACTAATTTATTTTTGAGAACGAAAACAATTATCTTGGTAATTTTACCGTTGAGGCCACCCTAACTGGTAAGTTATATTCCTTGCAATTAGAGCTGTCAAAACGGGCCACCTGACTCATATAGAGTCGGTCTTAACAGGTTGCAGGTTTCTTCGGATCGGGTCAAAAAACCATATTTTAATATAGACTGATAAAAGACTACTCGAGTCCGACCTTAGACGAATTGCGGATTGAGCGGGTAACCTGCATATTTTTTATAATATTTTTTTTTATTCATTATATTTTTAATTTCTTTGCGACTCTTTTAATTTGATTTTTTTTATGTCCATTTAAAAAAAATTATGGTATACTGCTTATGCATTAAGTATGAATCAATTTGAATACTATTTTTCTTTTATGTCAATTTAAAAAAATTATAGTTCTCTTTTATACACAAACTAAGTTTGTATTTTTCAATTAACACAAACTCAATTCAAAACTTTTAAAATAATACATAAATTAAAATAACTTTAAATTGTCCAAAACTTAGAGATACTATATAGCATAACACAAATGAACTTAAATTTGTCTAACATAACCTAAACAAAAATCAAATTTAAATAGAGTGTTAAATTGTTCTTATGTGATTCTAAAATAAGTGTTTTTAGACATAAAAAAATTGATTGTTAAAAATATATAACTAACTAAGCATAATATTCTATCACAAAAGATAATATATATATATATATATATATATAATCAGCTAAGTTGACTGAGTAACTTTTTTTTTTTTATGAATTAATTATACTATTTTATTTTTAAAAAATTGATAATATGGATTGCAGGTTACTTGGTATCTATACGAACTAATTTGAGTGGATAACGAGTTTATTCGAATCGGGTTAAAAAGCACTAAAAAAACTCCAGCTGAAATTATTAGGTCTAGTGTTTTAGTGGGCTAGACGGGTTAACGCTAATCCATTTTGACGGCTCTACTTGCAATGGAGGACATGAGCAACACAATTCATACAAGTAGTTTGGCTTAGAAGAAAATTTTACCATATATTCCATAAATTTTTAAAAATATCAAATATATCTTTGATTTTTTTTACTATTTTATCAACTACCAAATAATTCAAGTATTTCGGAAATGATCGAAATTTTGTTTATAAGATTTTCAGTAAAGAAGGTTAAAAAGGTGTCTAATGGATATCTTTTTTAAAAATTTTCCGGTACATAAAGTGTTTACCGAAAATCTTTTTTAAAGTTTAAAAAGATTAAAAAGTTGTGTATCAATAAATTCATGTACTGGAAAACTAGTGAAAAAGTTTTTCGGTACACATTTGTTTTTTAAAATGAGTTAAAAAATAAATAACAAAGTAATAAACAATTAAAATTAAATAGAACTTTCGGAAAATTTGTGGATTAAAGTTTTTCGGAGACTTTAGAAAATGTCAAAAAAAAAATCCGATATTGTATATGTTTCGAAAAGGTTGAAATAAGTTTTTCGGTATTTCTGAAAATTTTCGAAAAAGAGTTTTGAAAATAGTCTTATGCATTAAAAATTTTTTTTCAAATTTTCTAGATTGTAACTTGTGTATCTAAAATTTGAAAAAAAGTTTTTCAAAAATAATAAAAAAAATTATACTCACTTTTACGCCGACAAAGTTAAATGGTAGAATGGTAAAAATCTAAAACTTTTAATATTTATAAGAGATATTTATATCTTTTCCTTTAGTTTGTGGGGGTAGAGGGATAATTTGGAGGATAAGGGTAAAATTTTCGGCAGAAATAGGGGAAAAAAACGGGCTCAGAAATCATTAGCGAAGCAGAAGAAAGACAACAACATGCTTTTGAAAATGATGAAGGAACTTCACCAAGCTTTGCTTCCATCATATATGTACAAAGGTTTGCATCCAATGCATTAAGGCATTTGAGAAGTGGCAAGAAAGTGCCACAAACAGAGATTGCTACCACTCTTGCCTATGAAACCAACTGAGCTAAATTTCATTACTAAAAAAAACTACGATTAATTGAGTTGTGGAAGTAATTTAAATTTCATTTTTTTATAAAACCAAACTTTAGAAGTGTGCATATTTAAAATATTTATTATCTAAATGTGTATATATATAATAAATCATGTTGGTTGTATAAGATGGGTGTAATGATATTATATCTTTACGATGAAACTAATTGAATATCCCCTTACAAAGGCAGCACAAGTGAAGAGCAAGTGATTGAGAATAGGATGCAGGATGGAGAAAGAGAGGAAGGATTGTGTGAGTGTGATGCACGGTTGTGTGATCATAACAATGGACGGAGAGCAGCGAGTGTTTAGGGACGGAGGTATAGTTATTGAAGAAGATAAAATAAAAGCAATAGGACAATCCAAAGATATTATTGATGAGTTCGGTGATGTAGCAGATGAAGTTATTGATCTGAGCGGCCATATCTTGCTCCCCGGACTCATCAACACACATGTACATACTTCCCAACAACTTGCCAGAGGCATAGCTGATGATGTTGACTTAATCACATGGTTGCATCACCGCATTTGGCCTTACGAATCCAACATGACCGAACACGATTCATATCTCTCTACTTTGCTTTGTGGTATTGAACTCATTCACTCCGGTGTAACCTGTTTGGCTGAAGCTGGTGGTCAACATGTTTCTGGTATGGCCTCAGCTGTCAACTTGCTTGGTTTGCGTGCTTGTTTGACACAGTCAACTATGGATTCTGGTCACGGTTTGCCTTCATCCTGGGCAGCTCTATCTACTCATGATTGCATCCAGGTTAGGGTTAGGGTTATGTTATGTTATTCCAATTCAATTCATACAATTGCTCTTCTCTCTCACACACACACGCCCTGCAGTCTCAAAAGGACAATTATCACAAATTCCACAATACAGCACAAGGTCGCATCAGAATCTGGTTTGGAATCAGACAGATCATGAACTCTACTCATAGCTTGCTTCTTCAAACCAGAGATGCTGCAACACAACTCAAAACCGGAATACACATGGTAGCTGCTTAATTCTTTACATACTTATAACTTACAAGATCTTCTAATATACATACACTATTATTGACTACAATTTGCATACTTTTCAGCACGTTGCAGAGATACCATATGAGAACCAACTTGTCATGGATGTTCACAAAATTAATCATGGAACTGTTACATACTTAGACAAGATACACTTCCTTCAAAACAATCTCTTAGCAGCTCACTCAGTTTGGGTGGATCATAATGAGGTAATTTTTCCCATTACAACCATCATTATACCCTTTCATCCTTCAACCAAAAAACTCAGTTTATATTTTAAATATCTCAAATGTGGTCTTTTCTTTTTGCCGTTGCATACCTTTTATTTTCCTTAACACTGCAGTGCAGCATGCTATCAAACTTGTGATTTTCACTTCTCTGGCATTGTCTTTATAATTAGTTAATAGCTCATTCTACCTTCATCCTTTTTTATCTAGTATCTTTTAAGATCACTTTACTTAAATTTAAAAAGTCACTAAATCAACCTGACTATTATAAGAAAAAAGAATTGCATTCGACTAAATTAGGCTTTATTGAAATAGTCAAAATATTACCACTCTAATAATATCAAGGGTGAAGTTAGAATTTTTTTATAAAGCTTCATTGTTTCCTAAAGCGAAAAATCAAAGGGAATGATAGAGCAGAGTAGAAATATTAATAGTGAATGAAATAGTATTTAATTAAAATAAAAATATGAAACTGATTACAATGAGAAAACCAGAGCAAAAGCTCCTCAGTAGAGAGAAAACTATTCCCTCACTGCCTAATTGCTAAGGTAATAATAACTGATGAATGCATAATCATTCCCCCACTCCCCTTACTCCTTTCTTATTAGGGAAAAATACTAACTGCCAGCCAGGTGGCCACTACTCCTTCTCTCTCTTTTTCTTCCTTTCATACACTCTCCAAATTTTAGGCTTAGCGTGGTTTACACCCACCAACACATCACCCTCATTTGAGTTGGACTTAGATAACATCCTATCAGGAAACCTATCAACTTCTTTGAGAAGAGAGACAAAAAAAGTATGGAGGGAGTATGAACTATGAAGAACAAGCAAAGGTCCTTGAGGTGTGTACCTTTATTGGTAAAGTTTTACCAACAAGCCAACCCAGCTTAAAGTGTGAGGCAAAAAAGGGGGAATAAACTGACCTTCCTAAGCTATGTTTAAAAAATTCTGTTGGAATGGTAATTATTAATTAATCATAAATTTAGTGTCAGGAACAGTAATTAATATTGTGCACCATTTTCAGATATCTCTTCTTTCAAAGGCAGGGGTCAAAGTATCTCACTGTCCAGCTGCTGCTATGCGAATGCTTGGATTTGCACCTGTAAGGGAGATGCTTGATGCTGGCATCTGTGTCTCCTTGGGAACTGATGGGGCCCCATCAAACAATCGCATGAGCATCGGTTCATCTTAACTTTATACTTTTAGGATTCTTTCTTGTCTATTTTTCCTCATTAATATCATGTATACAAATTTGGATTTTAATGTGAATAGTTTTTTTTCAACCCATATAAAATACACTATGGAAACAACCTCAATGCACATGGTGGGATAGTGTCGTGGGAGTCTCATGCCTGGGATTCAAAATGCTAGCTAGTAAACTTTTTTAAAACAAAAATGCTAGATACAGTTTACTGGGTTAATTTTTTTATTAATAAATTATATTTGCAGTTGATGAAATGTACCTAGCTTCTCTAATTAACAAAGGACGGGAAGTTTATGCTAATGGAACTACAGATCCAACAGCACTGCCTGCCGAAACTATTCTTAGAATGGTTACAGTTAATGGTGCAAAGTCGGTACTATGGGATGACGAACTAGGTTCACTTGAGGTTGGGAAAAAGGTTGGTATTTGTTTCAATTTTATATGTTTTTATCCTCATTGTTAATTATTATTTATTACTATGGTTTTCTCTTCCTCTTTTAACAAGGACTAACTACAAGAATACCTTTAAGTTGGACACAACATCTACTACAAATATTTGAATTCAATGCATAAATAACCTACTTAGTGATTGAGCTCAAGTGGTTAATGAGTTTTAGTTAAGGATGAATGGTTTGAGAGAACTCGAGTTCAAATCCTAATTGGAAGAATTCTTGGTCAGACTTTACTAATCTCCCGGTCGAACTCTGGATTTCTAGGCCCCATTCTCTAGAGAATTGGAGGGTTAAAACCAAAAAAATTGAAACATGAAAAACTTGAAATTTGTTGACAGTTAAGATAATTCATTTTGTGAACTATGGCAAACAATGAAAGTATAAAGGGGAAATTTTCAATGTCATATGGACCTAAGGTTAAAATTCAACCATCACTATTGTGCAAAAACCTATTGCATTCAATTTGATACCTGAGGCAAATTTTTTGCTGGCTTTCTGGTCAACACTTCTACATTATCTTTCTTTTCTTGATTACATCTTTTGAAGATGATAACACAATATTTTTTTGCTATTGCTTGCTGTCGTTATTGTCCAACGTTAAAGATATTACCTTTTGTAAATAAATTAAGTGATTAGAATTATTGGTACCATAGATGGAGATTTGATGTTAGGCAAGTATTAATATAGTTAGGTCTGTATATTTTAAAGTGACCATGATCAGGATTTTTATTAATAATGTTTCAGCCTGTTTATCACCGTTGTCTGTCACAAACTGCCACCATTCCCTACTGGCAACCAGCAACCTCACTAGTAAATTTGTGGTTTCAGCTCCATCCAATCATCAAAGATCCATTGTTAGAGATCATATCATGCCCACCCTGTTCCAGTTTGCACAAATCTCACACGCCCCCATTTAGACGGTGTGCAGTGCTGTGTTTGACCACCACTCAATTACATTCATGATCTAACCATTGTCATGATGTGATCATCCTGCCCAGTTACCACTATATTACCAGTCAAGTCTCACCTAATTAAGATACAAATCCTCCATCACGGTGTTAGACGCCGAGATAATTCACAACCTGTTAGGACATAGGAGAAGGGAAAAGTAGTTTCTAGAAAGTTTTCTAGTTAGTTAGAGAGGATTAATTAGATAAATGAATAGGATGTAATGATAGGGGTATCATTCACATTTTACTAGCATTGAGTAAACAGGGTTGTGGCACAGTTGTAAGGAAAAATCATAGGAAGATGTTTTTTCTCCTATAGTCAGTCAATGGATTCTTTTTAGTTCTTTGATTGTTTCTATTAATTTCTCATAACAGAATGGTAGAAGTATGTCAACTAAAATCTTTTTTAAATCCTCAAGGGTAATAGTATTGTTCATGAGATCATAAGTGTTGATACTTCTTAAGAGAATGGTATTACCTCAAAAGAAAAAGTTGTCATTTTCCTGAATTTAAGAGCATTACTATTCCAAATGCTTGTTGGGGAAAACATTCTTAATTCTCACCTATTTGATAAATAAGATACATTCTCGTATTTTTGGTTGTGAGTCTTGTGCCAGCAAATGACTCATTCTTTCCATTTGCTCTTATTATGAAGAGTCCACAAATTTTTTATTTTTTATCATGTTACCTTTATCATAACATAGCCAATATTGGGCTAAACTTGATTGTTGTGTTGTCAAATATGATTTCTCGTGTTATGATCCAAACATATAAGATTACAAATGTTATTGTTAATGCACGTAGACTAGTTCAGGCTAGTCTAACTCATTAGGCCCACATGTCAAGTTATACATATTGTGTTTGCATGTTGTACCTTGATGATAGTGGAAAGAAAAAACATTACATTGTTTTCTTTTCCTTTTCCAACATGGTGTCAAAGCCTAGACCCTAGGATAGTTTTCTTTCCTTTTTGGAGAGCACCCTTTTTTGGTGATCTTCTTTGGGGAGTGTTTGATTTCATCATTGGCATGAATAAATTTGGCCCATCCGTACCAGTCGATTCACCAACCTTCGCCACTATCTCTGCCTCCCTCTTCCTGTATCTCCTTCTGTTATTCTGGTAGATCTCCCTTCTCTGTCAGTTCATCAAAGATCTCAAAACTCTCATTGTGCTCTGCCTCAGCAATTCATAGTGAAGCAGGGATGATATTCTACAATATTTGTTTGCACCTCAACTCTTGTTGAACTCCCATAGTATCAACTTGTGTTTGTTTTACAGGTTTTAGGTCCCATGATTCATCATTTTGCATAAATAGCCTTGTTCAATGATTTTTCCATCTCTTCTTGGCTGACCCATGACATATGGAGCGTAAAGTTTTCAGTGTCGGACGCCTATGTTTGACCCAACAACATATCTAAGATAGACTGAAACCATTTTAGAATTTGGGCCTAACTCAAACCCAAAAGCTAGCTTATGAGTACTATATCGACCATTTACCTAGTTAATGTGAGATCTTCAATAGTAGTTACTGTGGTAAGTCATTTTCTTATGGACCATGTACCTAGTTAATGTGGGATCTTCAATAGTAGTTACTGTGGTAAGTCATTTTCTTAACTCTCCCTTTGAAGGACATTGTGATGCAGCAAACCATATTTTGAAATATATCAAACTCCCCATGAAAAGGTCTATTGTATGAAGAGAAAGGTCATACATGATGTGTGGATTATTGTAATGCAAATTGAGCAAGCTCTCCCTTTGACAAGAGATATACTTCATGGTATTACATTTTTATTGGTGAAAGTTAATCTCCTAAAATAGCATGAAACAAAATTTTATTGCAATGCAGAGTATTGAGTGAAGGCCTCTCAGCTACCAAAGATCTTATTACCTATCCCATTGAAACATTTATCGAAGAACCAAGGTTTGGGGACTTTTTACAAATAACACTCATTTGTCATAATCAGGTTGGCTTGCATATTACCTCAAAATCCAGGATTCCATGAGAGGAGCAAATATATTGAGATATTTTTCTATTTTGATTAGGGAGAATATCTGACGTAGAAACATTGCGCCTATTTAATTTCAAATGATCATCAGGAAAGATTACTTCACTAAGTCATTGGCAGATCTTCGAATCTGTTATATATGTAGAAAACTTGGTTTACCTGATGGGGAGTGTTAGAATTAATGTATATAGGTTAATCCTGAGTTGATTCTATGTATTTACAAACACTTGTATTTATGACTCTTAGTTCCAATCATATAATTAGTTATGGAGTATAGGATATTTTGTTTTAAGGAAGTATTAATGAAGTTAGGTGTATATAATGTTGTAAAAGAACCATGCACAAAATTTTATTAATAATATCTAGTATTTTAGTTTAGCAACAGAAGCTGACTGTGTCTGTACTTGTCTTTTGGTAGGCTGACATTGTTGTTGTCAATCCTTCGTCGTGGGCTATGGTTCCTCTTCATGACTGGTATGAACCCACTACTTCTGGTCACATATAAACCTTTTTAATGACTTGTTTTTGAATTAGATAAGTATTGAATTTTCTTCTAGGGTGAGTTTGAAATTCTATAACGATTAGGCTTTCCCAGGCAATATATAAATTGTGTGGCTATGTGATGGAATTTCTATTCCTCTTGTAATCTTGACTTGTTGAATACTACTTTTTCGTATGTAATCTCAAAGTTCTTTAAACTTGATACATTTACTGTTTAACCAATATGCAGCATCTCCAGTATAGTGTATTGCATGAGATCAGAAAATATAGTTTCTGTCATGTGCAACGGCCTGTGGATAATGAAGAACAAAAAGATTATCAATGTGGACGAGGTATTTCAGTAAATAATTAGGAGAGGCTGGAAACTTTATTTGATGAATATATCTTGCAAACTGGTTTTAGGTTCCTAGTACCATCCAAGCAACACCTTTTTTATTGTGTCAATCGTGACTTTAATTTTGTTTGACCATGACAGGAAGAAGTTATTTCGAAAGCAAAACTAGCTTCAGTTGAACTTCTAAAGAGGGCAGGCATAAAATTACCAAGTAGAATGAACGTCATTTGATTGTTGTTTCGCAAATATTGTCTATGATAAGGAGTAAATGTAATAATACAAGCAACAATGTGTGTGTATATATATATATATATAATGAACTTGTATCCGAGAGAAGTCAGCTATTGTTTGAAGCTGCTTGAGTCTATGCCATTTTGAAAGGTATACGAGTGACTATGTTGCATTGCATTTATGGAGTCTTTGGTTGGAAATAGATGGAAGGAAGGGAGTCAAAATTCTCCGAATAACTCATTTTACTCTGTCTCTCTATTTTGGGAGGATTTGGAGGAGAGGGGCTCCATATAATTAAAAACCATTAAAAATCACTCAATTTCCTTAAACCAAACACAACCATTAAAAAAATTAATATCCTCTCATCTTTTGAACCACACATTCCTCTATTTCCCTTCCTCTTCATAAAAATCTCTCCTTCCATCGCTCTCTTATGTAGAACCAAATGGATCTTTAACGGTGTTCACATTCTGACTGGCATTAATAAAATAAAATGCACAAATTGAATTAAAAAATGTATAAGATCATATTTATTCAATAAGGCAATCCTAAACAAACTAAACCACATGTTTTTTTAATCTTTGGATTGGATAACTTTGTCTCAAAATTGATTCAATTGAATCACAAACACTCTTAATCGCATGAGTTGATGGCATAAAGCAACTTGAAGCAAATTATCTTTTATTAAAATTTTATAGCTAATATAAATGTCTTCTACTTCTTTTTTCATTTTCATTTTCATTTTCACTCGTTAATAATAACAAATTCCTATTCCTATGACATCAAACAAACACATTGCGTATGCCAAAATCCATTGCAAGATATCTCAAATAATTAGCATAAAACTCTTTAGCATTCTGACATCCCAAGTACCCAACTCATTGATACAATCCAGAACAAGCCTGACTCTCCCATGATGCCAGGAACTAAAATTTGCAGCAACCAAACTTCAATTGAATTCCATTGTTAGGGCAACCAATGCAAGGCTCGCATGATTAAACTGATGCAACAACAAAATAAGCAGATGCGACTTGCAGAAGAAGTGGGGGCATTCACACGAGAAGGAACACCAATGAAAAGAAGTAACGGTTCACTTATGAAATAATTAAATTGGGGTAAATAAGTAATTATCTTATCAAGATGCTTCATTCCATTGCACAAACCCTCAATTGGAGGAAGAAAAATAGGATAAGAGGTTGATATGAGATGAAGTAAATTTCATCATGTTCAATGTGATTCTATTCATTTTTAACAAATCCAAACAATAGAATCTAATTACATGTCACTATTTTATTTCATTTCATCTTATTCTCATAATCAACATAAAACCTTGGTGAAACACGATAATTTTTTAAATTAATTTAATAATATAATTAATGAAATTAATATATTTGTTTGTAATTAGTTAAAATATAAAATTGTATTTTGATTTTTTTAGTCTTAAGATATTCTTATCTTTTGAGTGGTCTTCTTTAGCAATAAACATAGAACCCAAATTAGTTTGAGACAAAAAAAAAAGCGATGTATGGTCCCCAACCGAAAATATCTCATAAATAATAACATGGACTATTAATATTAAATAATCTACGTGGACTATTAATATTAAATAATCTACGTGGCACTAAGGATGTAATTAAAAGACCTGTAATCTATCCATAATAATAGGTTAAATTTTTTAGTCTTTTATTTTTTTTTAAGTGGTCATTTATTTTAATTTTAAGTGAAAATTTAATATTTTATATTTTAAAATGTCAACAATGTTGTCAATTTTTTTTACAAAAATTTAAAAAAATCATCAAAATTTTCAAACAAAATCATAAAATTCATTATCATCTTCAATAAAATGCAAATTTAATTAAATTAATAATTTAAATATTTAAATAAACTCATATTTTTATTCTTTATTTGATGTTATTGGAGATGAAAATATGAGTTTATTTGAGTTATGAATTTAATAAAATTTGTATTATATTGAAGATGATTATTAATTTTATGAGTTTTGTTTGAAAATTTTGATGATTTTTTTGAACTTTTATAAAAAAAATGATAATATTATTGACATTTTAAAACATAAAATATCAAATTGTCACTTAAAATTAAAATAAATGATCAAATAAAAAAATTAAAAATAAAAAAATAAAACATTAACTGAAATTAAGTTAAGATACCACAAATATAATTTAACAATATTACAAACATACATAATAATATTATAATATTACAAGCATTGTTTTATGGCGTGCTATTCGGCAATCATATGTAAAGCAATTCTTATTTTAAGTTTTTAATTATGGTAATTAAATTTCTATTAAATGAATGTAATTAATCTATTTATTATTAATTCGATTTTTATTTAGTTGTTTTATTGAAAGTTGAAAACTCACTAGAAATTAAAAAAAAAATAAGGCATTCAAAATTGAATGCACTCTCAATTTTTTGAAAAAAAAAAAGCTATTTATTGAAAGTTTAATTAGTTAAAAAATAAGACATACAATAAATTGCAATTACTATTGTACAGTTTTTTAAAAGAAAAAAAAAAGATACAACCATCTCTTTAAATCTATGTACTATCATATCATATTATAAGATTTTTTTTTGTTGACAAATTTGTCATTTGTTTATCAATGGGATATTTGATTATATTAAACGTCTATTATTAGCAATAATCTTTGATTAATTAATAAATTATTTAAATCTATAAAATTATATATTAAATATACTTATTAATTAATGGAGTATTTGAATTTTTTTGGAAAATGAAATTTTTTAAGTTCTGTGTGTTTAAAAAAATGACCATGATTAAGGAATACATGTTGAGAAGAAGAAAATACTTTTATTATTATCCCTTGAAACCATTCAGTTTTTTTATTTCTACTTTCAAAATAATTATGCACTATGTGGTAAAATTCAATACAATTACTTTGCACAATTTCTCACCCGCCTCTTAATTTTTCAATGCAGTTTCAATAGAAAACAAAATCTAATCTAACCTCTTCATTTTTTGTTGGATTTTAATTACTTGTACACAACCAGCAACTCCTTCTCTATTGATTGATTTTCACTCTCCATCTTTATTGACAATTGAAACTCAATCTCTATTTTTTTTAAGTTCAAAACCAGAAACCATAAGGGCTCTTCATAAAACAATGGTAAATTATTTGAGTATTTTTCTACAAATCTAATCTTAATTTTATAGTCATCAATTTTATCTCAATTCCATTTGTATCTATCCCCTCTTCATTTTTGTTTTGTAGATTCCACGAGTAATAGAGGAAAAGAGTTAGTGCCTTGGTAGTTTCTATATACTTAGATATTTTTATGGTTTAAAAAGAAAGCATTTCAAATTAGTTTATTAGTATTGTGTGTTCGTCCTTTCAATTGTATATTTTTGTCTACCACTTCTTAATTCTTTTTTACTAACGAAATGATAAGTTAATTTTGACTATGGTAACCGATTTTGTTAAAAGTTAATTTTGTTTGTTATGCAGTTATGGAAGAGAAGGTTTGATTGAATGGTTTTGTAAAAATAATACTAGGTAAATTTTTTGTGAATGTAATTTTGTCTTTAGATAAGAAAAGTGATTATGTAAAGACCGATGAAAGTTTATAAAAATTCATTTGTTTAATTGTTTATCTCATCATAGAATAAAAATATAATTGTTGATGAGATAGTTGTGAAATAAATCTATGATTGTGTTTTTGTTTGGCAACACATTTTAATTGTTAAGATCATTAGTAAGTAGTTATATCATTGACATGTGTTCTAATTGATTCACTGTAAATTTCTCTTTTATCTGTTTTTTTCAAAATTGTTATAAGTTTGCTAAATAAAAAAAAAAAGTTATTGAATACTTTGTTATATATTTTAGTTTTGCCTAAAAAATTATATTAAATTTTGTATTTTTGTTTTTGTTTTTTGGCTTTGAATTTTTGCACATAATAAAAATTTTAATTTTTTCTCATGTTAAGTTAACTGCATGGTCCATTGTGGGAGTGGTACAATAAAATCTATAGATTGTTTTGCGGCAATGTGAGAATTGTTAAAGAAAATTGGAGGAACGACCAATGAATAGCCGTAGAATTTTATTTTTATTATAATATTTAGATTTACAATGATGATATATATTATCCACAATTTTCATACATTTATTCAACATCTCATTTTTATCTCTATATTTTTCTTGTTATTATATTATTAACATATCATGTTATCATTTTCTTTTTATCTTTTTTTATCTTCTTAAAACTCAAAGTATGTACACTATAAGTATACCCCAAATATTTTTCTTAGTTTTATTATAATTTGGTTTTGCTATACTACCAATTTAATTATGTTTAAGAATTTTATTGTAATAAAATATGTTATTTTAATATTATAATTTGGTACTAATATTTTACTATTTAACTTTTGTTTAAAAATAGTTTAAATTTTTTATATTCAAATATACGAGATATATTAAATTTTTTTATAATAGCTATTTGTATTTTTGGAAGAAGTTGACTGAACTGCACAAATATTAAATAGATGTAGATTTAATAACTTAAAATTTAGATTATGAAATATAAATATAATTTTATCGATTCTTTCCGTCAAATACATACCCTCAACACCTTTTTCTAAATAAAAATTTATTATGCTCAACACCTTTTTTAAATAGAAATTTATTATTCTCTAAAAGATATAATTTTTTATTAATATAATCTATCTCGGTACAGGTACCGAATACTCACTACTACTGTATCTAAAAGTGTAAGGACAAATTAATTCATCATGAATTCGTAAGTAATTAAATTAATGGAACATGAGTAAAAAATTAATTCTTCTCACGTGAAAAAGTTACGAGAGAGCTTATTAACATTTTTCTCTTATTTGTTTTCTCAACGAAATATATGATAAGCCATAAGTAAGAGGATATTATAGTAATTTGAGGGTGAATCCATACCACAGGGCATCGACCGGGTTTGAGTTTGAGATAGATTGGGCAGGCAGAGCAGAGGTGAGCATCCGGTCGCGCGAGAATAGACTGACTGAGTATTCATCCATCCATCCGGTGGATAGTGATTGTAATTCTGATGGCGGCTGCTTCATTCAATGTTACAACAACACCGCTTTTTTCACTGGTAATTAGTTCTTCTTATAGGTTTTGGTTGATATTCAATTCATTTTAATTGATTGTGTTTTGTTGTTTTAGTCATCAAATGTCGCAGAAGCAAGAATTAGAGCTCTGAACCCTAACCCTAACAGTATCGCCATCGGTGTGAGGGGATTTGGCGGCGGTGTGAAACTTCAACAACAGAATTGGAATGTTAATGCTGCTGCGAGAGTGAGGAAAACAATGAAAGTGAGGGCGGGCAGTAGCTCATCAGAGGAAGAAGTAATAGTACAGTCAAAAGTGACTCATAAAGTATACTTTGACATCAGTATTGGAAATCCAGTTGGGAAACTGGTGGGAAGGATTGTGATTGGATTGTATGGTGACGATGTCCCCCAAACTGTAGAGAACTTCCGTGCTCTTTGCACCGGAGAGAAGGGCTTTGGATACAAGGCCTCCTCCTTCCATCGTGTCATCAACCAATTCATGATTCAAGGGGGCGATTTTGACAAAGGAAATGGAACTGGAGGCAAAAGTATATATGGTCGTACTTTCAAAGACGAGAATTTCAAACGTGAGCTTACTTACTTATTCATCATACTTGTTGCATATTCCACATTTAATATCAGTTTAAGTAATATTATTTACAATATCTCCAGTGTCTCATACTGGACCCGGAGTTGTTAGCATGGCAAATGCAGGTCCCAACACAAATGGGAGTCAATTCTTCATCTGCACCGTCAAGGTATATTTCTCTTATGCCCTAGTACACAACTAAAGAGACCCCAAGGTAACATTTTTATGATGTTTGCTTGATTAAATTGGCAGACACCATGGTTGGATCAGAGACATGTTGTATTTGGCCAAGTTTTGGAAGGCATGGACATTGTTAGGTTGATTGAATCTCAGGAGACAGATCGCGGTGACCGTCCCAGAAAGAAGGTGGTTATCAGTGACTCTGGTGAGCTTCCAATTGCTTGATATGTTTCCCTGTCATTTTCTTTTTCTCTCTTGCTGCTGAGGAGGAAAACAAACAAAAGGAGCTCCTGCTCTCTCAAATTTTTGTTTCGCTATTCAAAATGACTTCACTATCTTTTTATTTTCATACTAGACAGATGTCTAGACCTATTTGTATTCTAGTAGAAATATAGTTGAAGTTGGTATCATATTGGAATCAGATGTGAATGAGCAAACATTCTGTAAACAAGATTTTGAACGAATTCCCTCTTTCTCTTTCCAAGGATATCCTTCAATTTTTTTAAGATGATATTATTTGTTGTTTTTTAAATTCGGAAACATCTAGCTTAACTGTCAATAGCACTAGTCTGCAAGATTGGAGTGTGATTATTGATGTTGATGTTCGGGGTTCAAGATTGGAGTGTGATTATTGATGTTAATGTTCGGGGTTCATTTATCACCTTCCTATCGTTTGCACCTCTGTCACTTGATACTCCCTCAAAGAAAAAACCCTTAGAACTTCACATATAAACAGTTTCCGTACTTTGTCAGGCATTAAGCTCTGTATTTTTAAACACATTTTCTCTCTCATTCAAGACATTACATTAGATTAAGTGTTGAGATTCAACACGACCAAAATTAAATATGAGAGAATTCATTCCCCAATTGTTACGAGACAAAGTTTAGTGTGTGCCACCATGATAGGCGGTCCACTATGAATTTACATTGAAATAGAACTTAATGTCGTTCATATATTTAATTATTAGCATGTTTACCAAAACACACATCATTCATCATTTGAGTAACGTAAACTTTTGTAAAAAAGTAGATTAGTATGCTTATAGATAGGCCTTGAAAAAAACTAACTCATACCTCAAAAATAGGTCTATAACAAGTAATAGGTTAGACTCAGACATAACATTTTTAAAGTAGGTTAGATTCAGACCTTACCCAACCTAACCAATTTCGTATCCATATCCCTTGCTAGGATTTCAATTCTTAATATTTAATAGTTTCTTCATTCATGGTTGTTAGAAAAAGATTGACAATCAAAACTTTTAAAGATTTTTTCGTAGATCCCTTAACCCTCATCCTTCATCCAAAGAAGAAGCAGAAAAAGACGTAGACTTTGATCATTCTTTTGTTTTAAAAGATAATACTGGTTTTGCTTGCTGCGTTTGTGGGGTTATTAACAAACATAAAGTACGGGGGACAGGTGTGTGTTTTCCCGGATTAGTTGGGGGTTGGGGCGAGGATGTAAAACTTGCCCCTGACCCGTTATGTTGTCATTCCTACACTTAAGTACCATTTTTCCATTATCAAAACCTTTTCGAACAACCTTTTTTCAATATTACTCTTGTTTTTTCTTATGTATAAGATCAAACAATGATGCAACCACAAAACTTACTAAGAATTCTAATTCTCGACACGAAACCATAACTTTGATATCACTTGTTCAGACATAGAGAAATGAGAGTATTGTGAGATGTAATTCAAGTATTTATTTTGAAAAATGTGAGTGTACTCAAAGCCATGATTTGTTTGAGAGAAAACTATGTATCATAAAGGTTTTCAACAAAACCCAATGGGTGATAACATATTCACCTTATCATTTATTAGTTTATAACTTAGTTTTATTATCGTTATAGTTAGTTGAGAGATATTAAGAATTATTCATTTTATATATAATCTCTCATTTGTAATATTTTGTTTAATACATGAATTTTTCCCTTTTCTCATTCAATAATGAATAATATGTTACTCTTTTTAGACTCAAATATAATAAAAATAACAATATACACACGAATTAAGAATGTTAATTAAGTTTATTTAATTTTCTTGATGTAATCAAAATAATGATTCTATATTGTCCAAGCTACCCCTTTTTATTTATTTAATATTCTATGAGATTTTGTTTCATAGAACATTAATTGAAATCTATTATAGGAATGGTGAACTTTTGTTTTTTTAAGTAATCCAGAGACTAAACTTATACACTTAGGGTCTGTTGGGTTCAACGGAGGAAAAAGAATAACGGAGATGTATAGATATGTTTGGTTTAAGGGGAGATGAAATTTTTTTATTGGTTTTTAAGTTACATTCGTTTCTTCCCCTCCAAATCCTCCCAAAAGGAGAGAGAGAGAACAAAAATCACTTAGAGTCTGTTTGGTTCACAAAGGAGGAGAGGGGAGACGAGGGAGGCGAAGAGCGATTTTGCTCCCCACCCCTCTGAAAATTTTAACTAAACACATGTTTTTTTAAGTATTACCCTTCGTCTCTTCCAAACTCCTTCAACCAAACACACCCTTAAGTGTAGAGAAGATGGAAATCTCGAATTCGAATTCAAACCATTGCTCATCAACATATTTGTAGCTATCAACTGAATTTATGGATCATAAGTACACTTTAGGTAAGAAAGTCATGGTTATTGTCTAGAGGCTAAAACTCAGCCAACCAACAGAAAATAGTCATCTCAGGTGTATGTCTATGTATGTCTGGCAATAAATTACTGATCATTCATAACCACAAATAGGTTAACACGAGTTCGTTAAATTTGAAATGTGGGCATTGTAATTATTGTGAACATGAAAGCCCTGGCTTTTTTGTATGTTTGTTTTGGTTGTACTATGAGATCCAAGTTGGAGCAATTCTTTATCCTCTACAACAGTGCTACCAGGCCCCAGGGATTCAGGCATATAGGTTTGTGCTCACATCACATGCTTCAATAGAGTTAAATGGCATGTTGACAACAAATAATGGAAATAGCATACTAGGATGTTACGGCAAGTCACATCACCGCACGCAAGAATATCATATGGCAACTTCTTATTATAAACTAAATTCAACAATTGTCTCGAAATATCGAAGGGGGCCATTAAATACATTGTCAAAAGAAAAAAAATAAAAATAAGTGGGATCAATATGCCTTTCGATCGATGCTCCTATGGAGGGGGATAAAACTTATTTAAAGCGAGTTTAATTAGCTTGTATCCAAAATACTCCTCGGATTATAATTTCCCAATTTTAGAGGAGTCTTATGTTATATTATATCCATGTGGAACTAGAGTAATAATAGGAGAGTAACTTTTTGTGATCTGACCTAATAGGAGAGTAACTTTTTGAGATTTGACCTTTTAAAAAAAAAAGTATAATAAAACATATTAATCTACTTGAAAATTTGTTTTGACATGTCTTTAGATAAACTAACTAATTAATAGACCAATAAAATTAATTTATATTTTGAGATCTAACATGTCATTTGAAATAATTTAATTTTATATGACATTTTATTTCAAATATCTAATTTTATATAACATTTTATTTCAAATGTATTTTATAGTAATATTTTTTTATTAGATGAAAGGATAAAAAACTCAAACACAATAATTTAATTAATATAATAATATTATTAAATATGCCAAAAATTGATGTAGATTAGTATTTTCAAATTATAGAAAAAGTTAGTAAATTTATTATTTAACACAATATATAAAATTTAATATAATAGTAATAGTAGTACTATATTTATATTTACTGAAATTGATCGGTTTAGTAGACTTAAATTTTTTCGGTGGTCTTTAATTTGTCCATTTTAACTAAATGGATTTATAAAAAAAAAATTAATTGTTTATTTAAAAAAATTGGTCTAGTTGTAGCCCTCAACGTCACGACCGAAAACTACACCGTGACCAAACACATACTGATAATGCTAATATTGCAAACTTATATCAACTTAGCAAATAAATAATAAATAGTTTGTTAATAAAAGTGTTACTCTAAAAAAATAATATAATTACAACATTCTCAAAAATATTATAATAATGTTTCAAACGTATAATTTAGCCAACAAGATTCAAAATAACTCTTTACTCTCCAAATAATAAAAGAGCCGTTAATCAAATAGGTCTTTCAAAAATGTGACCGACACTTAACCCACTAATTGCATGCTACTAGAGCTGCCATGACTATATAAGTAATTATAGGTTTTTTTTAACAAAATTTCATAGCACAAAAGATTATTAAGATGCCTTTTTCAACGCATTGTCTTAATTAATTGGAATTTATGAGTCTTACCAAATTTATTTATGTAGGACCACACAATTTAATTGAGTACAACGTTGAATTATATTTCATTGATATAATATTATCTTTAAAAATATCAAATTAATATAGATTAGTATGTTCACATTATAGAAAAATTAGCAAATTTATTATTTAATACAATGCATAAAATTTGATATGATAGTAACAGTAGTACTATATCTATATTTACTGAAATTGATCGGTCTAGTAAACCTAAACTTTTCGGTATCTTTAGTTTGTCCATTTTAACTAAATGAGTTTATAAAAATGATTTGATTTTGTCTATTTAAAAAAAATGGTCTAGTCTTAATCTTAGTGTCGCAACCCGAAACTACACTATGACCAACATATATACTGATACAACATATACTTATACTTATACTGTTAGTATTGCAAGTCTATCAATGTTAGTATTGCAAGTCTATCAATCAACTTAGCAAATAAATAATTAAGTAGACTGTTAATAAGATTGTTACTCTAAAAAATAATGTAATTACAACATTTTGAAATATATTTGAATAATGTTTCAAACATATAATTTATACAACATCTCTAAAGGAAAAATATATAAGACTCAATAATTATGTGATCTCTAAATAATAAAAGAGTAGTCAATCAAAAATGTTTATAAAAAAATGTGAGTGAAATTTGAATCCACTAATTGTCTATTACTTGAACAACCATGACTATATAAGTAATTATATAGATTCTTTTTTACAAAGTTTCATACATACAAAATATTATTAAGATAAACGCATTATCTCAATTAATTGAAATTTATGAGTCTTACCAATATGTAATCTCTTTTTGAAGTCCCTAATTTTATTGAGTGAAAAACAAATAGTCCCTAATTTGATCACGATAGGTAGTTACTGTAAGTGGCATATAAAAAACAATTACATTCTCAATTTCAAAGGATGAAGGTAATTAAGATCCATGAATGAATAGAAAATTTCGATTTGTTAGTTATATCTGCACTGCAGTGTTGATGAGGAACTTTGTGAGATTCGTCTTGTATTGAGAAAAAAATTATTTTTTTGTAGAAAATAAAAAAAGCAAGCAATTAAAAGTAAAAAAAAGTTGCGCGGGGGTGTATGAGTAAAAAAGTGGGGGTGTATGTATGTTAACGGACAGCGGTCAGTGATAATAAAAGATAAAAGGTATATGATGATGGTGGTGAGAGAGAGAGAGAATAACTGAATAAGAGTAATTGGAGAATGCCGAAGAGGACGACGCATACATACTCTAGCGAGGATGCAGCTCCGGAGGGCCAACACTCCGATCTCTTCGTTTATTACTGCAAGCACTGCGGTTCCCATCTCCTAATAACTGGTTAGTTGTTTCTCCTAATTTGTTTCTTTTGAATCAAAATCAAATTAACCTAATATCATCAATAGACACCCAATTGCAGAAAATGCCTCGAAGAAACACCGACAGAGCTTACGTATTGGACAAGACCAAACATCTTGCCAGATTCAACATTCAAGAAGCAGGCAACGTTCTCTTAAAGCGAGGCCAAGGAAAACTCGAGAAACAATATCGCATGAATTGTATTGGTTGCGGTCTCTTTGTTTGCTATCGCGCTGAATCAGACTTCGATACTTCCTCTTTCATTTATGTTCTTGACGGCGCACTCAGTACTGTTGCTGCTGAAACCAACCCTCAGGATGCACCCGTTCCACCCTGCATTTCCCAGCTTGAAGGAGGACTTGTTCAACTTGCTATTGAAGTTGAGGATCGTGCTCACCGTTCCGCAATCACCAGTAATTCTCTACTTTATTGCAAACATACCATTATTATTACACAGACATCAATTATTCATCTTCAAATTTATACCATGACATTCTTCATGTACACAACATTGTTGTTTCATAAATGAAACAAGATAAAGTAGAAACAAATGCTTTAGTTAAATTGGTAAAGCTAAGAAGGAATGGTGAGTTATACTGTTCAAAATGTTGGATACATAAATAGATCTATTTGTACATTAGGTGCCATATATTTGGACAGTAAATGCTTCATAGCTTTCTTAACAAAACTATGATGGATCTTGATAATTAAATTTATATTTTGTTTTCTGTGTTAGGAGTAAATGCTGATGATGTTCGAGTCAGTGTAGCTGCTCCTGCTGCTCGTGGAGAAGCCAACAACGAACTTTTGGAGTTTATGGGAAAAGTATACTTCTATCCTCTTTGTTTCACTTTTGATTGGTTTTTGCTCAAAATTAAGGTTAATGCCTTGTGGTCATGGGAGGGATTGACCTACAAAAGCAGCCTCATTGTTCTTCATCGGAGCAAGGCTGCCTATACATGATCAACCCTAAACTCTCTAATGCACTGCCTTCACCTTTCTTTTGGCATTATGTCTCTTTGCATAATTTGTTCTCTCTGGGTGGGAAAAGACAGTTACCACAGACAACAATATGACTACAATTTTTTTATGTAGGTTTTGGGTTTAAGATTGAGTCAAATGACACTTCAGAGAGGATGGAATAACAAGTCAAAGCTTCTTGTGGTGAGTTACATTACTATCAACTATGCCTTCAAGTTAAGCATCCACAATAATATCAATTTGCATTTGGGGATTTTCTTTCTAAATGAAGCTATTTCTCAAGAAACATATATATGCTAGTCATTATTGGAAATGTTTTCTTCCTAATTCCCTCTGATAGAATGTATACCCTGTTTAATTAATTTTGATTATTTGACATTCGTTTCAGGTAGAGGATTTGACTGCTAGACAAGTTTATGAGAAACTTTTGGAGGCTGTACAACCCTGATGCTGTCTTTTAGCTTTATTATGCATGGGTTCTGGTTTTCTGGAATGTGAGGGTTCTTGTGAACATGTTGAACCTCTTTCTTGTGCAGAAATAAGTTTGGTGCTTAAATGTCAGTTTTGTTTATTTAGTTTTACTAAGAGACACGTACAATGATGCCATTGGCCCATTTCATAGATCTATCCACCTCATCAGACATTAAAATAACAAATTTTTAAAGTTAACAAAAATATTTTCAGAAATTAAAAATAAACTACAAAAGTATTTATTTATTTTCGTAAATCAACTTCTTTTTATTCTTCTTCGTGGTAATAATCTCCATCCAACACTATATTTTTCCTCCATGGTTCACAAATTGAAAACCCACTAAGTGTAATGATGTTTGATTTTCTTTTTCCCTTTTCTGATTCATTTTTCTATTTTCAGTAAAAAAAAAAGTTGAAGTAAAAGAAGAAATGTGTGTTTTGTTTCGTCAATATATTGTAATGATGTTTTTATTTGACCAGTTATTTGGAAAAAAAATCAGCGGAACAAAAAAAGCAACAAGAGAAAAAAACAAAAAAAATCCCTTTTGAGGGTTTGTTTTGTTAGTCTTTCCGGAAGGATATTAGATATGTGACTTCTATCAAAATGGCTATATGTTTTTTTTTTTTTAATGGAAACAGTTAAAAAGGCCAACATTGTAAATTAAACGAAATTTAAAGGATCTAACTAAGATTCATGTGGCATTTAGACTTAACTTAAAAGGTCACGAGTTTAATTTTGTCTTTAATATTTTAATGATCGATGAGATAAACAATTATAAATCTATGTGTATTTTTCTACATGCAACAAAGTCATACATGTGATACTTGAGTGGTGAAAAATCAGACTTTAAGAAGGGCAAAAAACTTAAAACTTATATAAAGTGCCTTAAGTGCTGGCCGTATTATTTTTCTAATAAGGACATGACATGTGGTAGATTTTTCCACGCCACTTCAAATAATTTGTTTGACTGAATATGTATCTGGTGAAAAATATTACTCAAATTAGTACTTAAATTTTGTGAATTGAAAATTTTATTTTAAAATTATAAAATCTTAATTAAGATAGTTTGTAGGTAAACTTTTATTTATGTAAACTTTTAGATTATTTTTTTTTTAATTAGTTCATATATAATTACAATTATCACAAAATCATCTTTGAAATAATAAATTTTATTAGAAAATTAATTTACATATTAATATAATATCAATGTGAATGAATCAGATATTCAATTGAAATAGCGCTATAAACTATTCCTTGAATATATATGTTACTATGCAAAAAAAAAATTAGAATTAATCTAATTGATACTTACACTTTAAAAAACTAATTTGTTAACATCATCCAGAGTTAACATAGGTTCCCTTGAACCATTTCTCAACAATCAAATCATGCATCTTTCTATAAATTTTCAATTTTTTCAATAAAATTTATCGAGTATTTCCGACTATAGTCAAATACGTTCGTTCGCCAACGTATAAAATTGAGTTTTTGATGAGTTGATTGTTGAAGTTGTGTTAAGCTCTAATCGGATAGGTCAAAAAGGAACATTACTTTTATAATTTAATAATAATAAACTTATAATCGTTACTTGTCTTTTATTAATTTATTAATAATAATAAATTTATTTAATAAATTTATGATCGTTATATTTTTTTATTAATTTATAATCGTTAATTTTTTATTTTATTTTTATTATTGTTATAAAAATGTAAGTTTAATTTTATTTTAAATTTAAATTAAAATAATATATAATAATATTAATTAAAATATTTAAATTAATATGTTAAGTTATAATAAAATTTAATATAAATAATTAATATATAAATTAAAATTATAAAAACTATTTAATGAACTAACGATGAATTTATGTCAAATATGCTCTAAATAGTCATACTTATCCTTCATAAATTCTTGTGAGTTTCCCTTAGGTGATGAAATCAATAAGGCATATGGCGGTGCTACTGGTTTGGTCTCCTGATTTCTTTTCTCAAAGTGTTGTTGCCGGTAACAAACACGAAAAGGGAGATGAGTAATTGGGGGAATCCAACCCTCTAAAGTCACCAAGGAAGATTGCACGAATGGAAGTGGAATTGCTTCATGTGTCTAATTGTCTTTTCCTTTTTTAGAAATATTATACGCAAGTCTCGTACTCTTTTTAATTATTATTTTTTATAAAACGAAATGATATTATAGGTTTTGTTAGGTTTGTCGGGCGACCCAAATTCAAAGTTAGTGTTGGGGTTGATTGCAAGTCTCACATCCTTTAGTGTGGGAGAATAAGGAGAATGCCAAAGCTATATATTAGGTTTTGATCATTTGTTTTCAAATGCACCAATCATCAATAACTCTTTAAGCTTGTATTTGACTTAGTTTAAATATTTGTTTTGTAAGAGTGTGGTTGTACTGGGGTGTCTGGTGTGAGTGAGAGAAATCTATGTGTTGTAACAATTTTCACATAGTGTTAATTCTCTGGTTGTCGGTTTAGGCAGCGGTCGTGTTCCCAACAGTTAGGACTTTAGATTTCTTAAAAATAATTTTTATGTATATTTAAGTTTAAAATATATAATATTTAAATAACATAATAAATAAAATGCTTCACAATAAAAATATTTAAGCTTGAGAAAATAAAGTGGCAGTTAAATGTTCGGAATTAAAATTTTACTATTTCTTTTTAAAAAAACTACAAAAGAATAAGCTATTCCAAATATTTGTAATTGATAAATATTAAAAAATATTAGATAAATATTTATAATAATTGTACACAAAAATATAGGATAAATGTTTTTTAGTTAAATAAATGTAAAAATCACATGACAAATATTTGTTATTGATACATACAAAAAATAACAAATATTAAAATAATACAAGATAAATTTTTTATAATTGATGCATAAAAAACACGACATAAATATTTGTTAATGATAACTATAAAAAATCAAATATTCATCTTGATACATAAAAAATACGATACAAATATTTGTTATTAATAAATATTAAAAAAATATGAAATAAATATTTATAAATGATATATTAAAAATACAAGATAAATATTTGTAATTGATATACATAAAAAATTATACGATAAATATTTTTTATTGATACATAAATAATACGGAACAAATATTTAAAACTGATAAATATTAAAAAACAATGAGACAAATATTTATGTTGTTACATACAAAAACACAAAATAAATATTTATAATTAATAAATATTAAAAAAATACATCATAAATATTTTTTATTGATACATGAAATAATGTTTATTTTTTGTTTAAAATTTAAACGAAATACTTATAGAATACTAAAGATACGCGCTACTCATGTGAGAGCACAAACATTTTTACTAATTTTTTAATAAATTATTTTAAAGATTTTTTATAAAACAAAAAATTATGATCTTTATAGTTTTCATTGTCATCAACAACTTCATCATTCTATTTCTAAAAATCTAAAAGAAAATTAAAATCCCCATATTAAAAAAAATTCTAAATTTATCGAAATTACGAAGAAAAAGTACAAAACAATATAAGAAATAGTATTTTGAATAGTATGAAAAAAATATAAGAAATTTATAAATTAGTTGTATTTGTATTGTTGCAATTTATTTATCAATATTAACTATATATTTATACTTTTCAGATATGTGCAAGACATGTATGTTTATCAAATATGTTGCATGAAATCAACCGTCATTTGTCAAATGCACAGCAAACTCAAATTATGACAACCTCATTCAAATGAGTTTTAGATATGTCAAAAAATTTACAAATTTTTAGTGCTATGTTATGGGAGTTGGCTAGTAGGTGGGATGAACATAGTGGGGGGTTTATGATTAGAGGTAGGATAGTTCATTTTACTCAAAGTGATGTATCTTTAGCTCTATGACTGTCAATAGTAGGTGAGTCTTTAGAAGAATATGAAAATGAGGAATGTGATAAATTATTGTTGTTTAGAAGAAAATAAGTAATTTGTAATATGATTAGTGTGTTGTTTCACGCGTTTCGTAATAACATGGGCAAATTTTATAGACTTATATACTCCTCGCCTTTGACGAGTTCTATTTTTCCCAATCAGTTAATTGAGTAAATACTCGTTATATTAAAACACTTGATGATCTAGTCTCTGCATAGCTACAATTGGGTGTAGTGTAACTGTGTTAAAAGAAGAGAATGTAGATTCGCAAACACACATAACATGTTGTGCAACTGTACAATAGGTATATATTTTATATCACCATCTTCCATCTTATATTGTTTTTAAATTAAAATACATATGAAATATATTAATATTTGTTTTAGATCTGGGCGTTCAACCACTTATCTTTGGGTCAAGCATCTGTTCCCAAATTTAGATTTCCAAGATTTTTGAATTGGTCAATTTTACAAGGTTAGAAGAAAACAATATTAAAAGCATTTCAAAATAACATGGTAAACATTTATATTATTTGCTTGTATAACTGTGTGTTTCAATCGTTTTTCGTTTTGCAATATAATTGAAGAGTTAACTGCAACAAATAAAGAATAACCAAATTTATATTTTGTCTGATAAGAATGACTAAATTTTCAGTTCGAATCCATTAACCAAATTGTCATATAAAAAAGTGAAAAATAATAAAGCATGTACATAATTATCATACAATACATTTACACGACTGTTTGTTGTAACAAAATGTCATATAAAAAAGTGACAAAATTGATAAAATATTTATATTTTAAATTTAAATATATTTTTAATCCCTGTAAATATAACAGTTTTTAGTTTTAATCCATGTAAAAAATTTTGTTTAGATTTCATCCATGTAATATCAGAAAAAATTTATTTTTGATTATTAACGTCAAGTGGACGTTATAAAAAACGTTAATTAACAAAGAGAAACGTGAACCTAACATTTTTAAATGTTTGTGGTCACTGTAAATATAACATTTTTTTAATTTTAGTCTCTGAAAAATATTTATTTGAATTTCATCTCTGTAATATCCAAAAACTTTATTTTTGGTACTTAATGTCAAATGGATGTTACAAAAACATGAACCGACAAATAGAGGAAAACATAGATCAATTGTAACACTTCAATGAAAATATTAATTTAAATATTAGAATATTTTGTATACTTATTTTTATTTGTTATTTAAATATTATTTCGATTAAATTTATTTATAATAATTATTTAAATTTGTATTATCATCGTAGTTTGTATACTTATTTTATAAGAAATAAGTATATAAATTGTTTTTATTTGTTATTTAAATATTATTTCGATTAAATTTATTTAGAATAAGTATTTAAATTTGTATTCTCGTTGGAGTTTGTATATTTATTTTATTAGAAATAAGTATACAAGTTATTTTTATTTGTTATTTAAATATTGTTTCGGTTAAATTTGTTTATAATAATTATTTAAATCTGTATCCTACGTTTTCCTCTATTTATCGGCACACGTTTTTATAACCATTTGACGTTAAGAACAAAAAATAATTTTTTGGATATTGCAAGGATGAAATCCAAATAAATATTTTTCATAGACTAAAACTGAAAACTGTTATATTTACATGGACTAAAAATATATTTAAATATTTGATCAATATTTGTCTTTGTCAATTAACATTTTTGTAACGTCCATTTCACGTTAAGAACCAAAAATAAATTTTAGAGTTTTAGAGAAATATGAAATGTGTTAACACTACCGCACAAGACAAAGTTTCTTATTTTGTTAAATTTATTTTGAAATAGGATGACAAGGAATATTGTCATGTTCAAGTCATTATTTACCACATTTTGAGTTGATATAATATATATATATATTACTTATTAGCAATTTAATTATTATCCTAGCCATACATTATTTCTTCATTTGTATTCTTTGGTATTTGACTAAATTTATGTGTTTTTGATAATCTATTTATCTTTTGATACATAGTATATACAACGATGTCATGTTACTTTAATAGTTTAACTGAATAAAAACATTGACGTTTTCTCTATTTTAGGCTAGTAGATTATGGAGTTGCTCATGATGCTTTTAATTATGTAACGATTTGCGTGTGTTTGCTTAATTATGTGGTTTTCAAATAGTGTGATGACAAAAACATAAGAGACGTAGAGTTATAAGAAGTTTCTTCGATTTTGAAAGGTGGCGTAGCTGATTTTTGCTGATGTTTTTATCACTATGAAAGCATAAGACACAAATGAGTGTATTATTAGATTTTATTATCAAATTTAGTAGATAGATATCTATTTTCAAATGATGTATTTTGAGTTTGGTTACTATAATTTCTATATATATATATATATATATATATATGAGTTTGTATACTCTACGTTTTAAATGAATTTTGTATAAAATTGTGGTTAATATTAAATTTTAGTCATGTATATAAATAGAAGGAGAAATATATATATTTTTAAAAAAATATAATTTTTTAAACTTTTTTTAACCATATTTTTTTTAACCGAAAGAAATGAATATTTTGTTTGACTCCATTTTGTCAAAGGTTTAGAAGTATTAAATCTTCACCATTAATTTTAAATTTTAGGTTCAAAATTTTATATACTCTAAAACAATTAAATATTGTGGAATGTTACTGCGTTTCCTACAGTGTAGTTACCAAAAACCGAATGATAAAGACCCGTAAATTGTACGTCGACATGTATGAAAGAAACGAAGCATGACCCGGCGTTTGCACGGGTTACCACATAAGCTAATTAAAAAGAAAAGAAAATGTTGAGCCGTTGAAACATAATCCACGTGGTAAGAAGACAAAGCAGCTGCTATATTTACTCACTCACTCACTCACTCCCCCCGGAAACCCAATCCATCATTCACCGACGAATTAATCAAGACTTGAGTTGAAGTTGAAGTTGAGTGGGAATGAATTATTCTGTGCGTGTATTGCACTGCCATTCGCACACGGTCGCAATCCATCCTCATCTGAATAAAAATAAGCGGTTAGGATTCCTCCTTCCATCTATCCATCGCCATCAACATCCTCTTCTCCACCGTGATCGTTCCCACACTCTTCCGCTCCTCTCTGCATTCTCCTCCACCCAAACCCAACCTAGGTACCTGTTTTTTCCCTTCATTAATTAGTATTATTATTAGTAGTAGTAGTATGATCATGAATCTTGGTATTCTATTTCCATGTCTAAACCCTGGACCCAATATTGTATCACGCCCTATGCAGGAAAAGTAAGAATAATATCAAGATAGAAAATGTTCATCTGCATGTTCGATTAGATCACCAAGTTCAGTTTGGTGATCATGTTGCCCTTCTAGGTTCAACCAAACAGTTGGGCTCCTGGAAGACTAATGTTCCTTTGAATTGGACACAAAATGGATGGGTATGCGACTTAGATTTCAAAGGGGGTGATCACATTGAGTTTAAATTCCTCATTGTCACCAACGATGGTACTGTAGTTTGGGAGGCTGGACAAAACAGACTCTTAAACTTGCCTGCCGCTGGTCATTTTCAGACAGTTGCCACATGGAACACCACCAACCAGATTATGGAGCTACTCCCTTTAAACGAGCAACAGCAACAACAACAGCAAGACGATAATTTGGAACATATCGAGGACACTGCTGCTTCTTCTTCTCATTCAGAAGCAGGGCCAAGTCCTTTTGTAGGAGAGTGGCAAGGAAAATCTATTTCTTTCATGCGAACTAACGAGCATCAGAGCAATGAAGCAGGACGGACTTGGGACACTTCAGATCTTCAAGGCTTGCCTCTCAAGTTGGTTCAAGGGGATCAAACCGGAAGGAATTGGTGGAGAAAGGTACTCTTACAGATAATGTTGGAAACCACAATAGCATATCATAAAACTAAGCAACCCTCACCCTCATAATATTTTAATTTATTCAACTGATAAATAAATTCTTATAATATAATTTTGCTCGTATTCATTTTATAATTTATTCCTTTATATGCAATCTGAAAAGCTTTCCTTTACTAAGTTTGGAACTTACCTTTCTAAGGTTCTTTCCTGCAGTTTTAAATTTGAATGTCAACTGCAATGCAGCACTTCTGTAAAAATGCCTGTTTGTTTTTCGGTGGTTTTCTTTTTAAATAAACAAATTAACTTTATCTAGATTTTTCAATTTGAAGCTTGACATTGTACGCGATATAGTTGGAAATGTTGAAGGCGAAGATCGATTGGAGGCTCTCATATACTGTTCTATCTATCTGAAGGTCTTTATTTTTATTTTCCTAAATATATTGAATCATCTATGCTCTTCGGATATCAGTATCTGAGCCCTTAGATATTCTTATGCAGTGGATAAACACAGGGCAAATACCATGTTTTGAAGATGGAGGTCACCACCGTCCCAATAGGCATGCTGAGATTTCAAGGCTTATATTTCGTGATTTAGAGCGATATACAAGTCGAAAGGATATATCTCCACAGGTGATTACTTTTTATTTTCAACAGTGACGTTGGACAAACTTTTTGGTTCTCTATTCTGGTTCTGATTGAATTATAGCTATTAGAGCATTAGGAAATATGACTATTTGAGTGTATTTCTGTCATAGATTCAATTGTATTGTAGCCTTACATGTCTGTATATACATACACTACTGCAAGACTGAATTGAGTTGTGGCTTTAACAAATTCTGTTCTCCACTCTTTTTTTTTTCTTCTCTTCTTACCAATGGATTTTGTTATGGGGATAGCTTGATAGTTAGGAAGGGGACATTATTTTGGCCTCATTTCTGGTTGGTGCTATGCATAGATCAAACGCAGTCAGTTTCATATACTGATGTCTTCCTAATCCATTTTTTTTTTGTAACAGTGTTCTGACTTAAATGGAGTGCGATTCTAGCTGTGTACTTTTGAATGTTTGATCTGCATTCTGTGTAAATAATTTAAGAATTGGAAACTAGTTTTAAGTGTTAATGTAATGTTTGTTTGGCAAATGCTAACAAGTGAAAAAATAATTGACTGAAGGAATCGAAAAAAGAAACTTCAATTTGAACAGTATAGTATTTATTATTTAATGTTGCTAGTGCAGTGGGTGTTGCACTTTTCAATTAAATATTTCCATTTCTTCATTTCTTAGCCACTGCCCTACACCAATTCCCATAGGACAGTGGTTAGCAGGACCTTATTTGTTTTCGTTTGCTACCTTTTATCCTTTCTGTCTCATAAAGTTTATGACTTTCTTCCTTGATTTACCATAATTTCACTGATGTACAGGAAGTTCTAGTTATTCGTAAGATTCATCCATGTTTGCCATCTTTCAAGGCAGAATTCACTGCATCTGTTCCTCTGACTCGAATTAGAGATATTGCTCATCGAAATGACATCCCACATGACGTCAAGGTTATTTTCCCAAAAATACATTAAGTATGGAATCTTATTCAGTTCATTGTTAATGATTGGCAAACTGTTTTATATATATTCTTTTGTTTGTCAGTTACAAATTAAGCATACAATACAAAACAAGCTTCATCGCAATGCTGGTCCTGAAGACTTGGTTGCTACAGAAGCTATGCTTGCTAAAATCACAAAGAACCCTGGAGAATATAGTGAAGCTTTTGTAGAGCAGTTCAAGATATTTCATGAAGAACTAAAAGACTTCTTCAATGCTGGCAGGTTAGACGTGAATGTAGATTTGTTTGTAATCAGATGTAAATGTAGATTTGTTTACATTTCTTCTTCCAGTTACTTTCTCTTGTTAATTGTTGATATATGTTATTTTAATTTTATCTTAGGATTTTGTTCTTTTCTCTTAGAAACTTTCTACATGATCCCAGCCCCATCATCTAAATGCACAATTGTGCTGTAAACCAATTGACTGATTATGAACTTTCACTTATTAGTTGACAAGAAAATCTGCATTTTGAAGTAATCATGTATATCCTCAAGTCAGAAAATCCACTTGCTGAGCTTATGTAGTTGTTTTTATTTTTATTTTTTATTTATCTTGGAGGTGTTTGAAGTTATGGGTTTTAGATAAAATAAGGAGAAAAGAAATAATAAAGACTTTTGCATATGATAATGGTAAATGGTGTAATATTATTGATAATGACTTGATACTAACTTGATAATTAACTTGATATAAAAGAGGGATACAAGACTCCTTATCATAAATAAAAAAATAAATAAGGAAATCGAGAAACAAATCATTTTAATAATTAAATAGTATGAAGACTAATCTTAGGAGACATTCTAAGACATTCTCATATTAGAAACTAATCCTATGAGATACTCTAAGAGACTCTTACATAATATCAAAGATATTATATGATATTTTTTTATATTCTAACTCCCTGCTAAGCTAAAGTTTACTAAACTTTAAGTTTGCTACAAATATAGCCTCAAAAACAAAAAATGCAGCCAATTTTCACAATCTGCAGGTGAAGCAAACTGCAATGATATTGAGCCAGACGTTGTCCTTAGCCAGAAATAACCAACTTAAGTGTGGGACATGTCACAAAGTTTTTTGTGGCCGGTGCTGGAGACTCAACCATGACAGTGCCAGACACGAAACCACTTAAACAACCAACTTAAGTGGGACATGTCATATGTGACTGATGCATACAACTCAACCATGATGATGGATGGATGAAGGGACTACCATAGGCTATTGACAGTGTGCTGAGAGCAATTACTAGAGAGTCTGCTATTAGACCAAATTGAGACAAGGAAAACAGTGACTTGGATAGTGTGCTGAGACCAATGACAAGAGAGTCTTCCATTAGATACCAAATTGAGACAAGGAAAAAAGCACACAAGGATAACAGTGACTTGGACAGTTGATCAACAAACAGCTTGTGATAGGAACCCAAATCAAGATGAAATAGAAAAAGAGATTGAAAGTAAAGAAAATGTATTACAAGTGGATTGCTCCTGTAATCCCAGAGCAATGCTCCTCAAAGGAGTTAAGGTTTCTCTCTGCCCAAGCTCAAAGCTGAAAAATTACCCATAAGATTAACTCCTTCCTTTTTCCCTCTCACCCCTCATATACCCCCTTTCATGTGTATTTTCTCTCCCTGTCACTAACTAACTTGGCAACTCAACACTTACCTTTACAATTGGACTTTTCTCTTCATGGGTCCTATCAACTTGGACCTAGCAGTGTGACAAACATATAATCATTTGGTTTGAGATGAGACATAAACAAACCACAAAGATGCACAAAACCTGATCAGAAAGAAATGCAAATAGTAAACCTAAAACAGAATATATGATCAGAAAGGTGTGCACAGACCAAATTCACACACAAACCATTAAGTTGAGCAAAAATAGATTCAAAAACAAATTGTACAAATAAGAGCCACCAAGAACCAATCGGACAGATTCAGGACACACTGACTGGGCAGAAATAGGGTAGGATGGAGGCCAAGAGGGTCTGGAAACCACGGTGAATCGCAGAGGAGAGAAAAAATGGACGCCCAAAAGTGTTGTATATGCTAGTTGATGAATGGAGAGGCTCAAAAGTCAAAACTACGAAACAGTTGTAGATCAGGGACTTAAGTCATGCGACTTTGGCGGTGAGAGAACATTTGAAAAGTTGCTGTAACGAGCTACCACTCGTGACTAAGGCGGAGCACTGCAGCTAGAAGAAACTGCTCTTGCGGGCACATCATTGATCAGTTGTAGCTAAAACTTTAGGGTCTTCTAGATCGGGATGAGCTGTTTCCAATGGCGGGGGTCTCGTAAGAAAACTCGTTATTTAATGTTAAGCGTCCCACGTTGGATGAGATAAAGTATGACAAAGTGTTTATAAGTGGTGGGTAGTCACCCTAAAAGCCAGTTTTGTGGGGTTGTGTTAGTCTCAAACCAAATTCTAAGATGGTATCTGTTAGAATAATAGAAAATATCTTATAATATCTATTATATTATATTAGAGTATCTTGGGTTATTTTCTAAGATCAATTTATAATCATAGAGATATCTTAGAATATCTCTCATTATTATTATGATTTGCTCTTGATTTAAGGTTGAATCTATGTTTCTCTATCTATTAGACCAAATTGAGACAAGGAAAACAGTGACTTGGATAGTGTGCTGAGACCAATGACAAGAGAGTCTTCCATTAGATACCAAATTGAGACAAGGAAAAAAGCACACAAGGATAACAGTGACTTGGACAGTTGATCAACAAACAGCTTGTGATAGGAACCCAAATCAAGATGAAATAGAAAAAGAGATTGAAAGTAAAGAAAATGTATTACAAGTGGATTGCTCCTGTAATCCCAGAGCAATGCTCCTCAAAGGAGTTAAGGTTTCTCTCTGCCCAAGCTCAAAGCTGAAAAATTACCCATAAGATTAACTCCTTCCTTTTTCCCTCTCACCCCTCATATACCCCCTTTCATGTGTATTTTCTCTCCCTGTCACTAACTAACTTGGCAACTCAACACTTACCTTTACAATTGGACTTTTCTCTTCATGGGTCCTATCAACTTGGACCTAGCAGTGTGACAAACATATAATCATTTGGTTTGAGATGAGACATAAACAAACCACAAAGATGCACAAAACCTGATCAGAAAGAAATGCAAATAGTAAACCTAAAACAGAATATATGATCAGAAAGGTGTGCACAGACCAAATTCACACACAAACCATTAAGTTGAGCAAAAATAGATTCAAAAACAAATTGTACAAATAAGAGCCACCAAGAACCAATCGGACAGATTCAGGACACACTGACTGGGCAGAAATAGGGTAGGATGGAGGCCAAGAGGGTCTGGAAACCACGGTGAATCGCAGAGGAGAGAAAAAATGGACGCCCAAAAGTGTTGTATATGCTAGTTGATGAATGGAGAGGCTCAAAAGTCAAAACTACGAAACAGTTGTAGATCAGGGACTTAAGTCATGCGACTTTGGCGGTGAGAGAACATTTGAAAAGTTGCTGTAACGAGCTACCACTCGTGACTAAGGCGGAGCACTGCAGCTAGAAGAAACTGCTCTTGCGGGCACATCATTGATCAGTTGTAGCTAAAACTTTAGGGTCTTCTAGATCGGGATGAGCTGTTTCCAATGGCGGGGGTCTCGTAAGAAAACTCGTTATTTAATGTTAAGCGTCCCACGTTGGATGAGATAAAGTATGACAAAGTGTTTATAAGTGGTGGGTAGTCACCCTAAAAGCCAGTTTTGTGGGGTTGTGTTAGTCTCAAACCAAATTCTAAGATGGTATCTGTTAGAATAATAGAAAATATCTTATAATATCTATTATATTATATTAGAGTATCTTGGGTTATTTTCTAAGATCAATTTATAATCATAGAGATATCTTAGAATATCTCTCATTATTATTATGATTTGCTCTTGATTTAAGGTTGAATCTATGTTTCTCTATAAATAGAGATTAGTATTGAGTCTTTTGTAATCAAGTTAGCATAAAACTATTATCAATAATATTTAAACCTTTATTATTTTCACTCCTTTTATTTAAAATCCCACAATTTCAACAGTATCAAAGTCTATTCAAGAATCATTGGGCCACCTGCTATTGGACCACCCCGGTCACGTCTAGATGTTCAGTTAGACGTGAGGAGTGTGTATTAAAGAGTCCCATATTGGATGAGATAAGGTCTGACAAAGTGTTTATAAGTGGTGGGTAGTCTTCACCCTACAAGTCGGTTTTGTGGGGTTGTGTTAGGTCTAACCCAAATTTTAAGATTAAATTTTCCAGCAGCGGCTGACGGAAGTGGCATCCAATGGCTCGGCGGTGGAGGCGACCAGACATGGTGACATTGTGGAAAGAAGAGACACAACAAAAGTGGTGACTGGTGACTGATTAGTTCAGAATATTTAGGAACTTCACAATGAAGTGACAGGTCAAGTCAGAGAGGGCGATGGTTACCGCTGATACCACGTTGAAGTTACTGAGTTTTAGATAAAGTAAGGAGAAGAGATATTTAGGAGGTAATTTTAGATATTTTAATATTAGAAACTAATCATACTAGATAAACTAAGATACTCTAACCAAATATCAAAGATATTAAAGATATTGAAGGCTTCAAAAAAAAGGGTGGCCAGGTACGTGCATTTGCTCCATTTCAAAGTATAGGGAGTGTCATGCAAGCAACTTTATTTGTGTCTAGGGAGGCTGTTTCCAGATCTAGAATGTGTTAGCTCTGACCACCAATGTCACAAGACGATATATAACCCTCCTTACTGTTGCACCAAGGTTTACCATAGTTTGCAAAGCTTCTAGTAGTCAGGGCAAATAATGTAGCCAACCTTTATTTGTTATGCAACACAATCGGAGTACACTTTTTAGTGAGCAAAGTATACTAAATATCAGGGAGATATCAAATGATTTTGTCATGGAACTAATTAGTTGCTGGAAAATAATCATTTTAATGATTTCACTTGTCAATTTGTTGTTTTGCAGTCTCGCTGAACAGCTAGAATCAATTTATGAATCTATGGATAAAAATGGCATGTCGGCACTTAATTCATTTTTGGAGTGCAAAAAGGTGCATTTGCTTTTTCTGACTCTCTTGTACTTATATTTCTTGATTTAGGATCCCAACTTACTGTCTTCTATCATGCATTATCCTCTCAACCAGTTTGTTTTCTCTTCCTTCTTTTTTGTCTATATACTTCTTCCATGACCTAAAAGTAGCTTCTTAATAATTTATGCTCATCATATTCAGCATGAAATTGGACTATTATGGTTGTTAAGCTATTGCATGGATAAGAACTCATTCCCCTTTCCCTTTTGTCTTGAGTGAGGGATAAGTAATATTGATCCTTTTTATTTGACTGTCGTGCTCAAAGTTGTTCTTATAATGGAATCTACTGATAAGGGAAAACATTGCACTTCTCCAGAATATGGATGCTGCTGCAGAATCAACAGCTTCAGAAGAACAAGGAACTAAACTTTTATTTAAAACCATGGAGTCTTTGAATGCTTTGAGAGATATTATTGTAAAGGGTCTTGAAAGTGGCCTCAGGAATGATGCTCCAGATTCCGCAATAGCTATGCGCCAAAAGGTGAGATTAATTTTATTCAATTATTTAGATAAAGCTCGAGTATGGATAGTAATTTAAAGAATGTTGGAACGTGTTTTGAATCTTGTTTCTTTGGAGTAACAGTGGCGCCTCTGTGAGATTGGGCTTGAGGATTACTCATTTGTTCTTTTGAGCAGGTTCTTGGCTTACCTTTTCCTAATTTACACTTTGAACAATTGTAAGATACTTGGATGTTGAACAACTTTTGTAAAATATATGAAGGGCACATAATTTTGCAGTAGGAATGGAGTTCTTGCTAGCTACTTAAATGATAGGTACAATTAGAATATAATGCATATGTGCTCTTATTGTACGAAGATAAATGTTTATTAGATATTTAGTTTATTTAAAGAATCATAGAAATTATCCAATATGTTAGAAGGGTTTAAACAATCGTTAATGATAGGGATGTAGTGAAGTCAGGCTGCCTAGATGTCACATAGAAAGATGCAGTTTGATTGAATCATGTCGAACTTGATTGATGGAGATATAAAATGTATCCAGCTACATGCCACTTGTAATAACAAGACTTTCTTTTGGTAGAGCATTAACTTTTGAAATCATATAAATAGATTTCTCAATGTGCTTGAAGTTATGGGAGGTGCTGGTTGGCTGGCTGCAAATTTGCAGTCAAAAAATGCAACCTCTTGGAATGATCCACTTGGAGCCCTTATTATTGGAGTCCACCAACTGAAATTATCTAATTGGAAGACAGAAGAATGCGGTGCTATTGAAAATGAGCTTATTGCCTGGAGTATACGAGGCCTTTCAGAAAGTGAAGGTAACTTTTGTAGGTCTTTGGTTGAATTGTTCTGTCTGTTGAATCATCATAGACAGTGTTGGCTATTTTTTTTAAATGTACTCCCTTTTCCCTCAGGAAATGAAGATGGCAAGAAGATTTGGACCTTGAGACTGAAAGCTACTCTTGATAGATCAAAGAGGCTAACAGAGGAATATACTGAAGAACTTCTTAAGATATTCCCTCAAAAAGTGCAGGTTAAATAGTAATATATTATTCAGTTAAAGGCTGGATATTTATTGCCCAGTGCAAAAATTTACTAGACCAATTTAACATAAACTCAAAGTGAAGCCCAAATACAACCAAAACTAGGGTAAACGAAATACAAAAAGTCAGAATATTGAGACAAATTGAATAATTGTAATTTGTGGTCTACCAGGGTCTTGGAAATTTTACACTAGGCCCTTAAATTTTCCTAGCAAATTCGTTTCAAATTTAGGGACCCTTGATGGTAGCGCGTCTTTCATTTCAAACCTGAACAATGTTGGTCCTCTGATACTTACACTGTTAGGTTTTTGAAACCAGGTTCCTGTTCCTTCATGTTATGCATACATCTTGATCTTGAAATAAACAAAGTTGTTACATTAAATGTTGCAGATGCTAGGAAAAGCTCTAGGAGTCCCTGAAAACAGTGTCAGAACATATACAGAAGCGGAGATTCGTGCTGGGTATGACTATGCATTATTCGTAAATTTCATTTATAGGTAGAGGAGATTTATAGGAATTATAGTCTGTACTGTTTTCAACAGTATCTGTGGTTTTTGGTCATGTTTATTCCTACACTTCTGGATTTCATTAGATAAACATAACTGGTTTTTAACTAACTTTTTTACTGTAAATTTTAGTGTAATTTTTCAGGTTTCAAAACTATGTACTCTTCTTCTAAAAGCTGTGAGATGTACGCTTGGTTCTCAAGGTTGGGATGTTATAGTTCCAGGATCTGTTTTAGGAACATTGGTTCAGGTACTGAGTTGTGTTCAGAGAAATTGTGTGCAATGTTATTACAATAGTTACTCTACGTGCGCAATGTATGTGTGAGATCCCATTATAAAAAAAACTTCATTATTGAATTTAATAAAGTGAATAATCCCTTGCTTTGATGTATTAGAATACATCCTCATACTAATATTACTAAGACTGCTGCAAGATGGAGCGTAAATGATAATCATGCTTAACTTGTTATAGATATCATTATGTACTGCAACATTATTATTCTTACCTATCCACAATACTAAAATTCTTTTTAAAAAACTCAGTTACTTTTTGGATCATCTATCAAGCAGAGATTCTAGTCGGCATCAGAAAAACCTATTATATAATGATTATGATCACTATATAGAGTGCCGCACCACAACCTGGTGGTTTTAAAAATATTTAAGAATGTACTGCTTCGCAATTTTATTATTATCAATAATCAAACAAAAGTCACAAATGAATTGGAAGGAGACCAGTGCTGTAAGACAATAATAAAACACAAATTAGACCAAGTCACAAATTTATTAATATCAATAATCAAACAAAAGTCTTTAAGTATGGGAAAGAGAGACATCTTTAGTCCTCTACACAAGCAAAAACTAAATAAAGTAATGACCAAATAGGTAAGATACTAGGAAGAGATTATCCTCACCCAAATGACAACGAAAAAGTCATCCTCACTTTATTATGACTAAATATTAATTTGGATTTCTTTTACCTAGGTTGAAAGAATTGTTCCTGGGTCGTTACCATCACCAGTGGAAGGTCCTATTATCCTCATTGTTAACAAAGCTGATGGTGATGAAGAGGTATATTTATGCTTCATTGAGAGTATATGGAAGTCTTAAATATATCAGTATTTATAAATTTGATTGCGCTGGCAGGTAACAGCTGCTGGGAGGAACATAGTGGGAGCTATACTTAAGCAAGAGTTGCCTCACTTATCTCATCTTGGTGTTAGGGCCAGGCAGGTAAGTCTTATTTCTAAATATCCAATTCCATTTAATGTTTTTGAAGTTTGAACGTATAAATTGTCATTGACATTCATACAGCTATTGTTTATTACAGGAAAAAGTTGTCTTTGTCACTTGTGAAGATGATGAAAAAGTTGCTGAAATACAAAAACTTATTGGGTCATGTGTGAGGTTATTTCCTAGACAATTTCCCATCCATGATTGTTTGTCTTTAAAAATTAAATCAATATTTCTTTCTTCAAATTATTTTGATCTTATTTTATTATGTCTTCTATTTTCTCCTTTCATGCTTTCTAACTTTTCAGGTTGGAAGCATCCGCAGCTGGTGTTAACCTGACGCTGTCCTCTTCAGTTGACTTTGATGGCAATTTTTCTGTTCAAAGCGCTTTTGATAATAGTTTCTCTGGAGTTGAGGTTCCTGCTTTCTCTGCTGGTCGAACCGTCGAATATAGTCAGGTAGGTAATGATAAAATCATTCATTTCAATCTTTTTTGGCTATGTTTCGACTTTTTTTTTTTTGTACTTAGAAATACACTTCTAGTTTGTTGGAAGTGGTGAGATTTAGAATCGAACAATTGGACTAGCATTCTAATGACGTTGATATCTGCATGGTAGAGACAAAAACTTTCTGTCCGTGTGATGAGAAGACAAATGAGGGCTGCGATAAATTAAGGGATAACAGAAATATATTTCCACAAGATGGCTGTGAGTAATATTAATAAGATTGAAAACGCTATTGGTGCACTTCATATAGCTACTTGTGCTATTTCCTAATTAGTAATTATTTTAGTAAATATCTACACTTTCATATTTTACATCAGAATCCGTTTTTGGGTTGATTAATTATTTAACATGCCCCTGATGCATACACAACTAAATAATCTAGAGGTCAATCACTACTGACTCCATTATCATAAATTCATAATTAAACTAACTCATGTGAGGGAGCACTTGAAGAGCGAAAATTGATCGGAAAATAAACTGAATATTATTTCAAAATTATTTGATTTTGTACTATGACACAATTTACATACCTATGATTCTTAGCTTCCCATAGAATCACAGTAGGAATTCCTTTAGTTAATGCAGTTGCCAACTGATAACCTCAAGGAGACATACATTATAAGACCATTATCCAACTCCTCTTCGATAAAGTGCTGGTCTATCTCCATGTTCTTTCCCCCAATAATAGCTTGCTTGTCAAAAAACAACCTCATAGGAGTTTTATATTTTATTTTGAGGTATCTCTCAAACTGTTTGTGCCATAGCTGTAAACTCTGTCTCTACACTCGACTTAGCAACAACATTCTACTTTTTACTTCTGCATGTCAGTAGATTAACACCTAAGGGCGTATGGCTCCTTGAGGTACGGATCATGAATAATCTGCATCTTCCTACGTGTCCATGGATCATTCTCCCCTTCTCTTGAATAATAGACCTCTTCTAGGTAAATTCTGAAAAATTCTACTCATAACTTGTAAATTTCTCTCATGTGACATGAACTAGCTGATCAAACTAACCACATATTTTATCCCTTACTTGGTTTGAGACAAGCCGATAAGGTATATTAGCTTTCCTACATGTTTTTTTTATATGGCCTTCTGCACGGGGAAGCTTTCTTTGTCACTTCCAATTCTAAGGTTCTGCTCAATTGGTACGTCAGTGACTATGCAACCGAATTTATTAGTTTCTATTAAGGAGATCAAGAACTTATTTTCACTGGGAAAAAAGTATATATATTAAATAGTAGACAAACTCAATCCCATTAAATTACTTTTACTTTCCAAGCCTGTAAATTTTAAATCTAGGACCTGTTTCTCTAAATTGTCATCACCAAATATGATTTTCACATCCATATAAACAAGTAGAATAGTGAGTTTACCTTCCTGTGAATGGTTTAGGAAGCCTGTATGATTGCCTTAGCTATGCCTAGATCCCAACACAACACTGTAGCCATAGTAACCTTCCAAATCAAGCGCAGGAAGACTGCTTCAACTCAGATAGGTTTTCAACATGCAGACTTTTTCCTTCCATTAGTAAGTCAAATCCAGGGGGAGACTTTATTCCTCCTCCAAGTCTCCATGTAAGACAACATTTTTTTCATCAAACAGATGTAGTTCTGATTTAAAGTGAGCCGCAAGAGAGAAGAACCCTAATAGTATTTATGATAGCCACTAGAGCAAATCTTTCCTCATAATTATTCCTATTAGTTTTAGTGTACCATTTTGCAATAATCTTTCCTTATATTAATCTAGTGTGCCATCAGTCAGATTCTTTATCATGGTATTCAATGATCTACCATGTCTCGTTCTTCCCCCAATGCATTCATTGCTCAATTCCAGTTCTCTTCCTTGAAGGCTTTGAATACTGATGTTAGGATTCCAATAGAATCAATGGCTATAAAACGTTGATGCTAGAAAGCAATGTGCTTAGAAGAGACAGATTGGTATATGTGGTACTTACCCGAGCTTCTTCTGCAACCTTTTTGCAACAAGTACACCAATGATCTTTGTAACAAGGCGTTAACGAAGGCTTCAATTTTAATTTAGTTCATCCATGTGTCACTTTGCCTAGACGTCTATGAGAAGTCTTTGTCGCTCCTTATTTGTGCTTCATTGTTTGTGTTGGTGATCACTTCCTAGTTCCTACACCAATCAACACCCAGGTGTTACATCCACTAGGCTATCTTTTTTCTAGTTGCTCCCAAGACAACACTGTATTAGGAGAAGTTCAACTCTAATACCTCTTCTAATGAATGGACTGCATTTTGAACTAACGATTGTCCCCACAAACCAATATAGGTCTTATCAACGATCACACTGTTTTAAGAAAACTTCTCAGGAGGTCACCAAGCCAATAATTTCTTCAAGTCAAGCATACCTAACTTCAGATTTCTTGAATATACGGAAAAAAATGCAACTTGCTGATATATTTTACTGTCTCATATGTGCACAATTTCGAAATCTCTCAACTGAACAGTCTCATACTTGCACAATTTTAGGAAAACTCTCATTTCGATATGAATTTGGTTCATTTATGTGTTCCTGTGCTTAGAAGCCTTTCAAGAGCCACTTCTTGTCAATGCCTCATCATTTGCACCAGTAATCATTCCTTAGTTCTCAGGTGTCACATTAGGAATCTTGTTAGGTTAGTATTTCTATTGGACTAGGCATGCACAATTAGTACTACACTAGTACTTGACCTAATTATTAGTATACATAGATAATAATCTTTTGTATTATAACATGTCATCGATATAATCTCATAATATTCAGAGTAATGGTTTTTGTATGCAGATTGTTTATTCAATAGTTCTTACTTTAATTCTCCTTACTAAGGGCCTTAACTGAACAATAACTGTATTCATATCAGGGTGCTTCTTCTGCTGGAGTTATCTTGCTTCCTGATGCTGAGACACAGACTTCCGGTGCAAAGGCTGCTGCATGCGGTCTCTTGTCATCATTGTCTGCAGCTTCTGATAAAGGTAAGATTTAATAAAAGCAATATGCGCTGAATCAATCTTTTGTATTATAACATGTCATAGAATCAATCTCACAGACTTAGAGCGAGTATCCTCAAATCCAATAACGCCCTTCTACATTTTTCTAATGATAAACTATGTATTATTTCAAACATCCCTTTTAGCTTTTTTTGGTTTAACAACACTCATAACGAAAAAGGTTCCAGCTCAAGAATTTTGTTTCAAAACTATCTATATCAAGACTTTAACCTCAGAAATTTTTACTCAAATAATAGCTGTAGTCTTTTCATTCATATGTTTTTTTTTCTTGAGCTGAAACAATGTTTTGAACCTCTTTATAGAATTGAACGACAATAATGTATTCTTGCAAACTAAATTTCTAAAATCTAATATTTGAATGGCAGTTTACAGCGATCAGGGAGTGCCTGCTTCTTTTCGAGTTCCTTCTGGGGCAGTTTTACCATTTGGATCCATGGAATTAGAGCTAGAGAAAAGAAATTCCACTGAAACATTCAAGTCTATATTGGATAAGATAGAAACAGCAAAACTGGAGGGTGGTGAACTTGACGGTCTATGCCATCAACTCCAGGAACTGATTTCTTCCTTGAAGCCATCAAAAGACGTCATTGAAAGCATTGGAAGAATGTTTCCAAGTAATGCATGTTTAATTGTTCGGTCCAGTGCCAATGTGGAGGACTTGGCTGGAATGTCAGCTGCTGGACTTTACGATTCAATACCCAATGTGAGTCCTTCCAATCCAACAGTCTTTGGAGATGCCATTAGCCGAGTGTGGGCTTCACTGTACACACGGAGGGCGGTGTTGAGCCGCCGAGCTGCAGGCGTGCCTCAGAAGGAAGCTTCAATGGCAATTCTAATCCAAGAAATGCTATCACCGGATTTATCATTTGTACTACATACTATGAGCCCTACAAACCAGGATAACAATTATGTGGAGGCTGAGATTGCTTCTGGCCTTGGTGAAACACTGGCTTCTGGAACCAGGGGTACACCATGGCGTATATCATGTGGAAAATTTGATGGGCTTGTGCAAACACTGGCTTTTGCGAACTTCAGCGAGGAATTGCTTGTGCTTGGTGCAGGGCCTGCGGATGGGGAGGTTATCCATTTGACTGTGGATTACAGCAAGAAACCACTGACAGTTGACCCAGTTTTCCGTCAACAACTTGGTCAACGCCTTTGTGCAGTTGGGTTTTTCCTCGAGAGAAAATTCGGTTGCCCACAGGACGTGGAAGGATGTCTTGTTGGAAAAGACATTTATATTGTTCAGACAAGGCCCCAACCCCAGTAGAAATATGAATGAATGCTTAAGCCATATCAATCAATATTTATTTATGACGTATGAACTTAGTCGGGGAAAATTTCTGTATGATAGGACGCTTTGATATGTGACTTTGTGGTTTTTTAAGTTGAGATAAGCCGTCACGGCCTCAGCTTGTATCTTGCTGCTAAAAATAATTCTCTAGGAACAATCACATAAGTAATACTAGTGGCGCGAATTTCTCAAGGCCGATAGGGGTCACGGTCTCTTCATATTTTTTTTTATAAATAATTATGATAGGTTACTAAAATAACAGTGATAAACTTACTAAATTATTTCTAGTTTTTTGAGTCATTTTATTTGGCATAGTCTCTATTCCTTTTAGTCTATCTATTCTCTTAATTGTCTCCTGCTACTCTTTTCTACCTGATTTTCCCTCTCTTCTTCTCTCTCTTCTGTAGTCCCTGACTTTCTCTCATCTTCCTCTCTCAGACTTTCGTTGCGGTCGTCGACTAACCTCTACATGATGTCTTTCCACGTCTTGTTTTTCCCTCTCAGCCCCTTCTCTACGGCTTTCGTGTGACACGTCTCTCTTCCACATCTATATATTCTCCATTGTCTGTAGTGTCGTCGCTGCCTATCTCTCTCAGCTTCTTTTTCATTTTGCAGTCACAATGGTCAGCTGACAGCGTCGCCTCTTGATGTTGGTCTTCATATTATCTCAATTTGTTTTTTTTATATTTTTTAGGTTCTAACTCTTTTCCTTTACCAGCTGTATGCTAATTGTGAATTGTTTTAGTTTAAGATTGTGAATTAGTAGTAGTGTGTGAATTGTATTTGTGATTTGTGAACGGTTTTAGTGTGAAAATTAAAATTATAAACTTTAGGGTGTAAATTGTTTACTGTTTTTTTTTTTTATTAGTGTAGTGTAGATGTGGAATTGTGAATTTGTGAAAGTGTTTTATTTTGTGAATGTGTTTATAACCTTGGTAATTGTGAATTATTGTTTGTCTGAATGTGTTGGGTAAGTAATTTATGTATTTTATTAGGAGTGATATACTGTTTAAATATAAGAAAATTTATATATTTTTTAAGAAGAAAATTTTTGACAATGATGAAAATTATTAAACGGATACATTTCATTTGATTGAAGTGTGAAATTTCTGCATATTCGCAAAAATCGGTCAATAATATCCAAATCGGATGAATCGGCCCAGACCGGCTTACTAATGGGATGCCCTAATACATTACAAAATTTCCCTTTAGCCAATGATCTAATTAGAGGAATAATTGAAACTATTATATCTAGTTTTTTTCTAACAATTTTGATTAGAAATGTATTTTGCAGCATGTGACTCTGTACCACTGAACGATTTAGCCGCACATTTGAAAAATAGCCTAAAAGCTGAAATGAATGTTGGGATAATTGGTTTATATTAATCGTTCCTGGTTGAGACCAAACATAAAAAAAACATTGCCATAAATGGAGAAAATAATGTTTCCGTTTATTCATCAAAAGAGGCGCATTCCTTGAAGCCAGAATGGATTTTCCTTGATATCTAACATAATGAATGAGAGGATCCTTGAAGAATTTTAAAGTATATGGAAAATCCTTAGCAAAAACTTCTACAAGATGTTCTCTTTTTGCATAAAAAAAAATTCGCTCAAAAAAAACGCTAAAAGATTTTAATCGTAAATGAGAGGATTTATTACGTAGAAAAAGGAAGATAGATTCATATTCCCATACATAAAAATTATAGAGGAACAAGAATAATCTTGGATTACTTTTTGAAAAAGTATAAATCGATTTTTTGGTAGTAATAAAACTATTCTAATTACAAAAATTATAAACAAACAACCGTAATAAATGAAAAAAATGGGCATCTTTCACCCAATATCGAAGGATTTGAACTAAGATTTTCAGATGGATAGGATAGGGTATTCTTATATCTGACACATAATTTAAATATGTAAATCTATCCTCCAAAAAGAGAAAAATGGAATGAGTTGATGCAAATTTTTATAAGATTTTATAATTTCTGACTCCTTTAAGGAAGAGCCAAATTGTAGGAAAAATGGGATTTTCACGACGATGGCAAAACCCTCTGATATTATGATATTATTTGAGAATTAAAATTCTTATTATATCTCCAAAATGGATTTTTGTTAGAATCATTAGCCGAAATGATCAAATGATTTTGTTGATACATTCGACTAATTAAACGTTTTACAATTAGTAAACTATATTTACTGTCATAACCTAAATTTTCCACAAAACTAGATCTTTTAAAATTTTGACCATAAGCAAGTCCATAAAATTTTCACAATTAGTAAAAATTTGTGTGAATTGTGAAAATTATAAAATATTGTGAATTAAAGCTCTAACTTTCCCAACTCGTCAACTATGCATGAATTGTATTAAATTCTAAAAAAAAATGACTTTTATGAATTTTAATTATAATATTTTAGTTAATATTTATCGCCCCTTCAATATTTTGGATAAAGTCTCCCACTATTTTTTATTTATTTATACTCTTTTGACAAAAACCAATCAACATACTTGAGAAATATATATTAAAATATCCTACTTTTATGTAATAGGAAGTCTATCTAGAGGATGCGATCATCTATTACTTTTTAATTTTTTTAATTTTTTATTTTTACAAATGAATAATTCTTAATTTAATAAATAAAACATAATCAAAATATTTTTAAAAACATTCAGATGTTTCCTTGTTAAATGACAATGTGATTGTCTTGGCATTGTTGAAATTTCAAAAATAATTTACTATTGAGTTTTTAAAAAACGGGCAAGATTTTAAATTTTGACAAACTTCATATGACACTAAAATTTAATTGAGGGTTTTATATATTGACTATAATGAGAATTTGATGTTTTTTTTTTTTTTTGTTAGAAATATAAAAATGTTAGAACAACTTTTTTGTTTAGAAAATTCTAAACAATATTAACTTTATTTTAAAATTTAAACTTTATTTACCTAAAAGTAGCTTACAAGTTAATTAAAAGAAAAATCAGGCCAAACACATTTTTAACGGGATTAGTTACAGTCACACATTACGCCAAATTAGTTATTATCAAGTAGATCGTGAATGCGTATTTTATGAGGCATTATTTAAGATTAAAAAAAAATTAAAGAAAGTTGACGTAATCAAAGAGAGTATGATAAGTATGTATGAATGAGAGATAAGAGGATGGGGGATGAGTTGGAAGTTGGAACGTAACATATTAAGATTGATTGGTTGTAAACATAACGGAACAGAATATGTTACATGTTCGTTGACGAATTCCTCTTTATCGTGGTGTGTTGTGTGAAGTGCCACTTGTGCTCAATCCACGTGTCCTTGAACTTAGTCAAACTAATTAATCTTTTCTGGAGAACCTATTAAATCAAATTAAATAAATCCATATTCAGTTGTTGTACTGTATTTTATTGGCATCGTTATTAGGCAGTTAGTTATTGAAATTACTATTTGGGGAGAATATCAATATCAATATTAATATCGATATCTGATCTGAATGAAAAATGTTAATGATTTTGTAATTGTTATTGTTATTGTTGGTGGGGATGGGCTCATGTCTTTCAGGGGCTTCTTCAGCTCCTTCATTTCCTCTTGATACCAATCATTATTATGAAAGCTATCAATATTCACGTGTTTCAAATATGGAAATGAGATTGCACAGAATTCCAAGCAGAATATTCTTGAATGGTTCCACTCCTGTTGCCTCCTTGTTCTGTAAGCAAGGCAGAAAGGGAATCAACCAGGATGCAATGCTTCTTTGGGAGAATTTTTGTTTGATGAAGGACAGCGTACTTTGTGGTGTATTTGATGGTCATGGACCATTTGGACATGTGGTCGCCAAGAAAGTCAGAGATTCTCTCCCTTTAAAGCTAATGGATGAATGGAATTTAAGTGGTGGTCATCATTGTAGCACACTCAAAGAATCGTTTTTGAAAGCTTCTAAGTCTATGGACAGAGAACTCAGTTTGCACCATCGCAAGGATGCTTATGCCAGTGGGACTACCGCCGTTACCTTGCTCAAGAAGGCATGCATGCATGCACACACACACTATTATTTCATTTTATTTCATTCACAAACTTTCATTTTAATCCTATATATATATCACCTCATTTATTGTGTTTCAGGGCTACGAACTTGTTATTGCAAATGTTGGAGACTCTAGAGCTGTTTTAGGTACTAAAGATCCTAATGGTTCTCTTATTGCTCTTCAATTGACCACTGACCTTAAGCCAAATCTTCCAAGTAAATGCTATATACTCTATCTCTTTATTGTATATGGAGTGAAAGAAAATGTATATTGATTATTATTATTATGTTAATTAGGGGAAGCAGAGAGGATAAGGCTTTGCAAAGGAAGGGTGTTTGCCCATGACAACGAATCAGGAGTTGCTCGAGTTTGGCTGCCTAACGTTGACTCCCCTGGCCTTGCTATGGCACGCGCTTTTGGCGATTTTTGCCTCAAGGATTTTGGACTCATATCTGTTCCTGACATCTCCTATCATCGCCTCTCAGAACAAGATCAATTTGTTGTCTTAGCCACAGATGGTGTTTGGGATGTTTTGTCCAACAAACAAGTTGTGGACATAGTAGCATCTGCTCCACGATCTTCTGCGGCTAAAGTACTTGTTGAGTCAGCTGTTCAAGCATGGAGGACCAAGCTACCAACTTCTAACCCTGATGATTGCTCTGCAGTTTGCCTCTTCTTTCATTCACACACCAACACTACCCCTGACACTAATATAGTTGGGGGAGAGGAGGGAACAAGGGAATCACACTGCAAAACTAAACAAAAGCACCAATAGCATTTACTACCTGTTAGTCTCTCTTCCCAACCCTCGCTCTTTTTATTAAGAGGTTTGGAAAATTAGTTTTTTTTTCTTCCTGTCGATATTCTTTTCATCGTGTCTTTTCTTTCAACAGCATTTCAAAGGAAAAAAACAATGGACAAAAAAGGCGACTCGCCTTGTTTTTGCCATAGGTCATTTTCCTTCTCTGTATATTTGGTAGATCATGTTGGACCTTTGTAAATCCAAGTCTCTTCTTTAGACCTTATTCAGTTTATCTTCACATTTCCTTTAGTATTGCTTCCTTAATTTCAAAAAGATCATGTGGTTTAACAGGCATTATAATGAGTAAATTTCAACAACAAAAATGACATTACGTAATACATATCTAACAGTAAAATATGCTGTTAACATTGTCCCTCCTGTCATGTTGAGGTACGAAAATGGATAATTACACAACTCTTGGAAGTAATTGAGTATTCTACTTATCGAGGTTGCAAAATCAGTAATGGAAGCGTCGGCCCCTTCCATGCTCATTTTCCCATATGCGTTAATATTCGGCTAACTAAAGTCTCCTTCTTCCCAGTAACAGGAAGATTGTGTCCTGTGAGATAATATTTTAACTCCACCACTGTCAAATCCTTCAACTGCAAAACAATATCAAATTTAAAAAAGTTGAAGAGGTACTAGCTAGGCAACTGAAAATTGTATGGTGTTGCAAGGGCCATAAAGTTTAAGCAAACCTGCTTGTCCCAAATTTATCAAACTAAAAGCTCTAGGCAAAATGATTTTCAAGGTTTACCTTTCCAGTATCAGCGAGCTCACCCCACTCTTTCATAGCAAACTCAGCATGTGCTTTTCGTTTCTTGGAGGCTTCAGTAGGCTTTCCAGTGCCATGCTCACTTTCCTCGTCATAATTCTCCCCGTATACAGATGTCTTGAATTCTTCTAATGCCCTTACCACTCCTGGTCTGCAGGTGACACATAAGCAACCTTATCATACTGGTCTTATGAACAATTCTTCTATCTTATCCAGTGAAGAAACGAAGGGCCAAACAGGAAATAATAATAATGCAAGCAACGCACTCTCAAACACGTTCATTTCTAGTAGTTGAAATTTATATGGTTCCCACCAAGTTAACGTACGACCCACATGATTTAGTGACTCATTTGAATTTCAACTAATAAAAGAGGGTGTATTAGAAAGTGTGTTAGTTAGAGAGTGTTGCCAACACTTCTCAATTTTTCATGAGAACTTCTCATGAAAAAGTAGAATTTATAGTTCCAGTCTGGTGCAAGAAAAACCACCAAGTATAGCTGCATATATAAAATATAAACACATCATATATATATATATATATATTTAATACATTGTCAAAACTTACGCTTACCTGGCTAAACCTTCTTCGTCAGGTAATGTTTCATCTTTGATTTCTGGAATCTCATCTTCTTCCAGAGCTAATGCCTGCAATACTGTATAGTGTCTCTGCAAGGCTGAAAACTCTTGTGTTACCATTTCCAGAATCATAAACTTTTCAGTTTGTTCAATGGGATTAATAAAAACTTGAACAATTGTAACATCTAAAAATATGAAGCATACTAGTCAGTGATGTTATACTATCAGGGGGGCTATATCCAGATAAGAAAGCAAGAGGAACATGAATCTGTAAACAGTTATTACAAAGTTGAGCGGGGCATTTTTATGGGTAAATCTAGACCATACAATCATATATGTATGATCCAGATTAAAAGTTATTTAATAGAGTCACATTACCATAATACCATTTTATAAAGTCAAGTGACCACATAGGAAATTCACAGAACTGTATGTGTTGATAATGACTATTCATCTTCTCACTCACATTAAAACAAAAAACTCACTCCTGATACATCAACCCACACACATGCACATGTACCTGCACACCCACCAAGACACCCTCACACATGGAGTAACACCTATTAGGGAGAATAAGAAAATATCTGGCCTAAATGGTTTGATCATGCAAGGAGAATCAACACAAACTAAAGCAATGTTGTCATATGGGGGTCATGGCATAATGCCATCGTAGAATATTAGAAGGCCGTGGCATGGCAGATTTTGAGAGATGAGCCGTGAGAGTTCCAGGGAAAATGCTTAATTCTATGAACAATAATTTGCACGAAACGTAAGAATGATGTGGTCACACGTGGTAAAAAAATTTAGTGGGTCCTCGCCTTTCTTCTTTGCCATCTCTTTCTCTCCAGATCATATGATGTCGTATCCAAGCAGATCCTCATTATTGGCCTTTCTAATATAAAAACAACATGCTCGGTTTTTGGGTTAATGCTTGAGGCGGGGGATTGTTGTTTGATTCTTGAGGTGAAGGTGCTCGATCAATGGGGAAGGCGCCGTACGAGGATGATTGATAATTCAGAGAAGTTTTATTGCTTCATTGGTGACTATTTGGGCTGCTGATTGACAAGAAACCATGTGTGATCTGAGGTTTAGAAGTTGGGATCAACTTGTCTGTTTATGAATCATTTTCGCCTGGGGATTGGGGTAGCCATTTCCTCTTTCTCTGTGTATTATTGATGAAATTAATTTGATTATTATAAAGGTAAAAGCGTAATTCTTTGTGAAGATAAACCAAAGAAACAAAATGTAATTAATTTGATAGTTGTAATTAATTGTATATTAAGCTGCAACTGAAATGAACACAACACAAATTCCTTAGACCCAAAATGTAATAGGTGTGGCAGCAACTAAAGAAACGATAGTGGCGATGGGAAAGACAGCTATAGCGAATAAGATGTAAAGAATGGCTGTAAAACTTGTGTGATGGTGGTAGCGACAATGGGTTAAAACAGTGTAACATCTCCAAATTTGTAAGCTAGAGCTATTATAATTATATTGAATATAAATGCATTTTTGTTCCATAAAATATATGCAATTATAATAGTTGTGTAATGTATTAACTAGTTTAGTGAAAAGAAAGGCATGATAACTAATTGTCAATGGTAGAATTTACAAATTTACAAATAATATTTAAATGATATTGTTTTTTACTTGCCATGGGATACTTTTTAATGTTGCTAATTTATTGAGGTTTCACGGAGGGTACATTTACAATAAGTTGCTGTCATAAAAGAAATTGGGAGACATAAAATGTTTGGATTTAAGAACCAATGGTAGAGAATGCATGAGAAAGGGGTTTATGCACTAGAGGAAAACCGAACCTCTGTGTCTTGACATGATTGTATTAGTAGAATAATATTATACTACTTGTGGTTGTGTAAACAATCTAGATGTCACCTTTTGTTCATATCCTGGTTAAATGTGAGTGTGATTGAATTGGCTAGTGAGCGATGGTTCACATAATTACCAAGAACAAATTTTGTTATCATGTTAAGTGATGTAGAATATTATTTCTCGAGTGAATCTTTAGTAGTTATGTTATCCTCATGTGTAGAAGTTGCCATATGTGTACTTATTTTCATGAAAAATTCCTAGATACGTGGGAGAAAACTAGGGAAACACTAATTAAAAAAATGTTATTTTCCTGTTACATGTCTGATCCTATGAGTATATGATTGATACCTCTTTAGTAGTGACTTAGAAATCTAAGTATAAGTTAATAACTCAGTTGTACGATGAGATAAGTATGGAAGTATCTTGGTATAGATACTAAAGTAAGAAGACGTGTAATTTATAAGCATGAAGGATGTTTTAATATTGTAGGTTGTTACCATTCATTGAATACATAGTACCAAGACTATGAAGTAGGCCTAAGTGCCCACCATGTAGATCTAAGTGCCAACTAAGGAGCCTAAGAGCAAAAAGTTAGTCGCTATTCAAATTCTATGAATCGTGCAATTTAGGGTGAGTGTCATGCTTGGGGGACACTTCACGCGGGGATTAAAGAACTCTAATTATGTCCAAAATAATGATGGACAAAAACTTAACAACTTATTATAATGGAATTATATCATTTAAAGTTCAGATGTTATGCAAATTAAAGTAAAAGATGGTTAGCAAATAGGAACGCTGAACCATAAAAAAGAACATGGCCTGGCCTATTGCAATTCAATGTCGAGAAAATGAGAGAAAGTGCAGGGAAAATAGAAGAAAAAAATGTAGGGAGGATCTCAGTGTTTGAGACTTGAGAATTCTTCACAATTTTTTCATGATAATAAGATGCCAAATTCAGAGTCTAATCCAACTAACTTTCAGTTACTTAACAGACTGCAATTCAAATACAACTTTCTAGAAACAAAGGAAAATATCAAAGAAACACAGAAACTGCCAGAAGCTGATACCCAATACAATAATACAATAGAGTGGGCAAACAGACTATTTCTCCCTATAAACCATGACCCATAAAACCCTAATACAAACAAAAAAACACCTCAATTTGTTAAAGATGTTGTAGTTATTGATCCGGACAAGGACGAAACCGAAGATACAAACAAAGAAAGTCAAGATGTTAGTAATCATCGTGTTGTTAATTTTCCTTTTGTTGATCATGTAAGACCCGTAATTTATTTATAACTAGAATTAGGGCTTAGTGTCTAATTATGCCTTATGTTGTTTATTACTTTGTCTATTTACCGTTTTCATTATCTGTTTGTAAAATTGTTGTAAGTGTCTAACTTACAAATTAATATATGAAGAAGAAAAAAAATTCAGATGTTTCCTTGTTAAATGACAATGTGATGGTCTTAGCATTGTTGAAATTTCAAAAAATATTACTACAGAGTTTTTTAATAACAGGCAAGATATGCGCGCTGTTTAAATTTTGATAAACTCCATATGGCACCAAAATTTAATCGAGTGTTTTATATATCGACTATAATGAGAATTTGATCTCGTTATATTTTTTTAAGTTACGGAACAAAAATTTCGTCAGATAAAAATTTATTCGCAATATTTTGTAAAGTTTTAATTTGTAGATTTATTATAAAAAATTTAAATTACCGATAAATTTATCTGTGAACGAAATGCGACTCGTTTAAAAACGAACTCGGAGACTAAACAAGATTATGTGACTTAAAGTCACAAAATATCTAGATATTTTAACTAAAGTAGGTAGATCTAGAAGTGAGTGATGTGATTATGACTAAGTGTCATAAAAGGATATTGTGAGATTTTAGGATTAAATTTATGTAATTAAGTTGTGGTTAGAAATTTTTAGAGATTAATTTAGAATTGAGATAGTAGATCAATTAAAGGAAGGAGAAAAAAATACATTTTCCCCTCCCTATCAAAGCAATTCATGGCCATCATCATCATAAACTTAATATCACTTTCTTTAATTCTTCAAATACATCTTCTCTTATTTCTCTCCAAACCCAAACATTCTCCTTCATTTTTTAGCAACTTAGAGGCCTCCAACTACAAAGTTGTTTCACTACTTGAGAGGATTGCAAAGAGCTAAGGATCACTAGTTGAGGTAGCTATTTCTTCCCCCTTTTCTCTCGAACCCGTAAGCATGCATATATAGGGGGGAAAATGATTTTTTGTTATATTTTGAGCTTTAATCTTGCTTGTTTATCACTACTATGGTTGTTATTAATGTTTAGGAAGTCAAAAAGAAACATTTTCAACTCTTTTTCTTTCAAAAATCAAAAACCCTAAGTAAGAGAGTAAAAGGAAAGTGTTTTTTTTTTTGCTTTGGTGCTTTGTTAATATTGAAATTAGAGGAGTTAATAACTTGAATAACAAAAAAATGAAACCAATCCCCCAAAAATTTTAGTAAGACCAAATGTGGCGTGTCATAATGTGAAAATTTAATTTTTGTATGTGTTTGAGTTATATAATGAGTTGTTTTCAAATAAATGAGTTTGAACTGAAAAATAGAAATTTTATTAGAGTTTAAGTTAATAAAGTTAACACTTTTGCAATTGTGTTTGGTTATGTTTTTTTTAATTAAAATGACAACTAGATGTTAGGTGTTTGGGGACCAAAGTGATGTAATTTAAAAAATAAACTCAAAGTTGTGAAATGAAGATTTTAAAGTAAGTGAGTAATTGATAACTAAAAAAAAACTGATTAGTTTTCTTGAGTAATGTAACCTTGATGCAACTTTTATAATTTCCTATCTTTATATAGTTAGCTCCTTGAGTCTCGAAAATTAATCGAGATTGTTGACACCGAGTTAGCGATGAGAATAACTCTGAATATTTTATGTTTGTTGGTTAAATTTTTAAGGAAGAGAGATAGGAACAAAAAGATCATGGCAAAATTTTTGGAATAAGTTTTGAAATAAAGTAGGAATTGTTGTGGTTTGTTTTAATTCAAAAGTATTTGAGTGGTAGAAATTTTATGAACTTTAAATAAGTTAGGAAAAAGTTCTCTTGTGATCTTATAGTGGTATAAATTAAAATTTCGGGTCGTTTAAAGTTTGAAACCATATGAGTTGTTATCCTTGATTATTTAAGGTGTTTTAAACTATATTTGAATTTGAAAATTTTGTTGAAAGACTTTGATGAGTAAAATGGATTTTAGTCAAATGGTATATATATAGAAAAAAAATTTAAAATTTTGTTTAAATGTTGGTTTTAAGTTTACTATGTTATTAAGAAGTTAAGGTTGTATCCTTTGTGTTTTTGTGAAAACAAGGTAATTAATTAGTACTGGTTTGTGAGAGGCGGTACATTTATGATTTACGCCCCTCGAGGAGGGTGAGGAAATTACGAGGTCTTTGGATCCAACTCATCTAATTCAGATAGCATAGAACAATACAGAGAAAATTTTCCTTATGCAAATATTTGTATTGATGCAGTGTTATATGAAAATGCTGTCCAAAATCATCAAATTCATTCGAATTAGGATGCAAATTTACATTTAAGAGATATGGTAGAAGATATGACATGTTCAAATGTTATAAACACTAATAATATATATATCTCAAGATTGCTCGCTAATGATTTGTAGAATCGTTTTACTGCCTGTAAAGAGCCTTTTACGAAAAATGGTTCTACTATCAATGAAGAGTTTTTTACGAAGGTGATTCAAAGGCAAAGAAAAAGAATGTGTAGAAAGAAATTATAGTACATAATTTTCGCCAAAGACACAAAAAACTTGCATGATTTGAGGAATATTTTTTTGCATTTCTTTTTTCTTTGTTACTAGATTAGGTCTATGTCCCCTAATTTTTGCTTTTCCTTTTCTTTTTAATAAATTTTTAGCTTAAAAAAATGAAAGGTTGAAACAATTAAAAGGGTACACGTGGAACAAAGAAACATTATTTATCTCCATGTCTTTCTTCGCAGGTTAGAACAGAAGGAAAGGTTATGGGGTCCACATTTTTTTAGCCTCTCTTCTTGATTTCTCTGATCCTCCAAACGAGAGAAGTCTTCAATTTCTCATCAAACTCTCTCTCTCCTACTTCTCTCGCATGAGTTTCTCTTAAAACAAACAAACCATAAACGCCCATCATACTCAGTACTAATTTATCTTAATCTCCTTTATCACTGTTAATAACACTATACCCAAGACAATACTCTAATAAACCTAGGTAGAGGACAACCAAAGAAAACTTTTGGATTCATAAGAAAATAATTGATTCCAAAAATTTGGTTGTTAGCATAGAATATCTGTTTAGTTTGATTCATGTAGTCAACCTCATCCAGTAAAAAAAAAAAATTATATAAGTAATTCAACAATGAACATCAATCTAAATAACAATTAAATTTTTCTAAAAGATATCTCAATTGAGTTTTTTTCTACAAGCAAATGAACATGCAGAAGGAGATATTCAGTGAAATATCAAGTAAAAATGCATAACCGCTGCTAGATAGCAGCAAAAATTATTAAGTCACTGTATACAGAAATCATTTAGATGCTTAATCCAATATCTTGAAGAGGTTTCAAGTCAACAGTCTATAATTCAGGTGAGGTACGTGTAGGAATTTAAGGAGTTTCGTATAATGATGACAAAATGCAATGCATGTGAGAGTAATTGAATATATAAATCAAATGATACATTTCAACATTTAAGGCTAATAAGGATTACGATGGAGCTTACTAGAAGTATAAACACAACATTAAGTTAGGACTTTGGAGAGCAGCAGAGCAAGAGGAAGAAGAAGCTTACCAGGGTTGGTAAACTGGAACACAGAAAAATCTTTCAAGTCCAAACGCTTAATTAAATCAGCTGCCCTTTTTATTTGATCATCACTTGCTTTAGTCACCCCACTAGTATCTGAATAACGCTGCACAAATCTTTCACACCTTAATAACTTCATTTATAGAACATCAAACCTAATTTTCTCTAGTTTGACAGTTGAAGTTTAAACACAAGTTCAACTATTGCAGCTCTATACCTCTTCAACAAGTCTGATGTCATCAGAATATGGAAGATAAATCATGTGCATTCCAGGAGGCTCAATCTGACAACCAGATTGGATAACCTCGTCCTACAATCATAGACATGTGAGTTACAAATATGACATATTTAGCAAAGAAGCAACAGAGATTCAAATTGTCAGTTTGACTTGATAGTACAGAAGACAAGTGGTAATGCTGCTATGAAAGGAACAACGTGATATGTACAGAAGAAAATTTAACCTGTGGCAGGAAAATGAGAAGTATGCAACAAAATGCTAGGAAGTTATGTCAGTAAAGTAGCATTCCATAATTATTCAGTTGCTTAGAGACAAAGCCATCTAACTAAAATACCACATGCAAACTCTTGAACTCAAGAAGTCTATTCATTGCAATGAAAAAACATTTTAGCACTCAACATACTGTACCTGCGCAATAAGGGCAACCAATTGAGGTCGAGATGAACTACCACTAAATGCAACTGCAAAACTAAAAAGAACACCAGGTAATTATTTTGATTAGTAATTTAACACACAAGTTAACATGTCATTTGACATCAGCTATGCCATAAACATAACACTACAATAATAATCATATATTAGCGGTTTCAGTAAGAAGTTGTTTAGTTAACGATAATATCTGTCACTTATATTTGTGTCTGCTTAATATATAGTCATACACTATCTAACTTGCAGCTTTCAAGAATCCCTCTTTCTTTCCCTTTTCGACTTCGTAAACACCCATAATAGCCAAGGTTTATTGATATTGAGTACAGTCAAATAGGCCGGGACGGAAGGAGTATTATTTTCATGTGTTGCCCAACCAACTTACTATAAAATGGTGTGGATTGCCTTTGCAAAACCTATTTTATCAAATTGGCCAACCCTCCTAGCCCCTTTTTCTGCATGTTGATGTTAGGGAAAGTCAACTGCTTTTCCAACACTACTATACTAGACATAGACATGACTAAAAGGATGTGATAGTGCAACTAAAAGGAGCCTTTGTTGTAAGGAATCAAGAATATTTACCGATTGAGTTGTATCATGGACTTATGAAGGGCGATGAAGATACACATGCTACCATCTGTACCCTGCAAGAAAAAAAAGTGTCATGACCAGGAAAACATTATAAAAAAGAGACAGTGAAACTAAATAGACAGTCATATAAGATACATTTGGTGAAATTACTTGCCAAAGCATTTCCAAAAGACCACCCATTCAATAAACATTGTTCATAGCACGAACTATAAGTGTCTTTTGAGGTCATATCCATCTTGTGCATACTTGACACATCGATCTTGATTGTTTTATTGAAAATCATATTCATTTTTTCAATCATATTTCATCCAACATTTTGCAGCTTTGCTATTTTTTTTTTAAAAAAATTAGGTGCTTTGTGTGTGTGATCTTTATTGCAAATATTATTTTGGCATACCATACTTAATTTGCTATATTCTTTACTTAAATTCATTAAATTCTAATGTCCTCTCCAAAAAATAATCTCTGATGTCACCTAGTGCATCGCACGGGTCTATTACTAGTTCTATCACAAGGAATGGAACTTTAACTTGAGGGAAATTCACTGTATTAGCAAATTTGTCATAACAATTTGTGTTCAAACAAAATCCCTTGGTTAGAAGGTGATAGCATATCATCAGAGGGATAATGAAATAACATCACAATGTCAATGCGTTTGACGAAAATTAAACTGTTGAAAATATATTTATATTTATTACATATCATGTAAATAGGGATAATATCTCCCATATTTATTTTTGTATTTATTGCCTTGAGCCTATATAAAACAGACTCTGTTGTGTAGTTCAGACACACGGTTTCACCATATGTCTCTCTCATTTTCTCTTATTCAACATGGTATCTAGAGCCTATTAAGAGAGACAACCCTATACCGTGATTACCCCGGGACCCACTGTCCTTCGGTGAGATTTTTTTTTTCGGTAAACCGTGTCTCAATTTCGGCAATCACTCCACTGTTCATCGCACGCACTATTCATCGCGCGGTACTGTTCATCGAAAAAAAAAAACCCTCTTCCTCCACTGTTTCGTTGTTGGTTTTAGGTAACTACTTATTGATTATAGCTACTTATGAAGATTTTCTTCGGTGGAGAGAGTATTGTCAGAACTCGAGTTCCGCTGTTTCAGCCGCACAAAGTGGTAATTCACCTGTTTGCATCTCACCTTCTCAGCCCATGGATTCTCGATTCTGGTGCATCTGATCACATTACTGGTAATAAGACTCTTTTCTCCTCTCTCACAACATCTGGTTATTTACCTAGGATAGTCTCAGCCAATGGTTCCCAAACACAGTCTCAAGGGATTGGCACTGTCCAAATCCTCCCTACTCTGTTAGTTAAATTTGTCCTTTATGTGTCTGGATGTCCATTTAATTTAATTTCTATCAGTCGATTGACTCGTTCTCATGACTGTGTTGTCACCATTTACTAATTGCAATGTTACTTTGCAAGACCAAATATCAAGACGACAAATTGGTGTCGGATGTGAGTCTAATGGTCTTTATTATCTCTCAAACCCATCAACAGTGTGCCCTACCACATATTCTCCCCTTACTATACATGCTCAGTTAGGTCATCCGAGTATTCCCAAACTTCAACAATTAGTACCTAATCTAACCAAATTATCTAGCTTAAATTGTGAGTCGTGTTAATTAGGGAAACACACTCGTAGTCATTTCACTGATCGAGCTAATAAACGAGTTTCCTCCCCATTTGCTTTAGTTCACTCAGATGTTTGGGGTCCCTCTCGTACTATTTCCACACTTGAGTCTAGATATTTTGTTACCTTTATCGATGATTTTTCCCGTTGTACGTGGTTATTTTTAATGAAAAATAGGTCTGAATTATTTTCTATTTTTGAACAATTTTATAAGGAAATTAAAACTCAATTTGGTGTATCCATTCGCACTTTGCGCAGTGATAATGCCCGTGAATATTTGTCCCATCAATTTCAAAATTTTATGACCTCTAACGGCATTCTTCATCAAACATCTTGTGCTCATACACCTCAACAAAATGGGGTAGCCGAACGCAAAAATCGGCACCTTATTGAAACCACTCGTACTCTCCTTCTTCATGGTAATGTACCATCTCGCTTTTGGGGCGATGCTGTTCTAACGGCGTGCTATCTTATAAATCGCATGCCTTCGTCTGCTCTTGATAACAAAGTCCCTCACTCGATCCTCTTTCCTGGTACCCCTCTTCACTCACTTCCTCCTCGGGTCTTCGGATCTACATGTTTTGTCCACAATCTCACTCCTGGTCTTGACAAACTTTCAGCTCGATCATTAAAATGTGTCTTTCTTGGTTATCATCGGTCCCAAAAAGGTTATCGTTGTTATTCTCCTACTCTTCGACGATATCTCATATCGGTTGATGTCACATTTTTTGAGTCTGTTACATACTATGAGTCGCTTCTTGATCCTTTGTCTTCAACTATTCCTCTGGACCTACCAAAGTCTATTTCACCTTCTCTTTTACCATTAGAGCCTATTACGTATGCCCCACCTGAGACACCTGTGGCCCCTCCCACTGTCCCACTTGAGACTCCTCTTGTTGATCCTCCAACTGTAAAACCTCTTCAGACATATCGTCGTCGTCAACCACCATCGGTTGTACATGTCCCTACACCTGTTCTTGATACCGAGGACATTCCAGACGCTCCTTCACCGCCACATCCTTCTTTATCGGATCCGACCCTTGATATTCCTATTGTTATTCGTAAAGGTATACGTCCTACTCGTAACCCATCCCCTCATTACATTGGCTTGAGTTACCATCGTCTTTCTCCTTTGCATTATACTTGTTTGTCTTCCCTGTCTTCTGTTTCTATTCCTAAATCTCCAGGTGAAGCTTTATCTCACCCAGAGTGGAGACAAGCAATGATTGACGAGATGTGTGCACTTCAGAGTAGTGGTACATGGGAATTGGTTCCTTTACCGTCGGGAAAGTCTTTAGTAGGATGTCGTTGGCTTTATACGGTGAAAGTTGGTCCTGATGGTAAGATTGATCGTTTTAAAGCTCGTTTGGTAGCAAAAGGGTACACTCAAGTTTTTGGCCTCGATTACAGTGATACTTTCTCCCCTGTGGCTAAGATGGCCTCTGTTAGACTACTCCTCTCTATTGCAGCCATCAGACATTGGTCTCTACATCAACTTGACATTAAAAATGCTTTTTTGCATGGTGACCTTGAAGAAGAAGTGTATATGGAGCAACCACCTGGGTTTGTTGCTCAGGGGGAGTCCTCTACCATGGTTTGTCGACTTCAGAGGTCTCTCTATGGTCTTAAACAGTCTCCTCGAGCTTGGTTTGGTAGATTTAGCACAGTAGTGCAACAATTTGGCATGATTCGAAGTGAAGCTGATCATTCTCTTTTTTATCGTCACTCAACCCAAGGGTGCATTTACTTGATTGTCTATGTAGATGATATTGTCATAACTGGTAGTGATCAACAGGGCATACTCCAATTGAAACAACATTTATCTCATCAGTTTCAAACTAAAGATCTTGGCAAGCTCCGCTACTTCTTGGGTATTGAGGTAGCCCAATCTAAGGACGGCTTAGTAATTTCACAAAGAAAATATGCTATGGATATTCTTGAAGAGACAGGTTTGTTGAATGCCAAACCGGTTGACACTCCTATGGATCCAAACGTCAAACTTCTACCTAATCATGGGGAGCCATTTTTAGATTCAGGGAGATACAGAAGATTGGTTGGTAAATTAAACTACCTCACAGTCACCCGTCCAGACATTTCTTTTGCAGTCAGTGTGGTAAGTCAATTCTTAAATTCTCCTTGTCAAGAACACTGGGATGCTGTGATACGAATCTTGAAATACATTAAAGGTGCTCCAGGAAAGGGTCTAATTTATGAAAACAGAGGACATACTCAGATAGTTGGTTATTCAGATGCCGATTGGGCAGGCTCACCCATTGATAGGCGATCCACTTCTGGGTATTGTGTACTTGTTGGAGGAAACTTAATATCTTGAAAGAGTAAGAAACAAAGTGTAGTTGCAAGATCTAGCGCTGAAGCTGAATACAGGGCTATGGCATTAGTGACCTGTGAGCTCATTTGGTTGAAACAGTTACTCAAAGCTTCAATTTGAAGAGGCAACACAAATGACATTAATATGTGATAATCAAGCAGCATTGCACATTGCCTCTAATCCAATTTTTCATGAGAGGACCAAACATATTGAGATAGATTGTCACTTTGTAAGGGAGAAGATCGAATCAGGCGACATCACCACTAGTTTTGTTAATTCCAATGATCAATTGGCATTCACTAAGTCTCTGAGAGGTCATCGAATCAGTTATATATGTAACAAGCTTGGTGCATATGATTTATATGCTCCAGCTTGAGGGGGAGTGTTGAAAATATATTTATATTTATTACATATCATGTAAATAGGGACAATATCTCCCATATTTATTTTTGTATTTATTGCCTTGAGCCTATATAAAACAGACTCCGTTGTGTAGTTCAGACACACGGTTTCACCATTTGTCTCTCTCATTTTCTCTTATTCAACATAAACAATGTTGAAAGTACCAGATAAGACATCGGCACCAAGCAGTCAAGTTGCAATTAAAACCAAAAATTACTGATGAATAAAGATGCAATCAACAGTTCATTGATGACTAGAAGAACAGACACCTCATCGCTGGGATAAAGGAAAGTTGATGGCTTCAAGTTGTAATAATCTCTCAAGCAACTTAGTGGCTTGAACCCTAAAAGATGTAGATGTCCAGTAGCAACTCTCTTAATTTCAGATAGCTCCTTCATTGAAAATATAATATTCTGGCTGAAAAAAGTATACCAGTCATTATAATTATAATTACAAAGAAAAGGAGAGAACATAATATTAAAAAACGTTGAGGTATTTCAATAAGCACACCATTTGCTTATTTATTGCAATGTCCAATGAAGAAACCAGCCTTAACAAATGTACGAGTTAAATTTATCGCCAATATAGATACCACTTGGCTATGAATATGATTAGTTAGTCCACTTCCCTTCAAAGCTGCAATCGTTTCCAAAAGAAGTTTTTCCACCATTGCCAATAGTGACTCGGCGTACAACAATTCTAGAATAAAATCATTTGCCAACACAAAAAGTCCAGTAAAATAAAGAATAAAACTTCCTACTATTTAGTTTTGGGAAGACCTAGGTGGTGTTTGCTTTGGTAAGTATCATTTTCAATTGATATATTTTCACTAATAATTACCAAAATGTCACTTCTTTTCATTTTGTTTCTTGTTTTCAGGATTTTATAATGGAAACAGTGTAAACAAAATCTTGTTTTTGTCCTTTCTTTTGAAATCCTTAAAAACAAAACATGGAGTTTTTTTTAAGATTGATGTTACATACACCTCACTCATCTAATTCATCCACCGCCTAATTTCCAATTTTTATTAAAATCATAAATTACCCCTTACAATATATATTTGGGCAATTTTAACATGCACACCATCTATTTCAAAAAAAAAAAATACCCCTACACCCTTTTTCCTCTCTCTGCATGCAACTTATCACGGCACGTCGGCACCCTTATTTTAATATTTTTTCCTTTGGGAAACTGGATTTATTTTTGCAATCTGAATACATGGAGTTTTCAGAAATTGTTTCCAGGAAAGATTCTGTATTCCATCTCAAATTCAGATAGATGAAGTTTCCAGGATTTTATATTGGTATCCATTGCATCGCAAAATTTTATATAAGTTTGAAACTATTGTAATTGTATCCGGAAATTCATGGAGGACACCCTTTGTTGAAAAGGGCGGCGACTACCAACCACTCTCGGCAACCACCACCATCTTGTGAAGCGTTCTATTTTCTTTTGTTTCTTTGAAATTTCTGTAATACTTATTTCTTTCTTCTTTTTCTGTACCATCTTTGTTCCAAATACATAGAGTCTATTCATTTTATCTTAATTTTCTAAGTATTCCTTTTCTCATCTATTAGTTTTTATTCTTTAATTGCTTCATCATCTGCCATGCTTCCACCATAGGCTGATACATCTTCCGCCACATTACCATGGTGGATTTTTGACTCGCTACCATAATCCACCATCCACAATCGGCAACACTGTCTGGGTGTAATGGAGATGTTTTATTGATTAAACACCATTTTTCTTCTATATTTTGAACCAGTACATAACAGAGAGACATGAGCCAAAAGCATTAATTTGCATAACTCCAACTGAGCACCACTATCAAAACAAAAAAAACCATAGAGGGAGTTTTAGGGCCTATTTAGTTTCAGAAAACATTTTCTGTTTTTAGTTATAATTACAAAAACGACACAATATTTATACTTTTTCCTATTTTAAAAGTTGTATAAAAAACAGTTATAATAAACACTATTAATTGTTTCCCTGTTTCCTTTACAAAACTATGAAAATAGCCTTTTGCCATTAAAACCTAAAAACAGAGAATGAAAACAAAAACAAAACAGGCCCTTAGCTTTCCAAATGGCTCATCAAGAATAAAGCTCTAGCTATTAAGAGAAATGACAGAGAGCGGAAAACTGGAAAAGACTAAGAAACTCAAGATACCAGAAGAATCAACTGTTCAAACTTTATTATCTTGACTGGACAAAATTTGAGTAACAGAGTAAAAGCAAAAGGGAATGCTACTTATTATTTCATCATTCAGGATGGTCGGCAGTTAAAAGCACCATATAGAATTAAAAGTTAATAATAATGGGGGTGTAGAGATGTAAAGTAGAAAAATAATAGGGCCGTGGGTGCAATAAAAACGCCTCTGGAAAAAGAGATATCGACCAAACAAACATCCTCCAAGAACCAGATATCAGACTATCCACCCATCTTCAAGTACAGTAGAGACCTAAAAGAAACATATCCGCAGCCAGAGAGCCACAACCAATAGCATTCAAAGCAAAGTTTAACATCGAATTTCTAAGACACTATTCCCCTCCTTAATCCTGAAATACCTCAACTGCCTAGATGCACTTCTTCCCTTCCAAGCTCCCATACCAAAACAAAACAAAAAAAATTAAAATTCTCCCCATCCTATGAGAAAATCCATCCAAATTAGGATCCAAAAAGCAAAAGGGAAAAAAAAGTTATTGCTGGACAAACAGGACTGAACATGGGAAAAAATATGATAGTCCATAGAAGAAAAAGTGTCCCAGTTATTGAGTTATTAGGCAGCAGTTATTATGTTACTACTTCCGGTCCTATATATGAGAAAGTTGGGTCAACAAAAATTTATGTGTCTGGTCTAATTTGAACCAAATACATCATCTTATTATATCATTAAGACAGCAATTATGTTATTAGACACTTATTAAATAAATAGGAAAAATGAAGGAAAAGAAAATCAGTAGGCATTTATTTTGGGATTGGATATTGATTGAGAGAGACCAAACTCTCGAATCTTGGGAGAGACCAAAACTATCAAATTTCTTGGATAAGAAGTATCTATCTTAACTTTCCTTTGTTTTCTCTCTTACAATTATGTACACGCTAACATATGTTAATCATGAACAGTAAATTTTGAGTAACTTTTATTTTGATTTTAAATAAAATGAGTGAAATTGGCTAAAACAATGACCATTTACTTGTGGAAAAATGGGTTACTTATGAAAAGAAATGATTGAAGACAGTGAACTGCTTGAGAGGTTTCAACCAACAATAACCCAAAAACCTTAGGAATTGTTGGTGAGTCTTAAACAGAATGGGTCTGTGGAAGAATATAGGGAAAATTTGAGTTATATGCTGGTCCTTCTATATTGTTCTGGGAAGAGTATTGTGAGACCTCTTATTAGAGAACAATATAGGAGAAGGCAGAAATTATGGCAATTATGTTTTTAGTATTTGTCAGTTATGTTGTTTATTTTTAGAAATGTAAATAGAGAAAAGAAAGGGGAAAGTGATGAGGGAGAAGTTATTGAGTGGTTATCGGAGGGAGATGCCAAGATCTCCAATTGCTGGAAGGGAGAGACCAAGACTCTCAAGTTTCTTGGAAACTCATTGTAATTAAATGTGTTTCCTCGTTCTCTGGTTACTTTACCATACTCATACTGCTTCTAATGTAATCCTATTCTATCATCAATAAAAGTCAATTATTACTATTAGTTACAATTGTGGTACTAGTTTCTATCACAAAATAGCCCAGGGACTACCACCCTAAGGAATTTGCAGCGAAATAACTTACCCTGGAATTTCTAAAACCAAATTAAATAACAGATTTCTTTGGGGGAGGGGGGGGAAGAACTGGTAAGGGTACGGATCCCAGCAAATACTGTTCTCAGCAATGCCTTATATAGTAGGGACTGTAGGGTTGCTATTATTTTCCAAATCCAATCAAAATAGAAAAACAGTGATGAAAATGTGTCCAGAGAATCAATATTATAATATTAAATAAGATAAAGGAAAGAAGAAAAAATTCATACTTTTTATACGGATGAAACCGTCTGGTAGGTTCTTCCACCAATGCACCGGTATCAGCACAAATGAAAGTTCTTTCACTCTGGACCACCCACCAAACTAGTTACAACAATTTTCTTATACATTTTTTAGAACATTCAGCATTACAGTCCAACTAAAAGAATATAATCAGAGGGAATTCAGGAAAAATATGATCCAACAAAAAGCATAGTACAAAAAGGCAAGATTACAGAGACACTAACGGGAAAAATATGATGCAGGCAGCAATATGAGGGTACTAGTGTAGTGGTTTGGCATTCTCAAAACTATCAAAGTCGTAACAAATCTGTAAATATTCTTTCTCTACAGTTATGTTCATATTCTCCAACAAAAATTATAGAATCTAGAATCACTTTAAAATTCTGATTTTTGTGCAATTATATAGAATGGGTATGGGTCGGGTACAGAGACCCTTTAAAATTTTAACCAAGGGATTGTGGAATTTTTAAATGCATGTCATCATCTAATACACATAACTGACACCACCAAGTTGAAAAAGGCTTTGATTGTTATTGTTTTTTGACAAGTGAATTACAAAGTTACGCTGTAACATAGAAAATAGATTGTTTTAAAGTTAAGGTTATAATATTCATCACCTTCAAAGGATGATTAGTAATGGAATCAAGCCATGTGATTGATCCTACACATCAAAAGTATAAACTGCCATCACAACATAAGCTGAAATTTGAAAGCTATAGTTTTTTCCTCTGAGAAAAACTTAAAAGGGGCCATGAGAAACTTTGATAAGGGAATGGGAGGAAAAGAAAACACCAAAGAAAGAACTTATATCAACAATATCTGCTAATAGATAAAAAATAACAAGGAATACTTACCAGGAACAGTAGGACGAATTAAAGCATATGAATTTAGTTCTATTGATATTCCATCAACTATTGTGAATTTAAATTTATTGACTCTGCGTTTCGTAAAAATGCGCTTTCTTAGCTGATCTTTCATATCCTCCAATCTGAAATTGAAATGCAAAATTACAACAACAAAACGTTAAAAATCGGCCAAAATAAACACGAATTTAAATTATCAACTCCTATCTTGGTTTAGACAGCTCTTAATAGTTGCTCTTGCTCAACATAATAATTCTCATGCAGTAGAAAATCACACCTTCCATTATCTTAAGCATATTGATATTATTAATCCAAATATTAAAATTGAACTGAATATATTATTAATTTTCCTAACTTAAAAAACAATTTTAAATAACCTTTGGATCAAGTGCAACAATTTTGATAAAGGTTCCAAGCAAAGACCCACTATCCACGGATTTATCTACAACTTAAACCCCTACTAAATCCTAAGTCCTTGCTCTAAAACAATTTGAAAATAACATTTCCAGGTTTTTATATACTTACTGAAAACAAAACAAGTGTCTAGGAACTGTGCCAATCTTGCTGTTGCTTTGGTTCCACTAAGGGATTCTTAGAATGCATAAAATTAAAGGATATACTTGCATTTGTTCTTAATCAGTATAAGTTTCTTTACTATAACTATCCACAACATGGATGTGTTCAATAGATAACAAATCAGAACCACCATCTACTCTGCATTATAATTAATGGCAATTATAACTTATCTAATTTGAACTCACATAGATAGTTCTTTATTTACAATGTTATCTGCCTGAAATCATAAAGCATACAAAGTCAAACTAAGGGAGCAAGTTTAGGCTTGCTACTGTCCCTAATAAACAACAATTTATGAACCAGAAACTTCAGGTTTCAGCAGTACAAGGCAAACTTTGAAGGACAAAACTAGTTGCCTTAGTTCAGTACATAATGATATCTCAAAGATCTTATAAATACGAGATATAAACTGAAGATCATCTCCTTCCAAGCCAATCAAATCCTGAAAGACATGCAATTAACAAAAGAGCAATCATAGTATATCTAATCGGTATCAGTTAAGAGCATAAATGAGTGAATATATGTAAAATATGTGTACATACAGCATAAAATTTAGATAAGTCGAACATTTCATCAGGGCAACTCAAGGGAAGAAGTTCAATTGTGATGCCAAGATCCTGTGCATCCTTTGCAAACACGGAAAATAATGATAATTAGAATGAACTACTAGCATCCTTCAAAATGTAAAAGTGAGTATGCTATAATACATATACAGAAACAGATTGGTACTTTAGCTCTCTGCAGTGTGGTTCTTGTCATGTCTGATTTAATAGCTCCTTTGACACACCCGAAAGGATCATCTTCATTTGTGAACAGAAGTATGCGTTTATCGACAGTCTTTGCTGACCTAATAAAAATGCCTCTCATTGTGATTGAGTGGTTGTTATTATATAGATATTAGAGTGAAAATAATATGTGTACCCACCCTTTACGAAGAAGTGCTTGAGCCACCCAGATAGCATTATAGAGAGGATTTTCTCGACTTCCAGACATGACGCCGTGGTGGCTTCCAATGTTTTTTGAAAAAGTATCTAAAAAAGATTGATAAGAAATGAGTATTAGAAGTATGGTAACTGAAAATGAAATAAATAAAAAAATGGTAGGGTTACCTACCTTGGAGAAGATCAAATTGCTTGATAAAGCTTGCATTTGGCATGTCTAGATATTCTCGTTCAGCAGCAACATTAAATACATAAACAGCATTTAGGTCTTGTAAATTGTTCTTCTCCCTCTGCGAAGATGAAGAAAGTAAATAAATAAAAAAGAAAAGGAAATGTAGTAGAGAGAGAAAGAAGCATGCATTGAAATGAAAATGTTATTTATTACAGTGTTAAAGAAGCATATGGCAACTTGGTCATAGGATTTGTTGATGATCTGAGACTTGAGAGAGTGAGAGATAGAAGATAGGGCTATCTGGAAGTGAGTTTCAACATCTTGATTTTCCTGCAATCAATGGAATGCGAGTATTGAAAATGGACAAGTAACTAAACTAGGGATTGTGGCACGTGCGAAGGAGAAGAAGCATAGAACTAACCGATTGGCAAGTAGTGGTGAACATTTTAGGTGAAGCATCGACGAGATAAACGACATATTCTTTGGTTGAATCATTATTTTCCAGAGAATGTTGAGCATCAGGATCGTCTTCGTCGTCTCTGAAGATATCATACTCAACCTCTTCAACATCCATTCTTCCACTTCGATTTTCCAAATTTCTTTCTTTCTTTATTTATATCAAACAAAACAAAAACCCTCTTTTTTCTGCTGCGCGCCCAATCCCATTTTCACAATCTTTTTTGTTTTTTTTTTTTTTTTATTATTATTATTATTATTATTATTATTATTATTATTATTATATAGTTGGGTAAAAAAATATTATTATTATATAAGAGAAAAATCATAAATTTAATTATCATGTACCGATAATATAAAAAAAAAATTGCATGCTCTACGTATTACAATCATATGAACTAATATGTTAAATGTGTAAGTATGAGGGTGTGTGGGTGAAAATATCAAACTTTAAATAATTAGACTATAAAGATAACACTAGTAATAATTATGTTAACTAAAATTGTGGGGTCGTTTTCACCAAAAATACAATTCGGAACTAAGATATTTAAATGTAATACCAAATTATAAAATAAGATGAAATTTATATACTCTTTTTCATGTCATGGTCAAAATCAGTTATAAATAGTTATGGTTGAACCATTGAATTTATATAATTGTCACACCGCATGTTTTAGTTATAGTGAAAGAAATCAAATTTATGAGTATCAATTCTAACTCATTTTAATTGAGATTGGAAACTATTTTGATTAGGATTTTATTTTAATAACAAGTAATTATGACATATTATTAATTAAAATAAATAAAACCAATAAATGTTGAAATGTCACTAAAGGATCGGAGATTAGCACTTTACATAGTCAAAGTATATGAAAAATTATATCAGTTTCCCTCGTAAAAAATACTTCAAACAACAACTGAAAAATAAAAAAGAAATAACCTCCTTACACGCTTGAATTAATGAACCAAACTTATAAAATTTTGCAACATAGACATTTGGAATTAGAGACAATCTTCAAATTAATCTAAAAACGATATTATCAAAACTAAATCCACTCCATCGAATAAATATCATGTAAAAGAACATAAATTTATCGTTCGTGTACAACTGTTTGCGTTTTCTTGGTCTGCAAAGTTGATAATATATTTGCCATGCTATTAGTAAGGAGATGTATGGGTTGAGTTATTTATTAATAAGGAGAAGTATAAGAGGGGTTTATGCATGCAACATTATTATTGTTGGGAATGGTTTGAGTTTAAATTTACCATATTAGTTGGTAATCTTATTTTCACTTATCAATGGAAAAGTTGTGTAGAACGTGATGGAATCAATTCTATCTATACTAATACTATCATATTCTTCAATTTTTTTATTCCACCTAATTTGGGAGGTACGCAATGGAATAGAGCAGTTTAATTAAATAATTACTCCTCTACTCTTTTTTTATTTTTTATTTTATTAGTAAATTACTTCTTTTTCTTTTATTTGGTGTGATACAATTTTTTTCTTTTACAAATGATATCTTCTTATTTTGTTGCCACACTTATTTAAAGAGATTGGTTTTATTTTTATTTTATAGTGGTAGGATATATTATAGGACGCGACCATCTACTCTCCTAATTAATTTTTTGTTTTTAAAATTTTGGAAGAGGAGACCTTCAAACTCTTTTTTTAGTTTTTATATATATATATATATATATATTTAATAACATAAAAAATAAATAAATGATAATAAAATGTTTAGTATAAATATTTATTATTTATTAAAATTAGTTTATTTATTAACTATTGAAATTAATAATAAAATACATAAAAACTATAGATATTAAACAGATGTGTTACTAAATTCAAATAATATTTTTGTATTATTGTGTGTCATATATAGTATCTTTTTTATACTTTATTTCTAAAATTTATTTTGGTTCTAATGGAGTTTTTATTTTGAAAGATTTCTTTTAAAAATTTAAGATAATTGTTGATAAAAAATGAGACGTAAATAAATATAATATAATGAAAAATATTTAATTAGCTTTAACGATTAACATGGGTTACTGTTAAGAAAATGTAATATAATAATACATAATAGCACAAAAGCAAAAAATGAGACGTATTTTTCTTTTTCTTTTGTTATTTTCTACTTTAGTTATCTTATATTGTATCAAACAAAACACAAAATACATGAAACAGTAATTATATGCAAAAACAACAAAGCAAATATTTAAGGACATACTTGTTTATATTAATATTTCAAGACAAATGAATGTTTTTTAATGTCTAATTTTATTGACTTTTTTATTTTTGTGTATGATTATCTTATATCTTTTAACTATAATCTATTAAGCTTAAAATTAAATAAGTAATTTTCTGTTGTATTATATCTGTTCACGTTTCATTTTTTTAATCAAGTTATTTCAAATTTTTTAAAGAAAGACTTTCCAAAGTTTCAATTTTTTTAATCAATAGTTATCTTATTTTTTTAAAGAATCTTCCAAATTAGAAACAGTATTAAGAATCAAAATAGATATTGAAGATAAAATATCAAGAAAATACAAATTTTGTATGATATTCAATTATAACTAAAAACAATAATTGTCATATCTATGATATATATGTATTTTATTAATTTTAATAAATAATTAGTATTTATACTAAAAATATTATTTTTAAATATAAAAAATAAATAAATAAAAGAGGATTGAAGGTCCACCCAATGGACGGCCCTTGACCCAAACTTTAAAAAATAAAAAATAAAAAACAAATAAATAAAAAGCTAATGAAGATAGTAGTAAATAGTCGCATGTTGACCTTGTGCTGAAAATTAAAATCGGTTCTTTTACATGAGAATGAGACCCGATGAGTATTTAAAAACAGAGCATTTTGATATATATTTTTTTTTAAATTGAGTTTTTTGGATTTTCATTGAAAAAGTGAAATATTGTAGTAAAAATCTAAAAAGTTAATAAAGTCTTTAGGACTTGTTAGATTGTATTTTATTTTTTACTTTTTAAAAATTATTTTATAATTTAATTTTCGAAAATTGTTTTTAAAAAGAAAATTTTAAAAATATCTGTTTGACAACTTCAATTTTTAAAACAGTTTTTAACTGAGAGTTAAAAAATTTAAAACTGAAAAGTAAAATATCATTTATTTATTTTACTTTTTTAATTTTAAAAAATATAATATTAAAAATAATTTTACAAAACAGTTTTTAAAAACAAGTAATTCAAACAAATTTTTTTAATTTTAAATTTTAAAATACTAAAATAGAATTTTTGAGATGTGAATCAAACAGTCTGATTGTGTTTTACTTTTTAGTTTTTAAAAACTATTTTATAAATAAGTTTTAGAAAACTGTTTTTAAAAAGAAAATTATTTGACAACTCTAATTTTTAAAATGGATTTTAATTAAAGTTACAAAAATTGAAAATAAAAAGTAAAACATTATTTATTTGTTTTGTCTTTTTAATTTTAAAAAATATAATATTAAAAATAATTTTACAAAACAATTTTTTAAAACAAGTAATACAAACAACTTTTTTAATTTTAAAATACTAAAATAGAATTTTTGATATGTGAATCAATCAAAACCTAAAAATTACAGAAAAGATTGTGACAACAAAAACCAATACCCTTGTATTAAAACCGAATATATCTGTCATACAATAAGCAATTGAAAAGCTATGCATAAACCCCAAAACCATATGCCTTTCATCAATAAGCAGTTGGTTTTTACTAAACTTAAAAAAATTATTATAGCCAAAAAAGAATTAAAATACGAAGAATTTTTCAATACTATCTCACCAAAAATTGCCAATACCAACCATTGGCGGGTCCCAGAGTCTAGCCGTCGTCTAAGTGACGTGAGAGGAGAAAGACATCACAGAACTCGCACATGAAGCCCCCTACTGCACTGCACTATGCGAACAAGGAGTTCCATATGCTAGACACTGAAACTTGAAAAAGAGGATCCACACAAAAGTGAAAAAGAAATAGGGCAACAACACCAAGAATGTCCAGAAATCAATGGGAACTTCAGCGTACTAAACTCAGGCATTTCAAAACTGTAAACCCTTAAGCTCATAGACCCACCCAACTAGGACCACTGAACCAATAAACGCCTCAAATAAGTATGCAACCCTCTGCATCTCTTACAAAGAATGTGTGCAAGGGAAAAACCTCTGAGAATATAACCGTAAAACAAGAACCAAGAATGTACATCCAAAAGCTTAAGAATCTGTGGCAGCTGATGACTTCTCTAACTTTTCCTTCTCAATCTCACCTCTTCTCAGATCAGCATGCTGGGCAACGCCATTTGCAAGAGCTTGATAAGAGAACTCAAGTGTCTGAGTCAGATTCTGAAACCTCATTGGATCTGATGATTGCATCACTACAGACAAATTTAGTTTGAAAGACAGATGATGTCAGACAATTATAACAATAATGATAAATGTAATGGTAAAATGAAACCTTTAACATGCTTTAAGGGAAAGTATCAGCACACCTTTCATTGTATCCACAAAGAAAACAAAAGGATCCACTTCATCAATTGGGGACAGCAACTCTTCGTCATCACTAAAGTCATCATCCGATTCATCATCATCCTCATCGTCAGGCCTGAATGACCTTGCCTATTGGGTGATATTGCAAAATGACAATAAGAACTTAATATAAAAAATGATAAAATAAAAACAAATAAATAAATTTTTCAGAAGAAAAGAAAACAAGAAGTTTCATTCCTAAAAGATATAAACATAAATCAAGCAGACAAAAATTCAGAACACTGATGTAAACCAGCTGGTTCAACCACAAAACTGTGTACGTGGATGGTTTCGGGATCGTGTAGCACCTAATGGAGGTTTGTTGAACTAATTCATATTTTAAATAAACTGTGGTTTCTTGTCAAGAATCAGTTAGTTATCACCATTCACAATAGTGAATACTTCTACTGGTTGAACATCACTTTAAGCAAAAGTTCTGTAATTGAAGTAATGCAGGCTATTTTGTTTCATAATTCATATTTATACAAAATAAACAGCAGAAACATTGCTACATGAAAACTAATTATGAGGTTTTAGGACCTAACTTAACCCCATAAAACCGGCTTGTAAGGTAAGGATTTCCCAGGCTTTATAATATATGTCTACAATAAATGTAAGTGTGCAACTTTTCCTAGTACTAAACAATAATATATGTCAACAGAACAAAAAGTAAAAAAAATTACTCTCTTTTCCTAGTACTAAACAATAATATATGTCAACAGAACAAAAAGTAATAATAATTACTCTCTGTTTTAAAATGAGGGTCACTTTAACAGAAAAACTTTGTTTCAAAATGAATGTCATTTTCGATTTTCAAGGTAACTTTAATTTTCTTTTCCAATTCTACTCTTCAATTATTACTGTGTACACTACTTTTAAAGCAATAATTCTACTTTACATTTATGATAGTGGAAAACCAACTGGACGACCTTGCCTATTGGGTGATATTGCAAAATGACAATAAGAACTTAATATAAAAAATGATAAAATAAAAACAAATAAATTAATTTTTCAGAAGAAAAGAAAACAAGAAGTTTCATTCCTAAAAGATATAAACATAAATCAAGCAGACAAAAATTCAGAACACTGATGTAAACCAGCTGGTTCAACCACAAAACTGTGTACGTGGATGGTTTCGGGATCGTGTAGCACCTAATGGAGGTTTGTTGAACTAATTCATATTTTAAATAAACTGTGGTTTCTTGTCAAGAATCAGTTAGTTATCACCATTCACAATAGTGAATACTTCTACTGGTTGAACATCACTTTAAGCAAAAGTTCTGTAATTGAAGTAATGCAGGCTATTTTGTTTCATAATTCATATTTATACAAAATAAACAGCAGAAACATTGCTACATGAAAACTAATTATGAGGTTTTAGGACCTAACTTAACCCCATAAAACCGGCTTGTAAGGTAAGGATTTCCCAGGCTTTATAATATATGTCTACAATAAATGTAAGTGTGCAACTTTTCCTAGTACTAAACAATAATATATGTCAACAGAACAAAAAGTAAAAAAAATTACTCTCTTTTCCTAGTACTAAACAATAATATATGTCAACAGAACAAAAAGTAATAATAATTACTCTCTGTTTTAAAATGAGGGTCACTTTAACAGAAAAACTTTGTTTCAAAATGAATGTCATTTTCGATTTTCAAGGTAACTTTAATTTTCTTTTCCAATTCTACTCTTCAATTATTACTGTGTACACTACTTTTAAAGCAATAATTCTACTTTACATTTATGATAGTGGAAAACCAACCAATAGTTAATCAAGATAATTTAGTAAACTGACTATTCTCTTTCTTCTAATCATTGAATTTCTTAATACATGTGCAAAAACCTTAAACGACACATTTTGAAACGGAGGTAGTAATACACTAAAATGATTAACAATTCAAATATTTTACATCTCAATAATTACAAAGCCTAGACATATTAAAATACTTTATAATCATTCTCAACATATGAATAATATCAAACATTAAATTCCTAGCAATAATAATGAACTTGGAAAAAATTTAATCACTGGAATTTTCTGCAGACAAATTGCATCTGTTATTGCATGCAAATTGCTGAACTCAATATCCTATATTCAATTAATATATGCATGAAAATGTATTTAAGGTCTTCATAATTATATCCACAAACCTGATCAGTCAACGTTCTAAGATTACTACTGTGAGCTTCATCCCCATCTTCAGCCTCAGCTCCCATTTCCCTATCAGAACCACTATCATCCTCATCCTCTTCATCAGTTAGAAAGCCGTCCATATCATCGTCGTCGTCGTCGTCATCATTATAATCATCTTTATCCTCTTTTGCAGCTTCTGCAAAGTACAACGGTTGAGAATCAGAAATGGAAATCAGTCTATTCCTAATGAGCAAATTGTAATTTATAAGCCCGCAACATCTCAGAGTTATGGAGAAAGTGTGACATAAAGACCTGCAACTTGATCCTTGTATGCAACCAGAAGATCAAGAGTGGCACGAAACACCCGACCTAAAGCCTCTACTGGCAATTGATCAGCTGGAAGTATCAGCAACGATGTTAAACCAAGGCAGCAAACTTTCTTATCATGTTCCCTGCATAAAAATAGTCACAAGTCTGCAATAATTAGACCCTCACGTTGCCACATACAATAACTTCTATTGTCGTACGAAATCAAAGTATGGAGTAAGTTATTGAGGCAAGGAGGAGGAACAGTGAAAAGGCAGGAAAACACGAACCTTTTAAAATTAGCACGCACACCACTCTTCTTGACTTCTTGCAGCATATGAAACCAAAGATTGAAGATTTCTGATGCGACGCCTAACTTTTGCAATATGCTTAGAGTCAGTGCGGCATTGTAGTATAGACCATCTGCAATCTGCAAAAAAATATCTCCTCTTATGAAGTTACATTATGGTGTCTTTAGCTGTCATCTTCGAGAAGTTTGGCAAACTTACACGATACATAAACTGAACTCATTGGAGAATGAATAAATCAATTTCATCAAACAAGTAATTTGATACAGTTGATTTCTTACTGCTAGGACTTAGAATAAATGAGAGTTTTTTAGTATTTGAAATAAGGAGTTAGTTAGGGTGGTTTTTAGTTAAAAAGTTAGATGGAGATATCATGATGTTTAAATAGGGAGATTTTGGAGTTAGAAAGGGGCATTGATCATTTAGTAAAATAGTGAATAGAGCAGTGACTCTGTTGTGAAAGGGGGAACCCTTTGGTGGAGAGTTTTCTCTCCTATTCTTTCTTGTTTTCTCAATGAAGTGTTTCATTCTTTTCAATTCAATTCTTAGGTTCCTCACACTTGCTCTTTATCAATTTTTACTCAGCAAAAGAATTACTTGTGGAAATGCAGATCATATGAACAAGGAGAACAAAGCAATTGCATAAAAAACTACCATACAAAATTAAATGCATCTGACTTTTTATAACATACACACACTTGACGTAAGCCTTACCACTTGCATGAGAAGACATTTCAAATATGATTTTCCAGTTCGATGCAAGCGTTCAACTGTAATTCTGAGATATGGCTCAACCCAGTGGTCCACCAGCCCTCTGCAGTTTAGGAAGACAATTTCAATAAGCTTTGGAGCTGGCTCAATATCACGGTCCTCCATATTTTTATCTGCCATAATCTTCAATGTGAAATACAAATCAGAGACAACAAGAAACTATAAAAATTAATAACAAATTAACTACCATTTACAATGCTAGATCCCACCCATAACATCCAGTGGCTGAATTAATTATAACGCAAAGATTACTTACAGAGGAAATCATATTCCACAAACTCTGTTGATAGTCAGGTTCTTTGCAAGTAATGAAATGGGAAGTTCCCCTTGAAATATAATTGTCCAAAGGAACCATAATATCTGCAGAATAAACAAACCGAGTAAACATGTGGAAAATGTAAAATTATATATTAATTTAAATGTTAGGGTGCTACATCGAGGCAGAGCAAACAAGAAAATATTTGGAGATATTCTGTGAGTTTGTATAGTATGGATCAGCTCCAGAAAAATAGCACCGTTTTATTAAGTAAACAAAGAATGTTCTATTATGTCCATTTTGCCAAGTTTATTTTCAGGTTTACTGGGAAAAGCTGACTCATCTCTAGCTCTCAATGTTATTAACATATAAAAAGAGAAGTTGAGATGAATTGCAGTCAAATGTAGTTGGGAGCCATACTTGGAAAGAAATCAATTGCCCAATCTGCCAATGCTTCCATCATCAATGGCCAAAGACTCCACATGTCCAATGATATTGTTGGAGAGAAAAAAGTCATATATGATACAATCTCCAAAATTTCTTCAAAAACCTCTGTAAGCATGCATAGAAGATAATGGAAATTAATTAATAGTACTGGAAATAAAAACTCGTTAATCTTCCACTTCCCTATACCTCTTTAATGTTTCACTTCCCAAGTAGTTTAGATCCCATGTATATTGCATCTTTTCATATATTATCATTGTAATTTCCATGTATATAAATTAAGGAAGCATGCTGCTGAGTGCTAAGTAATTCAAGCACATTCAGAACAATTGTATCTAAAATTTTAGAATCGGCGTCTAAAAATACACACCTCACTTGAAAATCCAATAAGTTGAAGGTGCAAAATAAACCAGCTTAAGTTCTCAACACACCTTTATTTTGACGCAAACTAAAGCATACTACTGCTTATAATAAATTATAAAAAATATGGATGCTTGATTTTTATCACTCAATACATTCAAGTATAGCAATCTCCATCTACAATACCACCATCAGATTATTTTTAAGGGAAAAATGCACATGTAAAAGTATACTGATGATATATCAGTGATACAATCAAGTAGAAATCTCCTTTGCTTCAATAAATAAATGCGTATATACAAGCAATCAAAAAATGACATTCAAAAGACAAGGTGATAGAAGCAAAACAAAGCCTCAGTAATTTAGAATAATTCAAAGAGTAAATACCTTGACCATCAGTTGTTAACATTGTACGCATTATGGGAAGCAAAGTAGGCTCGATTTGAATAAAAAGTTGAGGAAGACTGCTCACTGACTCAAGTATTGTGCTAATTGCTCGCAAGCAACCGACTGCGGCCATAGAACCTGGTTCATCAGCTTCATCATCAGCATCAGCAGTGTTCATACACCTCCAAAATGCTGCAGCCTATTGTTGCAAAAGGAAACAACTATTTATAATACAGAAAGGTACTAGCTTTTCAAAACAAAGACAATATTCTTGACAGATGCAAATATCTCAAAATATAAATTACCAAATTTTGGCACAGCCCAAGTGCATAAGGTGCGATTTCTTCCCCAAACTTGTCCACAATAGTCTCCAAAGTAAATACAAGATCTTCATTCTCAACCTCATTCATAAGTTTGAAGAACTCTGGATATATTTTTGTTAGTCAAATTTATTTACCAAGCCAAATAAGAAATGGAAGTACAGTATAAATGCTGATATTTTCACACACATACCATCAAGGAGTTGAGGGAGCATAGAACGAATTTCATTTAAATCTGCATCACCAAAATGAAAAATGAGCTTAATCAACATTCATCTTTACCAAAATTAATCCAAATCACAGTATAAACAGAATGCATAACCACCTTTGCAAGCTTCAATGAAAGAACGCAAAGCAAAAACAGAATCAATGCGGACAGGAAGTTCAGGATCTCGCATTCCACATACAACACATTGCAATGCCTTCCGGAAATTGTTCTGATCTGAGAAGCTAATGTTGGCATATTGTCCTGTAACCCATGCTGCCTGTTTTTCACATAAAAAGCAACAGATAGCCAAAACTCTTCAGATAATGAAGATTACATAATGTATTATTCAAATTTTAATTGATTTACATCAATCAGATCACAATACTAACACTAATGCTTTGTTTGGTTATAGTGAAGGCATTTTTTTTTTAAAATAGCACCACCCATAGATTGATTGCATTTTAAAATAGTAAGGAAACTATGAGAGAAGCACAAGCTCTACTTCAATGATGGTCGCCCTTGGCTATAATACCCCAACCTGTATACCATATACCGATGTTTTAGTTTTATAAAATTAAATAATGCGTACTCCCTCCTCTTTTTTGTTTCAAAATAAAACAACAAAAGAAAATCACTTTAGTTCCCTTTTGTTCAATTCTTGAATTAAAGTCTCCTCTCTTCCCATCCTTTATTTCAAGGAAAGTCAAGACGAGAGTGCATTACATTACCGCACCCGTGCTATGAAAAAACAATATTATGCTCATGGAGGAACTTACTAGTTCTAACAAAAATATCATAGAAAAGTGCATAGACATAGGAGAAGAACAGAAAATCGGAGCCCTTTGCAGAAGTTCACTCCAGTCTATTACAAACTTATCGGACATGGACATCAAAATTAGCATGTTCTTTTTAGCATGGATATTTTTGTGATGCTAGTTTGCCTTTTTAAAATACATTCTTCAGACAACAGAAGAAGGACAAAACAGAGAGAGTGAGTCTGGCATGCTTCGGAAAATTGACATAAATCGTATAGGAGACCATACCTTGGCCCTAAGATGGCCAACAGGACTGCCGAACTCAGGAAAGACATGCTGCACTACCATACGCTCAAGTTCAGATTTATAAGGCTCAGTTTGTTTCAATTTGTCACAAAGTGTCCCAATAGCAAGAAGGGCGCCGTCTTTCTGTCTATAAGACTTGTATTCTACTGGTGCTTCATCATACCTAGAATGGGAAAACATAAATACAGCATCCAATCCACAAATATTCTATTTAAAAGAAAGTAACATATTTACCTTTTAAAAATTTCAACTATGAATTGAATAAACTTGTGAAAATTATCTTTCCCACGTTTTCGTACCAACTCACTCACAAAATCCATGGAGGCAGTCCTAGGGCTATACAAGTCTTCAATAATATCTGTAACAAAGAATTATAAGCTATCAGCACATGCAGATCCAAAATATTTGAAATCCAGTTTCCATGTCTACACACCAATAAGACTTACCATAGCCTTTCCTTACATATTCATGTGGATCTTCGTCCCAAAGCTTTTGATCATTATCATTGAAGCACATGAGAGGGAAAACTATTTCAAAAAGAAGAACATCAAGCCGAGGCTTCAGCACAGTATACATGCTATTCTTTGAAACACTGTATGTTAAAAAAAATCAGAAGAAAACATTAGTTCCAGAATCAATATATCCTGAAAACACAATGGTAGAAAATAGAATAATTTCATGGAGATGCTAATATTGTCAACTTAAATATGCACCTACTCAAAAAACATAAAGTTAATCAGGGGCTCGTGAGAAATTTGGAAGTGAAATAGCTACAACCATGAGCCTGAGATAACATCTAGTATGAGACTTTCCCCAAGTATAGTTGCATAGCTTCTAGACAAAATAACTATATTTTTCCATCCACCATGTCAAGAAGCCACTGCAACTTTAGTATGCAAATGAAATGACGGCCTAAGAAAGAAGAGAAGCATATCCATGGACAAAAGTCACCTCTCACAATCCTATTCTCCAAAATAATGCCAAGATTATTGGGTTTGAGTCCGGGTGCACTTGATTCAAGAAAATCACAGACTTAAAGACCAAACCATCCCATATTTAGGTATAGTTTTGACATTTGATTTTGGGGTTAATTGTAAATTTCCATAACATTTCAAGATCATTTTTATTAATTTACTTACGTTGGCTAACACAAGTGAGTTGACACCTTTTTTTTTCTTTCTATTTTCAGTGCAAGCGTTTCCATTTGGAAAATCGGACCTTTTCTATTACTGTGTCAGGAATGATTGATGTTTTAAGATATCTATAATTAGTAAGGAAGCCCGACTTTCCTTATAAGACAAATACTTTGTAACCTATGCATATGGGTCTGTGAGATAAGTAATTGGAGATTCATTTAAAAACATGTAATGCTTGCCATTGGCTTTCAAATTGTATATCAGCATATAGAATGATGATGATTGGATGGAACAGTAATACCCAACAGACACACGCACTGTGATCAAAATCAAATTAGAATTTCAATCCCAAAAACTATTGGCAGTCGTGGTGAAGCTGCTACCGGAAAACTAAGTGAACCAATTAACGCCTTAACATTTAACAATTAATGAACTGAACCCCTTAAGGTTAAAGCACAGAACTGCCTTACCTAAATATCCCCATCTCTACATAAATGAGATTTGGTTTTAAAAAGAAATAGGTTTGTAGTTAATGAAAGCTTTTGTGTGGCATGATTGAATGATGTGGAATGACACCGCTAATAATGAGGATAAAGTAATAGGGTTCTTCCTAACAAGTGCCCTAAGGAAATTTTCTATTGAAAAGAACAAAAATTGAACATTCAAGAAATTGAATACACAACTTTCATTACACTTTTAATATGATATTTGTATATTTAGATTGTTAACAGGTGCACTAAGGAAACTTGTTAGCATTTGCCAAAATAATATAGAAGTACCTATTGCTTAGATATTGAAGAAGAAGGTTGATAACTCTGTCAGGTAAATAACCACCTACTCGAATGACATTCAACAGATTTAAGTGGCAGTCCAAAATCTTCCCCGCATAATGCTTTCGAAACATTTGAGCAAAGGCTTTGTTTTCGGGGTTTCGTAGCTTCAAGTCACCAAAACTGTAACATGATATAGTTTAAACACCAATAAAATTGTGAATCAATCAGTCACTCAACAAAAAAGACCATATATTTTGATAAAATGAATGGACAATTGAAACACACCGAGTGTAGAGCCTATTTAGAATGTGAATTGTCCATTTTTTGACTTTCCACCAACCCCATGATTTCCGAAGATCGGGATCAACAGGCTGACCTTCCAATGGAACAGGCCTCTCCAAAACATTTAAAAATAGAACCATCCAAGCATTGAATACATTTTGATCAAACAAAATCTTTGGAATCTCCAGCTGCATAAATTGGAAAAATAAAACACATCATTGCATTGCATGTCAATGCAGAGAACTTAAGTGGAGAATAGCATGAAAATCAGCGGGGCAATCAAGACTCATGTCCAACAAATATAAGATATATCCGCAGTTTTCAAAATTCAAATTGTTGTGCAATAGTTCCATTATTACTAAGAGTTAAAAACAATGCATCTCTGTTGTATTGTATTATAATCGGATAGGATAACATAAAACACAGTTTATAAAGAACAAACGCAGTGGCGGAGGAAAAACGTACATAAATGGAGGACCAGAAAATTTTACAGATAAGCTTGATGAGATCTGCAACTTCAAGGGATGGATTAGGAATGTGGACAAGGGTGTTGAAAATATTGAGAAGGTGAGGAAAAGTCTCCTTAACAATGTGATAGGCAGGATTCCTGTCGTCGTCTGCTTTGAACTCATATTTAACAGAAAGAATACGGAGAACGAATAAGGCAGAGTAGAGTTGTTGATCCTGTAAACTCTGCTTGACCCAATCAATAAGATTGGGACATTGGTCTGGATAATCAGAATTTAGAATCGTTCGGAGGCACTCACCAAGTTGAACCCTGCAAGTAATAATTGAAATGAGAAAGAGAATGGAAAGAAAAGAAGAAAGGTTAGGGATAAAGTATTAATTGAATAGGACCTCAAGAGAGGAGGAAGTTGATGTAGAGAGAGGAGGATGTGATTCCTGACAAATTCTTTATCGGCGATGGAGATGAGATGTGGTTGTGGTTGTTGGGAATCAACGGAAGGTGATGGAGACCAATTCTTAGAAATGAAGTTTTTGAAGTGAATGGCGGCAACTTGTCTGAGGGCAATATCGGAATTAGAGGAGTCGAGAATAATATGGAGGAGAGAAGGAAGATGGTGAGGGGAATACTGGATCTCATCTAATTTAAGCTCAGCAGCCTTGCGTTGATCGGGAATGGGACTGAGAGTACATTGAAGTATAACACTGAGATGAAGATTTTGATCACCCATCAGTCTAAACCCTACTGAATGTGGCAATGTGTAGTAGGGTTTATTTATTAGACTTTCATACACTGCCGCCGTCTCACCACTTTCTCTTCTCACTTATCACCTTCACTACTCTCGGACTTGCACCCATTTATTTATTATTCACTTTTTTTAAAAAAACTATACCACAAAAAAAATTTAAAAAGAAAGTAATAAGTTTCAAACAAAAACTTGTCACAAGTAATTTTTTTTTTTTTTAAATTTGAATTTTGAAAAAATAAGTGAATTTCATTACAATGTAAAAACTCGATACAATGTTTGTTTTTTAATATTTAATAAGTTATTTTTAAATTATTAAATATTAATTTTTTTTAATTTCTTAACAAATGAATTAATAATTGCAATACCATTTTTTGGTATGTCTTTTTAATCGCAATTTTGGTATTAATAATTTAAATTACTTTAACTGTAACAAAAAGTATGTAAGATTTTCTTGTTAAAAATATTTGTTAATTTATATTGGACCTATTCAAATTAAATAAAACATTAATTAGATTTTTGCTGAAATATTCTTAATTAAATGTAAAAAGTTTAAAAACCTACTGCCTTTTTTCTCTTTTAATAACTAAAAGGTAATTTTAAAAATAAAATCTTATATTATTGACAAATTTAATGTTAAAAATACTTTTTTAAGTTTTTGTACATAAATAGAATAATATTACACTTAAAAATAGAAATAATAATATTTAATTACAGAAATAGTAATATTTATTTAATTAGGTGACTTTTTTCTTAATTTTGGAAATAACCAAAAACCATCAAACATTACATCATCACTGTTCCTTTTAAAAAGAAAACGTCATCATTGTTCATGAACCACGAGAATTTCGCAATGATAAGGTAAAAATGTGATTTTATTTATTTATTTATTTTAAATTTGAAAAAAAATTATATATTTAAAAAGTAGTTTATAATTTAGTTAAATAAAAATTGGTGAAATGATTTCTTTAAATAAATCTACAACTCATCTATGTATAAATGCAATTTTACTTTTTGATATGTTTTCTCTCTCACAATCATACGTTTTAATAATCACAACTGGTTTTCAACATTTTTTAAAATAAGCAATGTGTAACTAACTACCTTATATTTTTTTTACCATAACATTTTAGAAATAAACAAGAACAAGAAAATACCACATCATTATTGTTCATGAACCACGAGAATTTTACGGTGACGAGGAGAAATGTATTATTTATTTCGTTATTTATTTTTAGAATTGGAAAAACTAAATTTAAAAGGTAGTATACAAATTAGTTAAATAACAATTATTGAGATATACTTTTTTGGAAAAAATTTGATGAAACATCGAAATAATTATTAAATAAATAAATTTTAATGATCATTTTTCAGCTATTTAAGACTCGTTTGATGTGCATGATATTATACGATATGATAACCATTATTATATTCATATACGTGATAATCAACAGAATAACTACATTTTATTTTATAACCATTATTATATTCATATACGTGATAATCAACAGAATAACTACATTTTATTTTGTTATGTATTTGATACATATCTCATATATTAAATAATAAAATTATTATTTTAATAATTACATATTAAAAAATATTAAAAATTAAATAAATAATAAAATAATATTATATTTAAAATTATCTATTGACACTAATAAATAAACAATTTAATTTTTTTTAAACTACGAGTAATTAAATATTATATTTTATTTGTTAGAATATAAATAAAGATATGATGTAAATTATATGTGAATCACATAAATATATTTGTAAATAAATTATATTTATTTTAAAATTTCAATTAATTTTTATATTTTTATAATTTTGAATACTAATTTATTAAATTATATAAAAAGACAAAGCTATCATTGTGATAAAATCCTACACAATTTTTAAATTAATTATTAATATTTTATTTTTAAATTTAAGATCAAATTCTATTAATAAATTTTTATATTTGATTAGATTTACATTTTTATATTTTAGATTATATTATATAAATTATATTTATATTTATATTTTATTATATTTTAATTTTATATTTAAAATTATATTTTATAAAGGTAATTGAGTAGATTATTTTGTTTATTATATCTTGCTGGTTACTAATCCAACTCAAATTCATAATAAAATTTTTAACTGAAGAGACAAAATATGATAAAATTATGGATTAACTTATCATATCAGTTTATCAAATACTAAATTTAAATAAAATATGATAATTTATTTTTATTTTATCTCTTTTGTTGTCTATCAAACAACCCTTAATTTTCATACATTTTTTACCACTATTTAATAATATCAACGTTGTATTAGTAAAAACATAAATAAAATATTAACAGTTTAACATCAATTATAAGTTAGATTAAATTCTTACTACTAAACAAACATAATCCAAAATGCAGTTTTTTTTATTTATCAAAGTTAAAATGTGATTTTCATCCTCCATTTTTGTAAATATACAATTTCGATCCCCAAATTTCTCTGCAATATACTTGATCTTTCATTTTTAAAATATTGACATTTAATATTCATTTTAATTAGAGTTTCACTGTGTCAATAATTTAAGTGACGTGCAAAAAAATTTGTATAATAATTTGAAATTTTAATTTGAAATTATTTAATACCACTTTAATAATGTCTAAAAATAAAAATAAAAAATTTGAAAATTTATTTTATTTCATCTTAAAAATTATCTGTATCATTTAATTTAAATTAATTAATACTACTTTTACAAAAATAAATTACATTTTTTAAACCTTCACCGGGAGAATTAGAGTAATAAACAAAAATTTGAAATATGTTTTCATAAATATTTAAAGCAAAGAAAATTAATTTTAAAAATTATTTAATTTGTTATTTTCAAAATTTTTAAAGTAAGAAAACAAATTTTTTATTTTAAAAAATTATTATATTGATATCAAGTATTTTAGAATTATACATTATCGTCATTTTCTACATCATAGTGTAAGCTTTTACACATCACTTAAATTATTATCATATCATCAACATTAAAACTCAAATTAAGATGGAGAAAAAATAGATAGATTAAACTATATATTCGCTAAAATCGGTGGAACAAAACTCCATTTTAGCTTTTCGTAAAGTCTGATTCAATTGACATATATCAATAATATTAGTTGAATAGCATGTCTCAAAATCAAATTCAATATATAAGTTGTTGTGTACGCGGTTTTTTACATATTTACTAAAATTGGTGGAATAAAACTCCACTTTAATCTAAAACTGATAAATACCGGTATTATTAAGTTGAATATGATGTACTCAATTGAAATTCAATATCTAAATAGTTGTGCATGAGTTTCTTTAATATTTCTCTTTATACAAAAAAAATAAAATAAACTCAATTTTACTCAGTATAATATCATGGACAATATATATCAAAAGTTGTGTTTAGTAAAAATGTATCCTCACAATAAAATAATTTCACAGCTATAAACCATGACTATAATGAATTGGTTAAATAGCTAGGATGGGAGATGGAATGCAGTATTGCATGGATAAGATAAATAAACCGACTATGTACAAGCTATGCAACTCACTATAGATGACATTTATCAAGTAGTAATGAAATTAACCTCAAGCCATGCAACTCACTATAGATGATATTTATCAAGTAGTAATGAAATTAACCTTGAGATATGACTAATAGTTATAGGATATATCTTCTGGAATCATCCCAAAAACATTTATTATTGGATGGATTCTATCTTTTTTTTTTTAAAGTTGATTTAAATGTGAATTGAGAATTTCAATTTGAAATGTCATAAAGAGTTAAAAAAAACTCACAAATAACACAAATTTAATGATAAAGTTTAAAATATTTAATTTTATAATTTTCAATTCCAATTCCAATTTTAATAAGTATATTTTTTTTCTGGGAAATACTAATCTATTATTTTAGTTGACCGATACACCATTAATGCAATTGTTTTATCGCAGTCAAACATAATGGTGGGTGGATCTCTTGAAAGGGATGTTATTGTCTCCAATGAAAGTGGCATAGATATGTGAATTGCTCAAGTAAATATACTATTCAATCTCATGAACTTAAATTGTTGGTTTACATTTTGTGAGATTATTTAAACTAATCAATATCAAATAATTTTAATTCACATTTCATTTGTGTAGGATCTGTTTAACAAATTTTCAGATATTGAATATAATTCTTTTGTTGGAGTTGTTGAAGATAAAAAAAACAATAGATTTGACACCAGAATCGATCGATATGACACCGTTGAAGATGAATTGTCCATTCGACACTAGAAACAACATTGATCCAACTTCATTCAAATTATTGAAGAATATAAAGATCGAAAAAGACTAAGATTTTGTGAGTTAGTTTGATAGACTCTAATTTTAATTTAATTTTTATTTTGTCTTGAATGTTTTGTTTTGTTTTCCCTGCTATAAGAATTTTTAATTATCAATACTAATAAAGGAATGTTCTTTAGTTTTAATGTTTGGATTTTTGTACAATCTATTCGTATTTAATGTCTGACTTTAATTTAAATTGTAATAAAGTCTCATTTTTACTCTTAAAATTTGATTTGATTTTCCAATACATAATAATTTCTCGATTTTAAAATAGGTGACATATATATTCTCGCAAAGCCTTTGATTGTTAACATGCACCGAATAATTTCCTATTTCCATTCAATTGCCGATTTACCAAATTCATCGACACAGATATGGTCAATTGTGGTAAACATGATTCTTTAAGCAATTTCATATTCTATTGCATTAACTAAAGCATATTTATTTCTAAAAAAGTATACTCAATATTTAAAGTCGGAAGATGATTCTCATATCAATTTATAACGTGTGTAGCAGACATGAAATACAATAATAATTGTGTGCTACATATACCAAGCACGCGCAAATAAAATCAATTTGAACAAATACAATAAGAACTCTATTATGACTAATTATTTTCTATAATTGTATTACAAATATTAAATGTCAAATCTTTTAATGACAATAATCAAATTAGTTTTTGAACTATTTTCATTTATATTGGCATAATTTTTTGTAAATATTTTTAAATGACAATTTTGAAAAATTAATTGTAATAGTCGATTGAAATTGTATTTGTAATAATTGTATTTAGAAAGATTTTAAAATGAGAATTTCGAAAAATTAATTACTAAGTCATATAAAAGAAATTTGTATCAATGCTACCCATTTAATGATGATATGTTAACAAAAAAAATCAATTTTGACAAATAAAGTCATATTTACGAATAGTTATAACAGACAAATAAAATTAATTTGGACCAATAAAATCATAATTACAAAAAATTATATGTTAAATTATTTTGTTGATATTATATGATTTTTAGTTGTTTAAATATAAAAATTTAAATACATTTTTTATAGTAATAATTTCATAAAATCAAAAAATTATTTTATATAAATGATGATATATTTTTTTTTACATTCTCTTATTTTTTACTTTCCCTTTTGTTATCTCTTTTTTTTTTCTTTTTTTTTTTTTTGTCTTCTTCTACAAAAACAAACTTCATTCTCTCATTTCTTCCATAATTCATTTTTTTTTTATTTACTAATTTTAATTTTGGGTAAACATTAGATTAGAGAAAAACATCATGATTTCTAAGGAAGATGAAGAAAAATAGGGGGAAAAAATCAATTTTTTAATGAAGTAACTTGAACAATTTTATCTCCTCCCTTGCAAGGTAACTTCTCGTTCCCTTTGTACATTGTTTTGCTTATATATGAACTTTTTTATTTATTCATACACGTTTTTTTGGGTTAATACCTGATTTTTCTGCTTCTGATTAATAATATAAGTATTATTGGTTAATGAAGTACAATAGGTGGTTAATGACTTATTTTTGTCTAAATATTAAGTTTCATCATTGTTCATCAATGATGTTAGTCAGATTTGAATTGTTAAGTTTCGTCAATGTCTATATTGTTGGTAGGTCTAACATATTTCATATTATGTGATTAATAGTGTGCTAATTATGAGTCTTTCTGATTTTGTGTTTCTATTTAATAGTGTAAATATTATTGGTTAATGAAGTTTAATATGTGGTTAATGAATTATTTATGTCTAAATGTAGTAGGTCTAACACATTTCATATTATGTGTTTAATAGCGTGCTAATTGTTGGTTACTAAAGTGCATATAGTGGTTAATGATCATATTGAATGATTTTTTTGTAGTTTTTGTGTGACATTTGCACTATCAATTGAAACTTTATGGATTGTGGTACTATTGAAGATGAAGGTATCAAAGTTGACAACCTTGATGATGATGACGGTAACGCCCCAAATTTTTGATCCAAAAATTACTTAAAAATATTTATTTTTCTTTTAGAAACAACTATAACTACCTTTTTTTAGAAGTAGTTCATTATGTAATAATTTGAAGATGCATTAGAAAATGACTTGATATATTTTTTTTTTTTGTAAAAGAATGTAATGCAATTTACTAAAATATTATTTATTTGCAAATTAATATTCAAGTTATTATATCAATATTCATTTATGCTCCAAAATAAAAATAAATTATCTTTAAGTGAAATTCAAAAGAAAGGTTGACTGAAATTAATGACATTCAATTATTTACTAGTAAATGAAATCTCACTTCCACATTTCTATTAAAAGTTAATGATGAAGAGTAAATAACTTTACAATGTACTACAAAAATTTTAGTAATACAAAACATTATTTTTTAAGTAAAAGTCTCATTTTCCCACGTGCATGCACCAATCAAACATCTTTCATTCAACTCTTTGAGATAATTAGTACCTAAATGCTGGTGTAAGGGGTTAGTTCATCCCACAACAAAAATTAAACCAAATAATAAATTAACAACCATAAAATATGAATATAAAATCTTTTCGTCATAAAAGGTTTAAAGAAATTGATTCTTTAACAGTTCTCAAAGATGTATCAAAAGTCATAAAATGTATGTAAATAAATCAAGTAGCAACCGTAGGGCAAATAATTAGATCAAAATAAAAATAATAATAATAAGATGTATGCAAGCTATGCATGCTCCTAAACATATATGATCCGGATATAACCAGTCACACAAGCGTTCACACAGAAGTCACTCATACCAATGGGAAAAAATTAAATCAGCCACACAGGCGTCCACAAAGATGCATATGATATGTCATGAAATGATAATGATGCTCAAAAGGTACATGTCACCACTCACTTAAATAATCAGACAAATCATCAGCCAATTAGGAAACTACAAAGATAACAATATTTAAAACACGAATCACCAGCCACCTAGGCAACCACAAAGATAATGATATTTAAAACACAATCACCAGCCACATAGGCAACCACAAAGATAATGATATTTAAAATACAAGTCACCAGCCACTTAGGCAACCACAAAGATAACAATATTTAAAACACAAATCACCAGCCACTTAGGCAACCACAAAGATAACAATTATTTAAAATACAAATAACTAGCCACTTAGGCAACTACAAAGATTATAGTATTTAAAATACAAATCACTAGCCACTTAGGCAACTACAAAGACAAAATATTCCAAATTAATTTTTTTAATCACATAAGACATCAAATTTATATTCTCATGGATGTTCATAGTTATAGTTCAATAACTTCAACACATCAAATATTGCACGTGAACAAATATATCAAAATCAGCACTTTCATTTTAATAATCCATAAGATTCGATTTGACTACGTGTTATTGATAACAATTAAAACTCATATCACCAATAATACAATAACAACATAAATTTCATTCATTTCACTATAAAGTCTTCCGCATTCTAAAAATAGACTATTCATTAATGCATTCAATAATCAATTTTCTCATATTATTAAAATTAAAGAAATATAAAATTCTCATCCATGTCCTCAAGAAACATATATTGTTCATCAAAGTCAAGTTTTAAATTTAAAATACTCAAAAGTCAACACTTAAAATCAAATACATCATAATAAACATATTATTAATTATATCATTAAAAAAATTATAACTTTATAATTAAATACTCTAAAACACGAAAGACATTAAACATTTTCACTACAAACATATTTATCAAGGTATAATAATAAAATAGAACTTTATAATTAATTTCATCAAGATAGAGGTATTACTAAAACAGTCAAAACATTATAGTTAATTTCTTTACGACGAAAATAAAATTAACCTTTTTATTTTAAGACATCCAGACATCATATCAACATCTTACGAATCGCTAATTTAATATATAGCCTAACTCTGCATGGGGAAAAGCTCTTACCTTGGACGCTTCCTTTCACATAACACTATATAACCCTCGAAAAATCTCATAAAGATGAAGGAACAAAAGTTTAGAGTTTCCACAAGAAAGAGAGGTAATATCTAGGTGGTTGTTTGAGTGACTTAAAAATATTTGAGATAAAGAAAATATAATGTTGCGAATGGGGACGTGAAGCTGATTAGAGAAAGAGAGTAATTTTTCTCATTGAGTTTAATTGCACACATCAATAATGTATTTAATTGGAATAATATCATTCAATGACCAACCGTTATGAATTAATTGACATTCATGTACTTATTCTTGCTTGTTACACATTTGAGTGGATGTAAAGTAGAAAACACACGGTTTTATAGTTAAATGCTATTAACAATAAAATATAGTGTGGATGATTAAATTTTGACCAAAATTGACTCGGTCATTGTTCACTCTAAAAAAATACTTCTATGAGTTTTAATTAATTACTAACAAAACCCCAACAATTAATTAATTAATATAAATATACTTTATCAAATAATTAAAATTAAAGGAACAATTATCTTACTATTGTCACGCTAAATTAATTAAATAAAATATATAAATAAAACTAAAGATTTTCACTAATTCTATTATCACATTGGTTAAATACTTAATTGGCCTAAAATAAAACTAATAAATTATATAACTTCTATAAATTATAATTTAATTAAATAATTCAACTAATATTTTCATCAACTAAAATAAATCAAGTAAGACAAAAATATCACTGCAGATCACGTATAAAAAATAAAGTCAACGTATCTACTAAAGATTTTCACTAATTCTATTATCACATTGGTTAAATACTTAATTGGCCTAAAATAAAACTAATAAATTATATAACTTCTATAAATTATAATTTAATTAAATAATTCAACTAATATTTTCATCAACTAAAATAAATCAAGTAAGACAAAAATATCACTGCAGATCACGTATAAAAAATAAAGTCAACGTATCTAACACATCAATTTCATGATTATCAAAAATAATCAAATAAATAAAATACACAGTTGTCCACGTAGGAAATAATTATGCCATAAATCGTTCTAATGTAATTGTCACACCAAAACAATTAAATAAAAATAAAGGTTATAATTATTTAAGTAAAATAGGGAGTTGCAAATTTTAATTTAATTTCTTTACAGGTAGAATAAATTATTAATTAAATAATAAATTACAAAAATTACTAAAAGACACATATATAATATATATGAAAATATTGGGGTGTTACAATGACAATGCATGTTGTTGGGAGCCTGCAACAGGGATGCGTTTTTCTTGCTTAGATAAAGTCAAATCATTTTATTAAGAGTATGCTTTGAGAAAGGGTTTTGGGTGGAAGATTAGATCTTTCAAGAAAATGGCAAGATGGAGAGCTCTGCTACTTAATCTTATTATGCTCAAGAGAGGGGTCTAAAGTGTCAAAAAATTTGTGTACGTTAAAAACACTTTCAACTAAGGTAAATAATTATCTCGCCAAGATTGTTATTAAGTTGGATAAAGATGGATTGTGGTACATTGCAAAATTTGAACCTGATCATACTCACAGGACGAGTCCTACAAAGGCAAGGTTGTTCAAAGCTAACAAGAAGATGAATTTACATGTGAAGAGAACAATACAAATCAATGATGATGCAAGAGTGATGATCAACAAGACATTTCAATATTTTGTTAAAGATGCAAGAGGGCATGAAAACGTACCATTTTGTGAAATATGTTAAGACAAAATCTAAATTTAATGTTTTGATTAAAAAAAAAAATCATTAAGAATGTTAATTATGATTCTAAATGTTATGTTAATTTAACTTGTGTTTTTGAGTGTATTAATTCATTATAGGATCCAAGTAAAGCAAAGAATAAATCAACATGAAAAGAAAAAATCTGAACAAAGAAGAACGAAAAACATTATTGGCAAAATCTGGAAAATGGATAATGTTCTCAAGATCTAAGAATTATCAAGTCAGCTTCAAGAACAATCAATCTTCACTAGTTAAAAGAAGATTTAGCATCTGGATTTTACATCTATATCATCAGCACTTGGCAAGGAACAAATTGAGATAATCAGATTCAAATAAACTACTTGAATCACAAAGAGAGAAGATCACGAATTAGCAAGACCAGACATATCTGAACATTTTCCAGCTTGACTGTCAAGAACGAATAACATTCTTGACAATATTCTGATTATTCTGAACAACAGTCTGAAAAACGAAGCATGTTCTGGTTATTAAAACTGAAGTATGGAAAAACAGAGAACGTTCCCCTTTTCACAACTTTAAATCCAATAACGTTTTGGTTTTGACAACATTAATCCAAGAACATTTTGGTTTACAAAAAACAAAGTCTTCTTTAGTTTAAGATTGATTTGGGCAATGAAAGTACATCAATCCACATCGCAAATCCCCATTATTTACTGCAAAGAAACATAATTATATACTCAAGATAACTTTGGACAGATTCAAAGAGAAAATGATCAACAAAAGCAAAATAATGCATCAAGAATAAAAAACAAGATTAATCTCCAAAGTTGATGGCTTGCGATAGACAAGAACATTTCTGGTTTGTTGATAAACCAATCCCTATTACGAAGGTACCAAAAGTAAGTATACAAAGATCATACCAGAAAGATCTACTCCCAAAGATTGACAAAAGTAAAAACTAAGCATCAAGAACTATCAAGCAATATCAAATTAGTTTTAAATACAAGGAAAACTCTTGCAAATCGGGAATGGATTTCCAATTCATATACTAGGAATGTACATCTCTCATATGGGCAAAAAAAAATTACTCAAAAAGATAAAAGATACAACTCAAAGCAAAAGTGTCAAATGATCATTCTCCAGCAGTGTAACATCAGTCTCCAGATTGACAAATATTCTCCAGCCTATTACACTTGATTTTCAGTAGCAAACATCTTTCTTCAGAATGATTAAGAACTATCTCCAGAATGATCAACATCATTCTCCAAGTATGATGACATCAGTCTATAATGATGCGAATATTCTCCAACTTACTGACCATCATTCTCTAGCTTTGTTACATCACTCTTCAGCCTTATATCATCATTCTTCAGCTTATTTTGCGCGAATCAAAACACTATATTGAATTGATATCATCAATCATATATCTAAAGATTAAAGTATCATTAAACAAGATCACAGTTGTCCAAGAATGAAGAAATCCATACCAGTCAAACAAAACTAAAAAATGTTCAATAACTTGAACATTTTTTAATCATAAAATCTGGTATTTGGTCAAAATCTGACACATTACAGCAGAACACTTTTCAACGGCTCTTTTGGTTGTCATAAACATTCCTAAATCCTATAAAAGGAAGGTCAAGCTCAAAGGAAAAACATAGCTTCAAGTACCAAACAATTCATTACTCATTTCAATCACACTTGAATTTCTCTCACTCGCATACATTGAATCAGTTCTGATTTTTCCCATTCGATTCCTAGAATAATTCTATTGTATTTCTCTGTCAAAAGAATTAAAACTCAAACAAGTGTTGAGCTTTCTCATATTTTGACAAAACACTTTAAATCATTATTGTTTGAGAAGTTTGTAGAAAATTCTTTTATGGTTAAAAGGTGAATTGTAAAATCCTATCTAAAGATTGATAGGTGACCTGATTGAACTCCTTTTTGGGTAGAAAGGTTTTAACTTTGTAATAGATCAAGGTTGATCTGAACTGGTGGTGTAAAACCGAGATTGCTCTCTGTTTGAACATTTAGTGGAAAATCTCACAATTGTGAGGACTGGACGTAACCCGAGTTGTGTGAACCATGATATATCCTTGTGTGGTATCTCTTCCCTTATCTATTTACTTTCAGTCTGTTTGATTATCAAGTTAAATAGACAAGTTAAATTGTTGATTTTAACTAACCAAAAACGTTCTCCATTTTCTAGTCAAAAACCAAGAACGTTCTCTGTTTTTTTGTTTTCACAACCAAGATCAATCTTGAGTTATTTTCTTAAGTTTTTAGCATGAAATTTTAAATATGAACATTTACAATTCAAACCCCTTTCTTATAAATCGACATTGCTACTTCAAAAGAGATGTGATGAATTATGTTAACAAGGAACGACGTGCAATATAAAAAGAATGTGATGGAAAGACCTTGTAAGCTATTTCTGCCAAATGAGGGAACAACATTTAGATTTCTTCTATGACATAGATTTAGATGACGATTTTCACGCAAGGAATATGTTTTGGACTGATGCAAGAAGTAGAACTGCTTATGAATACTTTGGAGATGTTGTGACATTTGACACAACATATTTGACTAATAAGTATGACATGCCTTTTGTTGTGTTTGTTGGTGTGAATCACCATGGTCAATCAACATTACTTGGATGTGGACTGTTGTTAGGAGAATATACATATTCATTTGTATGGCTTTTCAAATCATGGTTTCGTTGTATGCTAGAAAAGGTCCCTCTGGGTATTGTGACTGGCCAATGCAAGTATATGAAAAATGCCATTGAGTTAGTCTTTCCTACACCAAAAGAGGAAAATTCTGCTTATTATCGGAATTGTAATAATATACTTATACTCCTACACCAAAATGGTGCTTTCAAATTCAACTTAAAAAATCTCCAAACTTGTTAGTGAATTAATTAAGATACTAATCTTGTATTGAACTGCAATGATATCCATAAACAACTCCCAATTTAGAATTTAAGGTCACATTAAACATAGTGAAATTCCATTATGCAGCTTGAATTGGACAATAAATGAAAAAACATGCCAAAAAAAGTAATGAGCAACAGACAAAGGAAACAAAAAAAAACTATAAATCTAGCTACCGCAATCATCAAACGAAAAAGCAAGAAGAAAAAAAGATGAAAAAATAATGAAAGAAAAATCGGCCTTTGAAGAAGAGGAAGCGATGAGAAACCCTGATTCAAAATTAGCAAAAAAAGAAATCTTAAATCAATAACTAAAAACCAAAAATCCTAAACGAAGAAGCAAAAAAAGAAACCCTAAATAAATAACTAAAAACCTTAAATTGAAGGAAACAACAATCATACAAAGAAGCAACAACAATGATAGAGAAAAGTAAACTTACAATGAAAATACCCAACAACCTGTAACTATCGCACAGAGAAGACGACGAGCGACAACGACTGAGAAGGAAGAAGATGAGACGGCCTAAGGAAGAAACGAAGAGAAGGCATAAACGACATAAATTGCTACTGTGACTCGGGATGATCCTTTCTCGATGGAAGAAAGGAATAGCGATGAATTCCTATGAAGCATTCGGGAACAAGAAGGAAGAAGAAGGAAGAACCATATAAGGGTTTTCTAAAGAAAGAAAGGGTTTTCTAAATAAAAAAAGGGTTTTATGAAGAAGAGAGGGTTTTCTAAAGAAAAGAAAGGGTTTTCTGAAGAAGAGAAATAGTTTTATAAAAACAACTAGCGAAATAACTAAATTGTCTCTTAAGTATGTACAATATATGTGTTTGTATTTAGAGCTAAAAATATATTTAAATATCATTAATCTTAATATATAATAAGAGATTAAAATAGAAAACAATATATATGTTAAAATAAAAACAAAACAGAGAAACAACAATAAAAATTGGTCCATTCTTAGAACATCTGCATCTAATATGAGTCTCTACAAAATTCTTCAAGAGATAACTCTTATTATTTTTGATAAATTTAAATAAATTATTAGATCTATTTTTTATTATGAGTCTCTTTCATGAGTTGGTATTGTGAAACCGTCCTGAAATGAATTGGACCAATCAAAAATTTGCAAGACTATATATGATGGGGTGGATAGAAATCAGAAAAGAAAAGTGTTAAAATTAAAACAAATGTTTCATGAGAGGCTCATGATCGATTTTTCGTAATATTTAACTAATTTTTTCTGTTATTATATAATTTTTATTACTAAGTTACAATGGTCCCACTATTAGATCCCATTTTAAACTATTCATATTATACAAACCCTACTGTTATATACATTTAATTACATCTTATTGGAAAAATATTTATGGAAATGTTCTAGTAACTTTTAACATAAAAATTGATTAGATAGACGAGTAAAATTTTTATACGGTCCCTACATGCAAATGAAATGCATATTTAATTAAACAATTATGTTATTTGTATATTTATTATTTCAAGACATCAGTTCTCTTTATCTCTCTTCTCATCGCATAATTAATATACATGATATCTTTAATATTTTTTAGATTTTGTTATAATCTTAAAAATTAAGTCATAATAAAAAAAAAATTAATAATTAAAAATTATTTTAAAATATTATATTTTTACTAAATGAAGCACACAAAAAAAAATTCAAATTATATTATTGAAATTATAAATAACATCTCAATAACTTAATCTAGTATCATAGTACATACTACAGTGCAAATATAAAATTCAAAGCAGTCAGAACGAAAAAAAAAAAAAAAACCTTATAGATTTTAATGTAATTTTTTAAAATTAATGTATATTATAAAATAAAATAAAATTGAGTCACTCACACTAATCGGAGGTCACGTCCTAATATGTTGGAAGCACATGTTTATAACAGGCGAAGCCAATATATCACATCAAAGGTGTCCAAAGAATGAAGGGATCTACACCAATAATTTTTCTTAATTATATTTTAAGCTAAATTACATTCGTGGTCCTTAACTTAATTTCAGGTAATGTTTTAGTCATTTATTTTTTTTTTCCGACTTGCTCCTTTATTTTAATTTTAAGTGACAATTTGATATTTTATGTTTTAAAATTTCAACAATGATATCTTTTTTTATACAAAAATTCAAAAAAAAATTCAATCAAAACTCATAAAATTAATTATATTCTTCAATATAATACAAATTTTCCTCAAATTCGTAACACAAATCTTCAAATAAACTCATATTTTCATACTTTATTTGATATTTTTAGGAAAAAAGGACTAAATCGGGAAGAAAAAAAGATAAAAGACTAAAACATTACATGAAATTAAGTTAAAGGACCACATGTGTAATTTAGCTTATATTTTAATATCAATGGTACGATGGGATGTAATAAGAATAAACTATCATTTTAGTCAGTAAGAGTATACGACGCTGTCATTTTGGTTACTATCTCAACCAAAAATTCAACTTAGTCATTGAATCATCAATATATTTTCTGAAAGATACAATTTATTATCGTAAAATTATTTGAAAAATACAATTTATTGTCAAAATAGTTAATGATCATTATAATGTTAAAAGATAAAATTAAGATTTTGATAATTCGAAAAATAATTTGATTTTTTTATTGAGTTACAGATCAAAATGACGTCTTTACCTCAGTAGTTTACCCGATGTGATAATCAGTACCACACAAACTTAAGTCTTGTTTGGTTTCCGCCTAAAGTAGGCGTCCTTGCATCAATCCAAAGCTTAAGAGGAGGTGATAATCTCCTTTATGCAATGAAAGGTGTTTATAGTTATGTTTGACTTTTGAAAACAAATTAATGTTAATGTAAAATATGAAAGGACTTTGAGTTGATGTTTAATTAAAAGAAGCCAAATAGCCAAAGGAGGTCAATTTGGTACCTAAAAGAGCAACAATGGCTTCAACGTCAACGCCAATGGCTTGAAAACGAGACATCACTAAGGATATGGAGTCATTATGGTTTGGAATGAATTCTTCGACCACCTTTACGTAGCTTTCTTTGCTATCTCTTCGTCCACTCTTCATTTCAATGTTCGGACCTCCCAACTAAATAGCACCAACATCAACACACCTCAACTAAATAGAACAACTTTAATGGAGTTTTTAGAATATTTTTAAGAGATTTTATAAATACTAACTTTATTTAAGGAATACAAATATAAAAGAAAAACAATTAAGATTTTGAAGTAGTAAATATTCAAATTCTACGTAGTATAATAATTAAATAATAATATGATTTATTGAACTTGAAAAAAACGAGAGAACAAAAGAACGAAAAAATATGAAATGGCCGTTGAGCTGAGTTATAGCCTACTTGATAGACTTTATAACAGGAATAATATTATTAATAAATAATAATAAAAAAATAATATTGATAAATAATAAAATATATATAGACAAGTCTGTTAGGCCTAATATGCTTTTCTATAAACATTTGAGTCTAACGTATTTATATAAATATGTTTTAAAAAGAGCATAAGGATTAGCCTTTTTATTAAACACGTCCATAAGTCACTACGCGAAAAAAACATATTTTACAGCGCTTCTTTTAAGCCATTTACAGTTTTTTTTCAAAAAAATAAGCGTTGTAGCATCCAGCGCTGAAAAAAGATACAACAACGTTTTTTAAAATAAAAAAAGCGCTATAAAATAGTTAGATATATTGCGCACTTGTTATACTCGTTTTACAGCGCTTTTTGGAAAAAGCGTTGTAAAATGTGCATTCAATATATGTATTATTATGCACCTATTACAGCGCTGTCTTTTAATTTTTTCCAAAATCATTTTCATCCAGAATCAGTTCACAATCAGTTCACAACATATTCATATATATATTCACATATTGACAACAACTCAGAACTATATACATATTCATATAACTACATATTCACAACTTTTCAAATGTGTCATATTCATATACATATAACTATCAGAACTACACAGAACAGAACTACCATATATTCATATAACTATCCCTTGCAGCATGCCATTTCCCAACAAATCAAATAATTTTCATTTCAATCACATACTAACATTAGTCTTCCTTTATTTCAATTAGATCTTTTTCAGAGTATGTTGAACTGGAATTGTCAAAGTACTGTGCGATATAAAAATTGAACATAAATAAGTTAGAATCAAATATATACATAGTTTATATATGAAAATCAAATAATGAAAATATCGTATCGTTTCTGGGATTATAATTTGATTCATATCAACAATCTCCTTCATGAATCGCAATATATAGTACCCACAATCGATGTTGTTAGTTTGAAGAGGACACTATAAAATAAAACATATAAGTCAATAAATATTTGTGCATTGATAGCAGTATAAGTTCAACATGCGTTTTAGTGAAACAAAAAACTAATACATACAATACCTGAAAAACAGAAGAACAATAGGGTTACGACGCATAAATACGAACAAAGAAGAACAACGCAGAAATACGAACGGTTCGTAGGAGAGTAGGGTTCGCACAAACAAAGATGGTTCGCAATTACAAGGATAATGAAGAGGAAACAAGCGTATGACGTTTACGTAATGAGGGTTAGCAACAAGACAATATTGTTTGTAGGGTTCACAATGAGAAGGAGAATGAAGAGGAGGATGAAACAAGCGTATAAAGTTTATGTAATGAAGAGGAAACTGAAGCGGTTTAGGGTTTAGAGATAGTATTTGAATGAGAGTTGGTAGGGATAGTAACAAAGATGAAGATGGTTCGCAATGGAGATGGTTGGCAATGTGGTTCGTATGGACAGTAGGGTTCGCAATGAGAAGGATAATGAAGAGGAGGAGGACTCTGAAGTGTAGTGAAGTTTACGCAATGAAGAGGAAACTGAAGCGATTTACTGTTATATATAAAACCCTATTACAGCGCTCATTGAAAGAGCGCTGTAAAATATTTCCTTAACTTAGTTTTTAAAAGCCTATTACA